>NC_142595.1:52394867-52713277 GCF_965207765.1 Zootoca vivipara
GTCTGTCATTTCCTGGCCTGGCGAACGGCAGATGAGGGAAATGGATTTGGAGACACACACACAAACACAAACCCCTCTCTATGGTGACACTATTTATTAAGAAATTTAAAATTACTTGGTTTGTGGCAAAGATTCCAACAAGGCGATTTGATTTATTTAATCAGCGGCTCGATCGGAGTGGTGAGGGAGAACGAACTGCAGGTTGGTGACAGGTTGAGAGGAATGTGGGATCCGGGAGAAGCCTCCCCAACTCTGCACCCCGTCTCCCAACCCCAAACACTGCAAACCGGCTGTAGACCTTCCTCCTTGTTGCAATCCATCGTTTCAGTTCCAAAGGAAAAAGCCCCACGCTTCCACGAGGCGAGGGGGAGAGAAGACAGATGGCCCCGGCTCAGTCCAGCGTCCCTCCAAAGTGGTCAACGGCTCAAGGGACAGAGAGCGGGGAGGGAATCGGTTAGGGGGTCTCACGAGAGCAGGCAGGGAGGGAGAGATCTGGTTCTTGGCAGAGGAAGACTGTCATGGCTGTAAATTGGGAGGTCCAGAAAAGTTCCCACAGTTCCCTGAGAGGAGGATTGGTGTCGGCGGTGGGAAAAGCATCCCGCCTTCTCCCCGTTAACCTCCAAGTCGGATGCTCTGGATAATTTGGAAGATGGCTGCGAAGAGTAAGAGAGGGAAACGTAAGGATAACATGTTTGGATCCGGCCAATGGTCTCACCCATTCCAGCATCCTGTTCACACAGGGCAGAACAGTTTTACCTTTCAATACTCTTAAATTCAATACTCTTAAAATGGGACCCAGGTGGCGCTGTGGGTTAAACCACAGAGCCTAGGGCTTGCTGATCAGAAGGTTGGCGGTTCGAATCCCTGTGACGGGGTGAGCTCCCGTTGCTCGGTCCCAGCTCCTGCCAACCCAGCAGTTTGAAAGCACGTCAAAGTGCAAGTAGATAAATAGGGACCGCTACAGCGGGAAGGTAAACGGCGTTTCCATGTGCTGCTCTGGTTTGCCAGAAGCGGCTTTGTCATGCTGGCCACATGACCTGGAAGCTGTATGCCGGCTCCCTCGGCCAATAATGCGAGATGAGCGCCACAACCCCAGAGTCGGTCACGACTGGACCTAATGGTCAGGGGTCCCTTTACCTTTTTACTCTTAAATTATTGTTGTTAATTCCCCCTGCCTGCAACTATCAAGCGGTGTGTAAATCTTATGAAATAAATTAACTAAAATTGTTTTGGAGAGCCATGTGGGGAACATCAGGTAATATAATAATAATAATAATAATAATAATAATAATAATAATAATAATGTAATAATAATAATTTAACCAGACCTTTTCAGTAAGTCTTTCTCGTCAATGAGGGACGCGGGTGGCGCTGTGGTCTAAACCACTGAGCCCCTCAGGCTTGCCGATCAGAAGGTCGGCGGTTCGAATCCCCGCGACGGGGTGAGCTCCTGTTGCTCTGTCCCAACTTCTGCCAACTTAGGAGTTCAAAAGCACATCAAAGTGCAAGTAGATAAATAGGGACTGCTGCGGCAGGAAGGTAAACGGCATTTCCGTGCGCTCTGGTTTCCATCACAGTGTCCCGTTGCGGCAGAAGCAGTTTAGTCCTGCTGGCCACATGAGCCGGGAAGCTGTGGACAAAATGCCATCTCCCTCGGCCTGAAAGCGAGGTCAGCACCACAACCCCATAGTTGCCTTTGAGTGGACTTAACCGTCCAGGGGTCCTTTACCTTTACCTTCTTGTCAATGTGAAGTGAACCTATCTTTCCATGCCTCTTTCATAACCTTTGTGTACACTGCTTAAGCAATATCTAAATTGTTGAAATTAATGAGTAAAAATGTTCGCCTGGACTAGTTGCTCTCTCTCATGCACACATTTTATCCTCATTTTTGTGTGGATAAAATGGGAAGTCGCATTTGCCACCCTGAGCTTTTTAAGGAAAAGAGAGACACTGCAGCGGGTTGGGCTGGATGACCCTTGGGGGTCCCTTTCAATTCTATGAGAAACTGTTAATAAATGAGAAAATCACCTGATCCGCAGACCACGAAGACGAAGAGGGCCAGGAGCCAGGGGCCAACGGGGGCTTTTTCCTCTTGGGGTGTCTTTGCACAAGGGAAAGAGACCAGGAGAGGGTTAGAGAAACCAGACACCACCTGCGCTTCCTTCTATTCATAATCCCTTCTATTATGATGGGATAAATCTGGGCTTATTCCTGCCTATTCCCCTTTCCTGCAGCCTCAAACTGAGGTCATGGGGCAGAAGTGGGAAGGAATGGGAGCACCCGTGGGGACAGGAGGGGGCATAACTTTTCTAGGTGACTTCCCTCACATCCCCAAAATTCCCTTTTAATGCTTCCCCCCCCCAATTTGATCATAGAACAGCAATGCACAGATGGGCTCAGAGACTATTATTATTATTTATTTATACCTCCCCCGCTTTCCCCCAGACTGGAACTCAAGGCGGCTCTCGCAAACTAAATGGATGCAGATAAAATACAAGTAGCTAAAAGCATAGAAAATATAACCGTTTAGCTACTTTTCAACAATAATTATCTTCCATGCGTTTTTAGCTTTCTGAAACTCTTAGAGGTTTACCCCGACCCTATTAAAACGCAGATAATAAACACAGGGCAAAAACAGAAAACGGTAGAAGAGGCCCTGGAAATTAATAGAAACTAATCGGGGTGGGGGAGTCCTGCCAAGGATGGCCCACCCTATTCCAGCCCCCTTAAGAGGCAATGGCAAAACACCCCCCCCCCAAAAAAAAACCAGGCTCTCCCTAAGCAACCCCTCCACCGGTCAGATATATATGTCAGGGTGCAACTCTGCTCACCTTTCAGCAGAAGACCCTAGGGTGCTCAAATGGGGGGGGGCTTTGCTCCCAGGAATTCAGGGTGCATGAATGGAGCTGCAGCCTCAGACTTACCTGTGGGGTTTTTTTTGGGGGGGGGGAGTTCAGGTGATCCTCCCCACTCCACTCCAAACCTCATCCCTCCTGACCTAAGCTGCTTCCCCCCCATCTTTGCAAATATCTGAAGCGGGGGGGGCTCCCCCTTCTTCATCCCCTCCCAAGCCCAGGTGCTCCCCCTCCCCTTCCCCCCCCATTGCAAACTCCTCCTCCCCCCCAGCAGCCCCCCATATACCGGGGCCCGATGGAGGCCCCCCCTCTGAGTGATGCTCTTGCTGTGCCTCTCGTTGGCCACTTTCATACGTTGCACCCCAGACATGGCGGCGAGTTGGGGGGCTGCTCAAGGGGGTGGGGTGGGGGACACCGACCACCACCTCTAGAGCAGCTGCTGCTGTTGTCGTGGCGCCTTTGGCGGGGTGCCGCCTCCTTTCCCACCCACCCCCACCCCGGCTCCTCCCCGCGCAGGCGCAGCAGCCGCACTCCCAGCTTCCTGACGCCGCCACGGAGGCCGCCATATTGGCCTCTGCCCAAAGTACCGCCGCCACCTAGAAGGACGGCCGAATTCCCCAACACCACCACCACGGCGGGCTACCGTATTTCTCCTAGTACGAAGGCACATTGTTGTACCTGCCTGTGGACTGCCTCGCCAGAGTGGTGCATGCTCTGGTTATCTCTCGCTTGGACTACTGCAATGCGCTCTACGTGGGGCTACCTTTGAAGGTGACCCGGAAACTACAACTAATCCAGAATGCCGCAGCTAGACTGGTGACTGGGAGCGGCCGCCGAGACCACATAACACCGGTCTTGAAAGATCTACATTGGCTCCCAGTACGTTTCCGAGCACAATTCAAAGTGTTGGTGCTGACCTTTAAAGCCCTAAACGGCCTCGGTCCAGTATACCTGAAGGAGCGTCTCCACCCCCATCGTTCTGCCCGGACACTGAGATCCAGCACCGAGGGCCTTCTGGCGGTTCCCTCACTGCGAGAAGCCAAGTTACAGGGAACCAGGCAGAGGGCCTTCTCGGTGGTGGTGCCCGCCCTGTGTAATGCCTCCCAACAGATGTCAAAAAGAAAAACAACTACCAGATTTTTAGAAGACATCTGAAGGCAGCCCTGTTTAGGGAGGCTTTTAATGTTTAATCGATTCTTTTTTTTCATTTTTCTGTTGGAAGCCGCCCAGAGTGGCTGGGGAAGCCCAGCCAAGTGGGTGGGGTATAAATAATAAGTTGTTGTTGTTGTAGTTGTAGGGGGGAAAGTTCGAAAAAGAGCCACCAAAACGAATAGAGCCTAGAAGGAAAAATTGTTGCAGTGTTTAGGGTTTCCCAGTTTAGAGAAGAGGCTCGGATCCTGTTTGCTGGTTTCCCATTCGGGCAACTGTTCAGCCACTGGCCTCATCTAGCGGGGCTCTTTCTTCTCCATCCCAAAAACAAAGCAAATTCTTTTGACATTGTTATAAGAATAATAAGGTCCAAGATATAAATGTACCAAGCAAACACATGCATAAAATACATAAGCCGCATTTCTGAAACAGTACAGGAAAAAAGTCCTGAAAGCATCTCTCCCAAATTGACCTCAAATGTTTCTCTGCAAGGAGGGAGGAAATGAGAAAAACCTCCCCATTGTCTCTTTGCTCACAAATCCTGCCTTGTTGTTGTTGTTTAGTCGTTCAGTTGTGTCCGACTCTTCGTGACCCCATGGACCATAGCATGCCAGGCACTCCTGTCTTCCACTGCCTCCCGCAGTTTGGTCAAACTCATGTTCGTAGCTTCAAGAACACTGTCCAGCCATCTCGTCCTCTGTCGTCCCCTTCTCCTAGTGCCTCCAATCTTTCCCAACATCAGGGTCTTTTCCAGGGAGTCTTCTCTTCTCATGAGGTGGCCAAAGTATTGGAGCCTCAGCTTCAGGATCTGTCCTTCCAGTGAGCACTCAGGGCTGATTTCCTTCAGAATGGATAGGTTTGATCTTCTTGCAGTTCATGGGACTCTCAAGAGTCTCCTCCAGCACCATATTTCAAAAGCATCAATTCTTCGGCGATCAGCCTTCTTTATCGTCCAGCTCTCACTTCCATACATCACTACTGGGAAAACCATAGCTTTAACTATACGGACCTTTGTAGGCAAGGTGATGTCTCTGCTTTTTAAGATGCTGTCTAGGTTTGTCGTTTGTCATTGCTTTTCTCCCAAGAAGCAGGCGTCTTTTAATTTCGTGACTGCCTTCATGGATCAATGCCTTGTCGTGGAGAAGGGGCTTGAATAACTCAGAGAAGCTATGAGCTATGCCATGCAGGGCCACCCAAGATGGACAGGTCATAGTGGAGTTTTGACTAAACGTGATCCACCTGGAGAAGGAACTGGCAAGCCACTCCAGTATCCCTGCCAAGAAAACTCCATGGACAAAGACAACAGGCAATCCTGCCTTAAGGGCACATTTAAGAGATGAATGGGGTGAGCCTGTGACCTGGACTCAGGAATTAAGTAGTTATGCTCACAAAAGAATATCCAGGTAAACAAATTAACAGGTCTCTTGGCAGACAGGATTTCTGCTCCAGACTCCCTCCTTCTGTGATGTATGTATGATGTATTGGGGGCTGGTCTTGGGTTCCAGGGTGGGCAATTTCAAATGTCTACATAAGGGCTCTCTCCTGCGTGTAGGGGACCACCCTGTTGCAACAGTTAAGAAAGATCAGGCTTACTAGCTGCTTTTGCTTCTCACTATTCTTTGGTTGGCTTCTGTTATTTTCTTCTACCAATAGGGAACCTACAAAAGGACTCTATATGGGCTCTTAAAGGTAAAGGGACCCCTGACCATTAGGTCCAGTCGTGACCGACTCTGGGGTTAAGGCGCTCATCTCGCGTTCTTGGCCGAGGGAGCTTCCAGGTCATGTGGCCAGCACCGGAACAGTACCTATTTATCTACTTGCACTTTGACGTGCTTTCGAACTGCTAGGTGGGCAGGAGCAGGGACGCTCACCCTGTTGCGGGGATTCGAACCGGCGACCTTCTAATCGGCAAGCCCTAGGCTCTGTGGTTTAACCCACAGCGCCACCCGCGTCTCTATGGGAGATGGAAATGGAAGAGTAGTAGTTTTTTTCTTATAACAACACAAAATGTATTAATAAAAAGGGGGGCAACCCCCCACTTTAGTTTTTCCAGATTTCCCTGCCCTCCATCCTCCAGAAAAGGGAAGGCACAAGATCCCTCCAAAGACTTAACTGCGATTCCTCTTTACTGCCGCCACAGATCAGCTCTGGAGCAAGAAAACAAACAACTCTTGAGCATACACACAGTGCCTTTGTCACGGAGGAACCACCAGTCCACTGCACCCTTTCCGAGAGCAGGTGAAGCGGGCTTTCAGACCAAAGGGCAGGTTTTCAAGCCACCTTCTGCATTTCATTCCACGGGGTTGGATTGGATGACCCTTTGGTTCCCTTCTGAGTCTACAATTCTATGATTCTATTTCCCTTGCAGGGCAGTTGGGGATCCTAAATATTCCTTCTCTGCCCCTCCCTACCAGCCACTGAAACCCCCCCCCATACACCCCAGCGATGAAAGGAACCATAAAAAGCACAAGGAACCCCACCCTGAAAAGCAATTCCAACATTTTTGTTCCGCCTTGTTTTGACATGGATTCAAACTACAAGAAAGAAGATTCCACCTAAACATTAGGAAGAACTTCCTGACAGTAAGAGCTGTTTGGCAGTGGAATTTGCTGCCAAGGAGTGTGGTGGAGTCTCCTTCTTTGCAGGTCTTTAAGCAGAGGCTTGACAGGCATATGTCAAGAATGCTTTGATGGTGTTTCCTGCTTGGCAGGGGGTTGGACTGGATGGCCCTTGTGGTCTCTTCCAACTCTATGATTCTATTCTATGACATTTTAATTCCGCTGTGCTTGGCAAGGCTACAAAAAGGTCTACTGCCCTCGTCATCAGTACTGCAATGTCAGCAGAAACTCCTGTCAGGTGCAGCGCATGCAGAAATGGTTGTTTCCAAACCCGTAGATAAAATTAATCTGATCCCATTATTCCTCTTTGGGGCAAAAACAGGTGTGGGAAAATATCTCCCCCACCCCACTATCTCTCCAGAACATCTGGAAGGGACGAAGAATTTAAGAGAGAGAGAGAGAGAATTGCTCCCACAATCAACAATAATATAGTTTTTATTTTAAAAAAATCTATAAATTTTATAATAAATAAAATTTATTAAATGTGTTAATACGAATGGAAGTAAAAACACCTGTAGCTGTTGATAAGTGACTAACATCAAGACTGAATGTAATTGGATGAATTCCGACTTCATCCATTTCACCTTGAAATCTAGCACGCGGGAGGCCACACAAAATGCATAACTGGCTTTATAATCAATATATATTTGAATCTGAATCGCAATTTGAAATGGATAACATGTGGTTTATATTGTATTTTAGTAATTGAAAATTAATAAAAATTATCTACATTAGAAAGAACTTCCTGACAGTAAGAGCTGTTCGGCAGTGGAATTTGCTGCCAAGGAGTGTGGTGGAGTCTCCTTCTTTGGAGGTCTTTAAGCAGAGGCTTGACAGGCATATGTCAAGAATGCTTTGATGGTGTTTCCTGCTTGGCAGGGGGTTGGACTGGATGGCCCTTGTGGTCTCTTCCAACTCTATGATTCTATGATTCTATAAAAAAACCCAACAATATAGAAGTTTTACATATAATAATCTTTATTTATTTATTTTCTTTCTTTTTTAAAAAAAAGAAAGCCAGTGAAAGAAAAAGTAGTTTAAAAGCCACCCCCACCACCCGTCCTTTGGAGGCAGCGGCTTCCTGTTCCTTGATCCTGGAAGAGGGGCACCGGACCCCCCCCCCAAAAGGCTCTGCTTCGCCCCCAAAATTACCAGATAAGCTTCAGAGGAGGAGCGAGGTATCCAAAAGACACCCCACCCCCGTTAAAAAAAGACCAGCCCTCTGTCCAACTTCCCCCACCCCCCAAAGAACCCACTTAAAAACCCTGACGCTTCTGCAGAGGTAATTAACATCGTAATACTAATTCCTGGTACCGTTAAAAACAGGGCAGGTGGGGCGTTTATGGTGGCCGGAGTCAGGGAGGTAAAAGGGGGGGAACACGTACCAGCTGCCCGTTTCTGTGCAGCACAAACGGATCCTGTGCGCATTTGACTCACGCGATTTCAGCCATGCGCGGTTGAAACAGCGCAAGTCGAATCCAAGTGAGGTGGAAAGCTCAAGGGCTGTTTTTGCGCCGGATCCACCTGGGGTTACCCAGGGCGTAAAGAGCCTGTAAGCTCTCTAATATGCTTGGGGAGGGGGGTGCCTGCTCATTGCGCCGGCTCTGGTATGATCAGCGCCATCCGAGTTCCCGCGCTGCCACTCCCCCCCCCGGCACCTTAGAGCCCCGCAAGGTTGGTTTCTGCGTATTTATTCCGTAAAATCCATGCGCCGCTTGATGGTTAAGCACCTCAAAGCAGTTTCTCCAAAAAGATGAAACTACGAAATCGAGGGGAACCTGATCGACAGCAGCAATTTAAAACATAATGGAGAGCTGAAATGGGTTGAAGTTCCAAGTCGGGTTTCTAAAGGAGAATGCTTTTAAGCAGGCGCTGAAAGGGGCACAGCTGAAAGCTCTCGCTTGGGATCAATAGGCAGGGAGTTCAAAGTTGGCAGGCGCTGCGACACCGAACGATCAAGTGCTTCTTACAAACGCAGAAAATGGGAGTTACGTGGCCCCGATTCTGCCGATCGAAAGGGATGATTGGGGAAATGTGGAGCAAGGCAACCTCGCAGGCTAAGAGCCTTTAAGCTCCCCCCCCCCCGCCTTGCTTGCTGGGCTCTAGGAGTACGGCTGGCTCCGAGGGTTTGGATACACGCCGTTTCCGTGTATGCGCAGAACCCTTGGAACCAAACCGCCGCGCAAGATGCGATTGTGCCGTACGGAATGCTACATGGCTTGGAGGGTGGGACGTCGCTGTGGCCACCTTACGAAGAGAGAAACAGCAGTTTGCAAACTACAGTTCCCAAGAGGCGCTTCCTCTTATTGCAGCCCCGGCGAGGAAAGGGGGGGGTGCACAGCAAGGTGTGGAATAAATAATAACGGTAATAAAAGCTCGGAGGCGTTTTCACGGCAAGGACTGGGGCTGCAGCAACCCGGGGCCCTCTTCTCCTTGCGCGCCTGGTTCCTGCAGGGTCTGCCGCTGCCGACATCAGGCGCTGCTCTCGGCGGGGAGCACCTGGGCCCGGGTGCTTGTCTGGGGCTGGGGAGGCCAGTCCGGGTCGAAGAGGAGCTCCTGGGCCAGGCGTTTGTATTTGGCCCGGGGAGGGGCGTTCCGATGGCAAGAGTAGCCAGGCGCCGCCTCGTCCAGCTCCAGCTGCAATGGGGAGAGGGGAGGGGGGTCAGCATCTGCAGACAGCTCTGGGATCCGAGAACCGACAACCGTTTTCCCCAACCGGTGGCACCCTTGAGAGTTGGTTACTACGTTTCCCATGCACTCGGTCAGCCCTCCTCCAAGCAACATGTTCTACAAAGACTTTCCCCATTCTCAGGACTTGTGCGACACAGAACCTGGCACCCTCCCGCTTAACTGCGGTTGCTGCGTGGCAGGGGGTTGGACTAGATGATCTCTGTGGTTCCCTTCCAACCCTGCAGTTCTGTGATTCTATGACCTCGGAAGGTGGTGGACTCCCCTTTCTGGGTTTATTTTTTTGGGGGGGGTAACAGAGGCTCGAAGGCCACCTGTCAGGGATTCTTTAGCGGTGACTCCTTCTCTGAGAACCTTGGGGAAACAAAGATTTGGGGAGGAGATGGGTTACTGTTTTCCCTGCACATCAGTCAAGTATCCTGGCAGCCTTGGTGTACCAACCCACAGAGTCTATGGGGTTCGGACATGCTCTCCCACTGGCTGCTCCCCACGCCTTGCCCTCTTCCTCACAAGAGGAAGAGAGGCAGCGT
Organism: Zootoca vivipara; assembly: GCF_965207765.1. Classification (NCBI taxonomy): domain Eukaryota; kingdom Metazoa; phylum Chordata; class Lepidosauria; order Squamata; family Lacertidae; genus Zootoca; species Zootoca vivipara. Next base: position 52,404,709 of record NC_142595.1, read on the forward strand.
GGTTTAGTGGTTAGCGTCGGACTACAGCCTGGGGGAAACCCGCTGGGTGGTGAGCTTGGTGGCCAGCCCCTCACTCTCAGCCTGGCCTACCTCGCAGGGTTGCTGTGGGGAGAATCACGCAGGCCACTTTGAGCTCGCTGCGGTAAAAAGAGGGATGTAAAGGCAACAACACACAAACCGTCGGTGGGAGCCTCTGCCCGTACCTGCGGGTAGGTGGCCCGGTTCGGATACTCGTACTTCCTCCTCGTGTAGCAAACTCGCTGCCACAGGGTGTCGCAGTCGCAGACAAAGTTCTGGGCGATATAAGAATGAAAGAGACCTCGGGTGTGGATTTTTATTTTGCCTGAAAAACGTCCCAATTATTAATTCCGCCGAACCTTTGGCTAGGATGTCTGTCGTGAGATAGCACCAGCCTTTTCCCCAAGAGGTTTCAGGAACAGAGATGGAAAAGGAATGCCAACAGCCTAGACCTCTGCCCGATGAGTCATAAGCTGAGACCGCATGTTTTGGAACACCCAAGGGAAGTCAATACCAATGTGGAGCCCTGTATCTTGATATTGATTGAGATATTGTATCTTGATATTGATTGAGATTGAGGTTGAATCCTGACAAGACAGAAGTACTGTTCGTGGGGGACAGGAGGCGGGCGGGTGTGGAGGATTCCCTGGTCCTGAATGGGGTAAATGTGCCCCTGAAGGACCAGGTGCGCAGCCTGGAAGTCATTCTGGACTCACAGCTGTCCATGGAGGCACAGGTTAATTCTGTGTCCAGGGCAGCTGTCTATCAGCTCCATCTGGTACGCAGGCTGAGACCCTACCTGCCTACGGACTGTCTCGCCAGAGTGGTGCATGCTCTAGTTATCTCCCGCTTGGACTACTGTAATGCGCTCTACGTGGGGCCACCTTTGAAGGTGACCCGGAAACTACAACTAATCCAGAATGTGGCAGCTAGACTGGTGACTGGGAGCAGCCGCCGAGACCACATAACACCGGTCTTGAAAGATCTACATTGGCTCCCAGTACGTTTCCAAGCACAATTCAAAGTGTTGGTGCTGACCTTTAAAGCCCTAAATGGCCTTGGTCCAGTATACCTGAAGGAGCGTCTCCTCCCCCATCGTTCTGCCCAGACACTGAGGTCCAGCACCGAGGGTCTTCTGGCGGTTCCCTCGTTGCAAGAAGTGAAGTTGCAGGGAACTAGGCAGAGGGCCTTCTCGGTGGTGGCACCTACCCTGTGGAACGCCCTCCCAACAGATGTCAAAAAGGAAAACAACTACCAGACTTTTAGAAGACATCTGAAGGCAGCCTTTTAGGGAGGCTTTTAATGTTTAATAGATTATTTTGTTTTATTTTTTTGTTGGAAGCCGCCCAGAGTGGCTGGGGAGACCCGTCCAGATGGGCGGGGTATAAATAATAATATATTATTATTATTATTATTATTATTATTATTATTATTATTATTATTATATCTCTTGGCCTGCAACCTTTCCTGATGTATGGAGAAGGGTGTTTGACCTTTCAGGACTCCTCAGTTGCTGGGTTTGAACTGCGACCCAAGCTCCCTTCTGATATGTCTCTGGGCAGCCTTTTCGAACCGGCTCTTCCGAGCCACTGCTTGGCAGGGCTGCCCTATTGCAAGAGCTGTAATAAACACGGGGATGGTCCTTCCTGGTTGCTGGACTTGGATTGTTTTATTTACAAGGCAGCGCAGAAGCAAACTCTTGCCGTACAGGTTAAGGAGGGAGGCGAGCGGAGAGAACGACAGGCATGGTCTGTTGCGGGACGGAAAGCAGGGAGGGCGACTTGGAAACCCAAAGTGCGGAGAGGAAGAGAGCCCACCCACCCTCCTGCCCCTCGGCAAACACCCCCCCCAAGAGGGGAGCAGGATCCTTCCCCTCTCCCCGACTCACCTCCAGGGAGAGGGACAGCGCCAGGTTGCTCAGCGTCAGCACCAGCAGGATGAGTCTCCACTCGAAGGGGATGCAAGCCAGCTGGGGAAAAGAAGGGGCAGTAGTGGGTCTTGCTTCCCCCTCTATGGCAGAGGTTCCCAAAGTGAGCTGGAGCACCCCCCTCCAGCAGTGGGGGCACTCCTTAGAGGGACGCTAAGAGCCAAGCTTTGACAAGCTGTTATCCCTGGCTCACATCCAGCCAATTTATATTTGTATAAATTATACCTAAAGGAGCGCCTCCACCCCCATCGTTCGGCCCGGACACGGAGGTCTAGTGCCGAGGGCCTTCTGGCGGTTCCCTCGCTGCGAGGTTACAGGGAAGCAGGCAGAGGGCCTTCTTGGTGGTGGCGCCCGCCCTCCCATCAGATGTCAAGGAAATAAACAGCTATCTGACTTTTAGAAGACATCTGAAGGCAGCCCTGTTTAGGGAAGTTTTTAATGTTTGATGTTTTATTGCGTTTTTAATATTCTGCTGGGAAACCCAGCCAGATGGGTGGGGTATTAATAATAATAATAATAATAATAATAATAATCCTTCAGTAGCACCTTAAAGACCAACTAAGTTTTTATTTTGGTATGAGCTTTCGTGTGCATGCACACTTCATCAGATACACTGAAACAGAAGTAACCAGACCCTTATGTATATTCAGAGGGTGGGGGGTGAGGGTGATGGGAATGGGTGATGGGCTATCCCACCTGATGGAAATATCCACCTGATGAAGTTAAACAACAGATCAACAGAGCCACACTGATACCTAGAGAGAACCTGCTGCAAGACAGACCCAAAAAAGAAAATAACAGAACACCACTAGTTATCACATACAGCTCCCAAGTTAAAACAGTTCCACGCATCATCAGAGATCTACAGCCTCTCCTGGACAATGACAGCTCTCTTTCTCAAGCTCTGGGAGGAAGACCTTTCATTGCCTACAGACAGCCACCCAATCTTAAACAACTCCTCACCCACAATAATACCACCACCAGACTTAACATGGACACTGGTACCAGAGCCTGCAATAAACCCAGATGCCAACTTTGCTGCCACATACACCCGGACAACACCATCACTGGCCCCAACAACATCCAACATACCATCTCAGGACTGTTTAATTGCTCATCTTCTAACATTGTGTATGCCATCAAATGCCAACAGTGCCCTTCAGCTCTCTATATTGGACAAACAGGCCAAACCCTACGCCAAAGGATAAATGGACATAAATCTGACATCAGGAATCACAAGACAGAGAAACCAGTAGGAGAACACTTCAATCTCCCAGGACATTCTATACAAGATCTCAAAGCAGCTGTTTTATTACACAAAAATTTCAGAAACAGACTGGAAAGAGAAGTTGCTGAATTGGAACTCATTAGCAAGCTTAAAACCATGGAGCCACCTGGGATGAACAAAGACATAGGATTCTTATCTCATTATACATGATCAAGCTTTCCTTAGCACCTCAGCCCTTGCTCCCCCCCCCCGCAAGACCAATTGCAGTCATTAACAGTCGTTAACAGTCATCAACTGGTTTACCACTCCTATCAGCCCAACAACAGCCTATCAACAGGTTTACCACTCCCTATTATTTGGTCTTTAAGGTGCTACTGAAGGAATTTTTTTATTTTGTTTCGACTCAGACCAACATGGCTACCCACCTGTAATAATAATAATAATAATTTTAAAAATACATTATTATTATTATTATTATTATTGTTGTTGTTGTTGTTGTTGTTTCTGCATACTGCCCTTCACCTGAAGATCTCAGGGCGGTTTACAGCATAAAAACACCAGGTTAAAGCATTAATCATTTAATTAATGGATTAAATATTACAGCCTCTTCCCCTGACCAGTCCCCTCGCCAAATTGGCTGGTCCAACCAGGCTCTCAGGAACTTAAGTGTCGCCCTAGATAAGGCTGGACTTGGGAGTGCCCCAACCACGTCCCTCGTGCCCTCAAAATCTGCCACGGGGAGTGCGAGAGAGCAGAGCCTCGCCCAGTTGCAGAATCCGGGGGGGGGGGCCTCCGGCTCACAGCGTCCCAGGGTGAGTGGGTGGGGGCAGTTGCAGGCCCCTTACCTCAAAGAATTCATCCAAGGCAGGGATGGGCCAGAGCAGGAGGAAGAGGAGGAAGCCGGAGGTGGCAGCGAGGGAGGCGACAAACAGTCCTGAAAAACAGGAGGGAAGGGTCAGTCAGTGGCACCCGTCACAGGATTTATAAACTCTTGTTTGTTTCATAAAGTTTATGGGGAATTCAATCATTCTGGAAGACATCCATGCAAGAAATTTGTAAGATAACTAAGCAAGTGCTAGAAATTACCCCAGAATTGGTTTTACTAAATATCTTTCAAGATAACAACGCTCACTCAGATCATAAAGAACTTATAATCCACCTGTTGTCAGCAACCAGAAGCATCATAGCCAGGCACTGGAGGGACCTGTCGGTAGTGGGCTTGGACCGATGGTACCAAGTTGTATGGGAAACAGCCCTACTAGAAAAACTAACCAGTAAGCTGAAACTGACGCGGGGACAAACAGAAGACGACACCTTCACCCCAGTATGGTTCCCCTTCATCACTTATACTGCCCAACAGGACAATGACAAAAACTTACTGTCAGCATACAAATCAATATGGCTAACCTGATCAAAACACCCTCCCTCCCCACTCACGTAAGAAACTAAGGATCATCACAGCCAACCATAAATGAACAACCACATTCTAAGACAAATCCTGACCTCTCTCACCAACAAAGAAGCACGAACAAACAACAGAGAGCCTGCACAAACGACGCTGACGCCGAACCCCTACACATATCAAGAAAAACAGAAACATCGGCAATCCACCACACCCAACTCCCCATCCCACCCACCTCTTTCCCCCCTTCCTCATAATGTCTCAACAAGTAAAATTGATGTGTAAAAATAATGCATGAAAACAAATGAGACATTGCACTACCTTTGTAACCCAAGAAAATCTTTAATAAAAATAATTATATAAAAAAATAAAGTTTATGGGGGGGGGGGACACCTCTAAGCGGTTAAGAAAGAATCATGGAAGTGCAGTAAACGACGAGTATTATAATCCTTCTTGTTGTTTTAAAACAATAGTTATTTAAAATTATTGTTCCAATATATCACTATCATGCAAAAGTATTATTTTTAAAAGAGCAAGCAGCTGTGGGCAGGCATAGAACCACGTTCCCTGAAACCCCAAAGCCACACGGAGTCGAGCAATCGCTTAACCTCTCGATCCCTTGCTTGAATTTGGGGTTTTCCCCCCCCCGAAACGGCATGCACGGAAACGGGCCCCTGAGAGCTGGGCGAGGCGCTGTCGGACTCACCGTTGGTGCGGGTGGGCTGGCGGAAGGGGCGCCCCTTGGCGAAAGCCAGCGCCACAGCCACGTACTGGAAGCAGGAGACGTAGAAGAGGGTGGTGTTTTCGAAGCCACGCACGGAGTCCTCGCCGTCCTCGCCACTGCCTTCCGGCGCCGACCCTGCGGTGATGTTCACCGGGGTTGTGCTGTTGGGAAGAAGGCTGCAGGTCCTGGGGGAGCGGGGAGGGGGGAGGAGGAGGAGGAGACCCCCGTCAAGCTTCTTCGCTTACACCCCGCCTTTCCCGAAAGCTCAAGGCAGCGGACAAAGAGAAATGCATCTATTTGCTATATAAATATATACACAATGCATTCGAGAAGCAGCAAGCCAGCTTTTCCCGACCCGGCGCCCTCCAGGGATTTTGGAGGAATACTCCCAAACTGCCAAGTCTGGGAAGTCTGCTTATGAAACACCCCCAATTTAAAGGAGGAACGGAGCAGCGAGAGCCAGAAAGAGCAAGTCATTAAACCTAAGCCCATCGCTTAAATCCCGAGCAACCGAATCACAGAATTGTAGGGTTGGCGAGGGACCCTCCAGAGGCCATTTAGTCCAACCCCCTGGAATCGCAGCCGAAGCTGCCTTGGCAGACGGCCACCCGGCTTTTGCTTAAAATCTCCCAGCGAAGAAGAGTGTGCCGCCACCCCCCTCAAGAGTTTCTTCATCGGTATACAGTATTTTATTACTACTGTACTGTATTATTGATTAAATTTGCATACTGCCCTCCATCCGTGGATCTCAGGGAGGTTTGCGACATAAAAACACAGCATTGAAAACACAACATGCACTATGACAACAAACCAAAACAAACCAATACCCCCCCTCATACAACACATTTAAAGGATGTCAATCAGCCAAAGGCCTGGTTAAAAAGGAAAGGAATTGTGGTACTTTATCTGGGGGGCGGACCCAAAATGAAATCAATGGAAAATGTAAGGAGTCACATTATAGATTGGTTACAATACCGCAAGTTACACGAAATGTTTAAATTAGATAGAAAAAAATGGGTTTTTTTAGGACCAAAGCTCACAATTAGAAAAAGAACTTCTACAAAACACAGAGAAACGTTTGTCTAAAGTGTATAATCTGTTATTTAGAATGGGAAACAAAAGACGAGCTTGTTAAAGCCATGTTCAAATATATAAAAGGATGTCATATAGAGGAGGGAGAAAGGTTGTTTTCTGCTGCTCCAGAGAAGCGGACACGGAGCAATGGATTCAAACTACAAGAAAGAAGATTCCACCTAAACATTAGGAAGAACTTCCTGACAGTAAGAGCTGTTCGGCAGTGGAATTTGCTACCAAGGAGTGTGGTGGAGTCTCCTTCTTTGGAGGTCTTTAAGCAGAGGCTTGACAGCCATATGTCAGGAATGCTTTGATGGTGTTTCCTGCTTGGCAGGGGGTTGGACTGGATGGCCCTTGTGGTCTCTTCCAACTCTACGATTCTATGATTCTAAAGCCTCATTGACACACTGGACAATAGATATAGGACACAATATGGATTTTAACCTCTGGGGAAAACTCTGGAAAAGTGACTTGAAGTTTACAGCATGTTATTCTTTGAAGGAGAACTACCTGAAAATGATTCGCAGATAGCTTTTAACTGCGAGTAGGCTTCCTAAGATGTATAAGAGTGAATCAGGTAAGTGCTGGAAATGCAAGGAGGTTGAGGAAACCTTCTTTCATATGTGGCGGACTTGCAAAAGGGTAAAAGAGTATTGGGAAATGATCCATGATGAATTGAAAAAAATGTTTAAAAGCACTTTCCCCCCAAAACCCATAGTCCTTTCCGTTGGGGTTAACTCAGACTGAAATTCCCAGGTGTCAAAAAAGGTTATTTATGTATGCCAATACTGCGGCCCATGTTTTTTAGCCCAAAAACGGAAACAAGTGAGGTCCCAACCAAAGAAGAATGGCAACTTAGATATGCGCAGCTTGCAGACTTAACATATAGAACGAGAGAACAAGAAGAACATATGTTGAAAGAAGATTGGAAAATGTTCATTGAATATATGGGGGGGGGCAAACTGTGTGCACTCAAAAATGCTGGCAGCATTAAGATAAATTAAACAGTGAAACAGTTTTGAGGGATGCAAGAATGGAATACTGAATGGTATAGGTTTTGTAAGATATGCAGGGATTTACGATATGGAAAATGAACCATGGAAAGAGAAGAAGGGATGAATATCTTAAGGACGTAAAATGAGTATTTTACATTGTAAAACAGAAAATTTAATAAAAAGTATATATAAAAACACAACATGCATCAAAACAACAAAACAACACAACACAACACAACAAAACAAAACAAAACTATATAACCTCCTAACACAGTTAAAAGATGTCTTTAAAGTTTTCGTATGGCACTTAAAAGGTGTGTGATGAAGGTACCAGGCGAGCCTCCCTGGGGAAAGCATCCCACAAGCGGGGGCCACTGCAGAAAAGGCCCTGTTCTCATGCTGCCGCCCTCCGGAAGAGGCACACGAGGAGGAGCCTCAGAGCACGGTTGCAAAGGCGGTCCTCGAGGTATTGCGCCCCCCCCTGCCCCAGACGCCTCGCCCCGGCCACTCACCCGTTCTCCTCGCCGTGGTACCAAGGCTGCCCCTGGACGAGGAGGAAGGCCCCCACCTGGAAGCCCAGGGAGAGGAGGATCTGGGTGAAGACGGAGAGCAGGAGCTGGGGCGACACCAGGCTGGTGGGCGGCCGCTGGGGGACCAGCTCCCTCCATGCTCGGTTCAGGCTCACTGGCGGGAGGGAGAAGAGGGGTGGGTAGGTGGGGCGGAGGGTCCGGCAGCCCCTTCCCGGCCAGGCACCCATCCCAGATGAGGGTCGGGGGGGGGTGAGGTCCCCCCCAATTCTGCATGCAGCAGGCCAGCCACCATTCTACACCCTTGGTCCCTGGGGAGGGAGGGGCGCACCCACAGCCTTCCCTCCGAGTGCCCCCCACCCCAGACCTTTACCAGGGCAGGGCTGGTGCCACCAAATTTTATATGCGCTTCGTTAGTATGTTACTACGTAGCGGATTTAATTGCAAGCCACCCACGTAAGGGGTCTCCGGCCACCCTCGCCCCGGACGTTGAAGGCACCGCCATGCCCCTTTAAGCAGTCGTGGCTCCCCTGCCGCAAAGGATCCTGGGAGCCGTAGTTTCTTAAGGAGGCCCCTGCTCCCCTCCGAGAGCTACGAGAGGACCACTTACTGGTGAAGGCCAAGGACATGATGATGGCCACGTCGATGAAGAGGTACTGAACATCTCCCAGGTTGCCCTGGATCTGGAAGAAAAGGGAGAGGTCGGAAGCAGCCTTCGACTCTCCCGCAATCCTGCAAATACCTGGCCCTGGGAATTTCCCCCTTGCAGGTCCCCCAAAATAAGCTCAGCCTGTTGAGTACGAGGCCGTTCATCTCAGGGTCGTGGGTTCGAGCCCCGAGTTGGGCGTTGCAGGGTTGGACTAGATGACCCACAGGAACCCTTCGGACAGCACGGTTCTATTAAACACATTAAATAAACCGTACTGTCCGAAGGGTTCCTGTGGGTCATTTAGTCCAACCCTGCAACGCAGGAATCTTCTGCCCAACTGGATGGGCCCCCATTGGTCCGGTCCAGCAGGGCTCTGCATACGGAAGCCTGGTGCGACAGCAGAACCTCCCCACCTAAGGGCAGTCTAGCCCGGAATACAGGAAGGCAGGACACAGGAGAGCTGTTGCTGTTGTGTACAGGAGGGTGGACTTGATGGGCCCCCTTGGGCGTCATCCGTCAGCCATGGTCGCCTTGCGCCCTTTACTCACCGAGTAGAGGAGCAGGACGCTGAGATACTGGATGATGCTGTAGAGAGCCATGAACTTGAAGACGCAGAAGGAGGTGACCAGAGCAGCACGGCCTTCGCTGGGAATGAATAAGCAATAATAATAATAATAATAATAATAATAATAATAATAATGAATTTATTATTTATACCCCGCCCATCTGGCCCAGTTCCCCCAGCCACTCTGGGCGGCTTCCAACAAAATATTAAAATACAGAAATCCATCAAACATTAAAAGCTTCCCTAAACAGGGCTGCCTTGAGATGCCTTCTAAAGGTCTGGTAATTGTTATTCTCTTTGTTATTCTGGTGGGAGGGCATTCCACAGGGCAGGCGCCACCACCGAGAAGGCCCTCTGCCTGGTTCCCTGCAACTTGGCTTCTCGCAACGAGGGAATCCCCAGAAGGCCCTCGGCGCTGGACCTCAGTGTCCGGGCAGAATGATGGAGGTGGAGACACTCCTTAAGGTATACTGGACCGAGGCCATTTAGGGCTTTAAAGGTCAGCACCAACACTTTGAATTGTGCTCGGGAACGTACTGGGAGCCAATGTAGATCTTTCAGGACCGGTGTTATGTGGTCTCGGCGGCCGCTCCCAGTCACCAGTCTAGCTGCCGCATTCTGGATTAGTTGTAGTTTCTGGGTCACTTTCAAAGGTAGCCCCACGCAGAGCGCATTGCAGTAGTCCAAGCGGGAGATAACTAGAGCATGTTCCACTCTGGCGAGACAGTCTGCGGGCAGGGAGGGTCTCATCCTGCGTACCAGATGGAGCGGCTAGACAGCTGCCCTGGACACAGAACTGACCTGCACCTCCATTGACAGCGGTGAGTCCAAAATGACTCCCAGGCTGCGCACCTGGTCCTTCAGGGACCACAGTTACCCCATTCTTGTCAGGATTCAACCTCAATCTCAATGAGGAGAGGTGTATGGCTGTCAGCAACCATGGCAAGGTGACTGCACTACGAATCCCAGCATGCATTCCGGCCACCCACCCCACCGTCGCAAGGAAGCCGGACGCGAGCCTCAATTTGCAAGTCCCCCGAATTTCCTGTAGATTTCCAGCCGCCACCTACCGGATGAGATCCGGGACGCAGGAGATGTTGGGCGTCTTGGAGGTGAAGGGTGAGGCCACGGAGGCCTCCAGCTCGGAGAGGGAGATCCCAGCGTGAGCCCGCTTCAGTGCCTGAGGCGGGGAAGGGAGGAGAGCTGTTATGGGCCTTACACACAAGCAGCAACACCCTGAGCTCGGCCCTGGGTGCGAATCTGCTGCCACCGTAACAGAACGCAGGCAAAAGCGGCCTCCGCGACTTACCCCACAATCATTGGCTCCGTCCCCACACATCCCCACGTAATAGCTGGAAGGAAGAATAAGGCAGGTTATCCGAGGCAGGCAGGGAGACGGGGCCAGACCCCCAACCTCCCGGAGCCGGGGCTGGGACTCAGGGAGCCACAATGGCAGGGAACGGTACTCACTCCATCTTCTGCAGGGCTTCTACCAGCTGGGTCTTCTGGTCAGGGGCCATCCGGGCATAGATGGTGCCGCAGAGGAGAAGCTGCAATGGAGGCAGAAGGGGGCTGGAGTCTAACTAAAACTAGAGGCCATCCCAGCTCCACTTGGGGCAGCAGTTCTAACCCCTCCCTCCCTCCCTCCGGAAAGCGTGAAACCCAGGGCGCTTCTGCAAGGAGAAGCAAGACAGCAAAGGCAGATGAGGAACTACGGACCTACAGGAAAGGAGGTTTCAGGATCCGACCTGGACCTGCGGGAGACCAGGGTTCAAATCCCCCCTCTGTGCCCGTGAAGCTCGCTGGGTGCTGCCTTGGGGGCCGTGCCACTGCCGCTTTTGGCCTGGCTTGCCTTGCAGGGTTGTTGTGAGGACGAGGACTTGGGTTCAAATGCTGGCTCTGTGGCCCCCGCTTGCTGTTCTCTGCACTGACTGACAGCAGTGGCCCTCCAAGGGCTCGAACACGGGAGACACCTCGCCCCACTCCAGACCTGAGGTGCCCCTAGCACAGGATCTGAACCTGCGGCCTCTCCCCGCCTCCCGCACTTAAAAGGGAGGCTCTGCCGTTCCCTACGAAGGACGTACCTTGGGCAGGAGATCGGGGAAGTGGTCGAGGATGACCGAGAAGGACTTCCCGCCGACCGCAAAGTGGTAGCTGGCGTCCGGGGGGCGCGCAGGGGGCAGGTCCTCCTTGTCCAGCATCAGCTTGATCTCCTGGGGGGACGGAACGGGACATGGCTCCACTTAGAATCATAGAATCATAGAGTTGGAAGAGACCACAAGGGCCATCCAGTCCAACCCCCTGCCAAGCAGGAAAGACCAGCAAAGCATTCTTGACATATGCCTGTCAAGCCTCTGCTTAAAGACCTCCAAAGAAGGAGACTCCACCACACTCCTTGGTAGCAAATTCCACTGCTGAACAGCTCTTACTGCCAGGAAATTCTTCCTAATGTTTAGGTGGAATCTTCTTTCTTGAATGTTGAATCCATTGCTCCGTGTCCGCTTCTCTGGAGCAGCAGAAAACAATATTTCTCCCTCCTCCATATGACATCCTTTTATATATTTGAACATGGCTATCATATCACCCCTTAACTTTCTCTTCTCCAGGCTAAACATACCCAGCTCCCTAAGCCGTTCCTCATAAGGCATCGTTTCCAGGCCTTTGACCATTTTGGTTGCCCTCTTCTGGACACGTTCCAGCTTGTCAGTATCCTTCTTGAACTGTGGTGCCCAGAACTGGACACAGTACTCCAGGTGAGGTCTGACCAGAGCAGAATACAGTGGTACTATTTCTTCCCTTGATCTAGATCAGGCATCCCCAAACTTCGGCCCTCCAGATGTTTTGGACTACAATTCCCATCTTCCCCGACCACTGGTCCTGTTAGCTAGGGATCATGGGAGTTGTAGGCCAAAGCATCTGGAGGGCCGCAGTTTGGGGATGCCTGATCTAGATGCTATACTCCTATTGATGCATAGGGGGTTTCTCCTCTGCAAACAACAGTGTGTTGCTCTACTTCCTCAAGGCCTTCCTTCTCCCAGACGGCAGGCGGCAGTGGGGCTCTGCTACCATGCCCCAAAGGCCTCCTCCACCCCTCTCTCACGCTCCCCGGTCCCCCCCACCTTGGCCGCAAGGGAAAAGACTTGTTCTTAAGAGAGCCAGGTATTTGTCGAACCTCTGATGCACTGTCAGAGAACGTCTGAATCGGAGGATTAGGGAATGGCATTCTCAGGAAGATCAGTTCCTTTTTGAAGAGGAGCTGGAAGGGGAAGATTGCCCCCCCCCCGGCCCCTTGTCTCCAGCGGTTTCAGAAGCAGAGAGAGAGACACTGACACAGAGCAGCTTAGGCAGGAGTTAGCTAGCTATGAGATAATGGGAAGAGAACCAGGAGGGAGGGAGCAACTAGCAGAGACATCATTAGACAGTGTGGAAGAGCCTCCCTCCCGGCCCCCGGGCCTTAGTTTGCCTACCCATGATTCAGAGTAACCAACTCCTCCCCTTGTGGAGGGATGTGGATTTTTGCTTGCAACCAGACGACTGAATTAAAAAGGACTATAAATATAAGCTGCTCGTTCATTCGTGCCTTAAGTTACCAAAGGGAGGGGAGGACTCTCCACGCCTGACATGGCACCCGTGACTTGCACCCCCTGGGGAGACCGGAGGCAGCAAGCGCTTCCGAATCCCAGTCACTGGAAACCAGTGAAGGGGTGGGTGGGAGAGTTGCCTCTTGTGCTCGGGGGGTCAGACTGGATGGCCCTCGGGTGCACCGGTCCAACTCTACGGTTCCAGGAACCCTGCTTGCAACCGTTTGGCTGCTGCAGTAGATGAGCTGTTGGCCTGATCCTGCAATATCCCCTTGCGTTCTTAATGCCTGCCCCCCCCCCCCACAAACAAGCCATAAAAGGGGGTTTCGCTGCTGCAGGTGGGGGGGGACGGACGCCTCACCTCCTTGCTCGCCTTGTCCGATATTTCCAGCGCAGGGAGCTCGTCCGCGTACTGCCAGTGGATGGTGGCCGGCTGCCCGTCCCTGGGAGGGAGGGCCTCGGTCAGAATCACCTTCCCCTTGGTGGGGATCATGCCACATTCGCGCCCCACGGAGATGGCCGTCAGCAGGTTATCTCCTGGCCAGGGAGAGGAGGAGGATGAGGAGGGGCACGGAGAAGTATCATAGAGTTGGAAGAGACCACGAGGGCCATCCAGTCCAACCCCCTGCCAAGCAGGAAACACCACCAAAGCATTCTTGACATATGCCTGTCAAGCCTCTGCTTAAAGACCTCCAAAGAAGGAGACTCCACCACACTCCTTGGCAGCAAATTCCACTGCCGAACAGAGAAGAGGAAGACCGTCACAGCAATACATCCGCTGGGGGGGGGTGGCAGCTAGGCACCCCAGGTATCCTGGCCCCTGATTCCACTGCCCCGGTCCTGCTCTAGGGTCCTAATGGTTGGTGCAATTTGGATTCGGTTTACTTAAAAAAAAAAAAACACCAACATTTTCACCCCCAAAAACCCAGAGCCTTTACAAATTTATTATACCTTCCCCTCAACTTCCCTCCCCTCCCTTTTGCGGGCATTTCATATCTTTTTTATTACTGCATATCCAATTCAAATATATTTACAGTAATACCTCCGCAAATGTCCGCCTCGTCTAGCGTCCGCTTCGGCGAACGTCTGTGGCAAACCCGGAACGGGTTACTTCCGGGTTTGCCGCTCGCGCATGCGCAGAGGTGCTAAATTGCACTTGTGCAGAAGTGCAAACCACTCCACGTGCGTGCGCAGACGCGACGCTTTGCCCTGCGTCCTTTTCGGCTAGCGGCCGGGGCTTTGGTCACATAACAAGGTACGACTGTATACATTTTCCCTTAATTATCTCTTACTTAATTATCTCTTACTGCACGTGTTTATATCAATCCCGCTGAGTTTTTTAATTCGTTTGTCCTCAAATAATCAATAAATCCCCCCCCCCAATTCTATTTTCAAGAGTCTCTCTCCTTGATTTCTTATTCTTCCGGTAAGTTTTGCCATTTCTGCATATTCCGTTCATTTTAATCTTCCTTAGTCGGAACCGTTTCTTCCTCCCGTCTTTGGGCATGGACCGTTCGAGCAGCCGTGTGTTTGTTTACTTATTAAATTGGTACGCTGCCCTTTGCCCGAAGGTCTCAGGGCACTTCGCAGGACATAAATAACAATAATTTAGGTTAAGATCAATATATTAAAAAGGTATCAGAAAGAATCATTCTTGTGTGTATGGGGGCTCATCAGCCTGGGAAGGTAGCCCATCTAAGGGAAGCAGAACTCTTGATCCTGAACCCCCGCTGAGCACCCGTTGCCCCACCTCCAGGCCCCAGCGCACCTGTCACCATGACGAGGCGGATGCGGGCCCTCTGCAGCTCGGCCAGGATCGGGACTGTCTCGGGCTTCAACTTGTTCTGGAGCACTACCAGGCCCAGGAAGTCCATGTTGCACTCGATGACGTCTCTGCGAGGGAGAGGGGTGCGTCAGAAAGAGAGAGAGAGAGAGAGAGAGAGAAAGAAAGAAAGAAAGGGGGTTGCGGCCGGTGCATGTCAGGGAAAATGAGGGGCAGGGAGGAGGAGAAAGTCTTTTTTTCTTTTTTCTTTTGCTTTTAAGTGCTTCATTGATTGAAAACTTTATAACAGAAATGTACCCCATCGTTCTACCCAGACATGGAGGTCCAGCTCTGAGGGCCTTCTGGCGGTTCCCTCCTTGCAAGAAGCCAAGTTACAGGGAACCAGGCAGAGGGCCTTCTCGGTGGTGGCACCCGCCCTGTGGAACGCCCTACCACCAGATGTCAAAGAGGAAAACAACTACCAGACGTTTAGAGGACATCTGAAGGCAGCCCTGTTTAGGGAAGCTTTTAATGTTTAATAAATTATTGTATTTTAATATCTCTGTTGGAAGCCGCCCAGAGTGGCTGGGGAAACCCAGCCAGATGGGCAGGGTAAAAATAATATATTATTATTATTATTATTATTATTATTATTATTGGCAAAATTAGAAATAAAAATAAACAATTATTCACTCTTTCACTATTGCTTGTTTTGTGCATCCCTTTGTGATTACATTTGTCAACACCCCCAATCTTCCCCTTGCATTTCCAATTTAAATTCTTTAAATACGTGCTTGAACTTTACTTTCTTCCATATTATTTGACTTACTAAAATTTTTGCTTTGTGCAATTATCCTAGTTGCACACCGAAGCTCAATCAAGACCTGACAACGGACTGATCTTTTGACAATGTTCTTTTACATAAACTCTGCAAATATCCCACTCTCTGGAGAATTTCTCATCTGCCTTGTCTCTTAACCTTGCTGATAATCTCGCCAGTTCGACGTATTCTCTTATTTTATTTTGTCAGTCTGATTTAGATGGGATACCCTCTCCCTTCCAACCTTTTGCCAATTAGAATTCTGGCAGCAACTTTAACATACATAAAGACTCCCCTGTATTTTTTTGGGAGGGGGTTCATTTTCCATTTCCTAGCAGGAAGGCTTCAGGGTTTTTTTTAGGGAAGGAACATTTGAACGTTTTCTTCAGCTCGTTATAAATCATTTCCCAAAAGTGCCTGATCTTTTTACTGTTCCGCCACATGTGGATGCATGTGCCTTCAGCCTCCCTGCATTTCCAGCAAGTGTTTCTCCCAGATCTGAACACTTTAGCCTAACATCTTAGAATCATAGAGTTGGCGCTAACATCTTAGAATCATAGAATCATAGAGTTGGAAGAGACCACAAGGGCCATCCAGTCCAACCCCCTGCCAAGCAGGAAACAGCATCAAAGCATTCTTGACATATGCCTGTCAAGCCTCTGCTTAAAGACCTCCAAAGGAGGGGACTCCACCACACTCCTTGGTAGCAAATTCCACTGCCAAACAGCTCTTACTGTCAGGAAGTTCTTCCTAATGTTTAGGTGGAATCTTCTTCCTTGTAGTTTGAATCCATTGCTCCGTGTCTGCTTCTCTGGAGCAGCAGAAAACAATCTTTCTCCCTCCTCTATATGTCATCCTTTTATATATTATATACATGGCTATCATATCACCCCTTAACCTTCTCTTCTCCAGGCTAAACATACCCAGCTCCCTAAGCCATTCCTCATAAGGCATCGTTTCCAGGCCTTTGACCATTTTGGTTGCCCTCTTCTGGACACGTTCCAGCTTGTCAGTATCTTTTTTGAACTGTGGTGCCCAGAACTGGACCCAGTACTCCAGGTGAGGTTTGACCAGAGCAGAATACAGTGGTACTATTACTTCCCTTGAGCTAGATGCTATACTCCTATTGATGCAGCCCAGAATTGCATTGGCTTTTTGAGCTGCTGCATCACACTGCTGACTCATGTCAAGTTTGTGGTCTACCAAGACTCCTAGATCCTTTTCACATGTACTGCTCTCAAGCCAGGTGTCTCCCATCCTGTATTTGTGCCTTTCATTTTTTTTTGCCCAAGTGTAGTACCTCTAACGGAGGAAACCGCCTGACCTGCTGATGTGCTGGATCTTGTGCCAGGTGAACTTGCTCTCCAGCCGTCGGCTCGCCAGAGCGATGACCCGCAGCCCTCGGCGCGTGTAGGATTCCAGCACGGCTGAGAAGGTGTCTGGAACTGAATGGCGGCACCGTCAGGCGTTAAAGGTGGGGGGGGGTGCAGGAGATGTCAGATGGAAACAGGTACATTCCTACATGTATGGTGGCACTGAGCTGAGATAAAGCCTTTTTGGAGTGGGGTATTGGAAGAATTAAAGAAAATATTCAAATACAATATTAGGAAAACTCCAGAATCTTTCCTATTAGGTATGGTCGAACAATAAGTGGGGAAAAAGGATGAGAAGATATTTTTGTATTCTGTGGCGGCAGCAAGAATTTTAATCGCTAAATTATGGAAAACTCAGGTCCCTACGATTAGAGATTGGCAAGAGAAATTAATTAGTTATATTGATCTGGCCAAATTGACAAATTCAATAAGGGGTGGTTCAAATAAAAAGTTTAATAACAATTGGGAAAAATTCGGAATATATCTGCAAGAACTTGGGTTTAAAACGATTATTTTGTAGAATTCCCAAGAGGAAAGTAAATGGATGCAGTGGGAAAGTTAAAAACTTTGAAGCCAGGGAGGAAGAGAAGGGGAAGTCAATCGGGATAAGAGGATATGAATATGGATAGTGAAATGAAGATGTAGAAGCTAGACCAATAAATATGGCAGAAGATAGGATAAGTTTTATTTGAATGTTTATGATTGTTTATTTGTATATTTTTTTGGTTGTTGTGTATTTTTGTTGGAATTTTAGTTGACTGTTTTGTTTTATAATTATTTTAAATTCAATAAAGGTTGTTTTAATCTAAAAAAACCAAACAGAATAAAGGTGGGCGGGGGGCAGGAGAGAAGCCCTACAGTTGGATCAGGCCAGTGACTCATCTCAGAGGGACCAGGTAACCCGAAGAACCCAGGAATCCTGATAGACTGCCGCTGCACCTGGAGGTTCCTTACAAACGGGTTGGGTCAGTGGCCTGCCCAGTCCAGCACCCTGGTCCCGCAGTGGTCAAGCGGAGGCCTCAACTGGAAAAACCCGCAAGCAGGATCAGAGCCCAAGAGCAACCCTCTCCTCCTGCGGTTTCCTGAAACTGGGATTATTCGGGAACATTTGGTGCTTCAGGCTGGGGAGGGGAGAGCGCAGCCATTGTGGCTAGTAGCTTGCAGTTGGGTTTTGTTATGTACTGAGCTGAATCATAGAACAATAGGATCCAAAATCAGCAGTCTGATTGGTCCGCAGGAGCCACCCAATCCAACTCCAGGTGGAAGTGAATCCGCAACCTGATTGGCCTGCAGGAGCAGCCAATCAGGCGGCTGGCAGAAGTGAATCCGCAACCTGATTGGCCTGCAGGAGCAGCCAATCAGGCTGCTGACAGAAGTCAATCCACAACCTGATTGGCCCACAGGTGTAGCCCTGAAGTAGCCAATCAGGCAAGGCCCATTGTGTAAATAATGTATATAAGCAGATGGTTTTGGGAAAAGGGCATTCTTCTTCTCTTCTTCTCCTTGATGACTACGAGCTGAATAAAGAGCATGAAATTCACTCTCGACTCCGAGTATATTTCAGGTTTTCACCTGTTTTATTTGTACACGGCTCAGAGAGCTCTTGGCGGTTCTCAAAGGGGGGGGTGTCGCGCCCCCTGGTGTGGCAGGAAGACTCAAGGACCATCAAAGAGACATTTAAACATTTCAGTTGTATTGTATCAAAATATCAATATTATTTCAATTTGTGTGCAGTCCTATACCCATAGATCTGAGGGCAGTTCAGAACATAAAACTACAGTATAAAAACACAAAATACAGAATAAAAATCCCCAATCAATCCAATAATTTTTTTTAATTATTTGCAGAATATGAAGAGATATATTTTAAAAACGAGAGCAAGGGCAGCAAGGGGTACTGCAAGCTGAGACCTCTCACTGGGCTTGTATAAATCAGGCTTCCTCAACCTCAGCCCTCCAGATGTTTTGAGACTACAATTCCCATCATCCCTGACCACTGCTCCTGATAGCTAGGGATCATGGGAGTTGTAGGCCAAAAACATCTGGAGGGCCCGAGGTTGAGGGAGAGTGGTATACATACTTAAGGTACATATGGAAGAGGCCTGTTTATAATTATATTTGGGGAATGATTCATGTCTTTATGTAGCCTCATAGTTTCACCATCGTATCATAAAGTAGTTGTGTTCTAGGCTATAAATCAAGGAGTCGTTTCTGTTTCCCAATGTATTCCTTATCCATAGAAAAAATTCAGAGTGGTGCGAGCAAATTTTTATTCTGGCCCATAGAAGAAAGTTGGGAAAACCACTGGTTTTTCGACCCTTGGGGATAATATAAAATTTAAGGAAGCACCCTGTTATAGCGACTGCATTTTGTTGTGAACGGTTTACGGCTCTGTATTCTCCATGTGGCTGAATACAGAGGACGACTATTAATCTTAACCAGGGGTCAGTAAACCTTTTCAGCAGGGGGCCGGTCCACTGTCCCTCAGACCTTGTGGGAGGGGGACTTTATCTTGAAAAATAAGAATGAACGAATTCCTATGCCCCACAAACAACCCAGAGATGCATTTTAAATAAAAGGACACATTCTACTCATGTCAAAACACGCTGATTCCCGGACCTTCAGCGGGCCGGATTGAGAAGGCGACTGGGCCGCATCCGGCCCCCGGGCCTTAGTTTGCCTCCCCGTGATCTTAACCATAACGATTATTCTCAAGAAAGAAGCAGCCCACCCGTCTCCTTGCGGCAGAGGCTGCCCACCGTCTCCGGAGCGCCCTTCATGTAGGCCACCAGGCGCTTCTCCCCCAACGTCCGGGTCACGACGCTCATGCGCTGCAGGCTGGAGGAGAAGGGGAACTGCGCCAGGATGCCGATTTCGTAGACTTTCTGCAAGAGGCGGGCAGGGGAGGAGGTGAGCGAAGGGGCCAGAGCGAAGGGGGGGAGGCTGCCTCGGGGCCCCTGCGCTTCCCATCCCCCAAATCCCCAAAAGGTTGGGGAAACTCCAGTGGCGCGGGGAGGGGGAGAAAAGCAGGTTCCACTCACCATCAACTCCATGAGCTCCTGAAAGAGAGAGAAAGAAAGAAAGAAAGAAAGAAAGAAAGAAAGAAAGAAAGAAAGAGAGGGGGGGAGAGAGAGATCAATAGCCTATCGTTACGCATAAGCCCCTGGGTAAAAGCCAGCAAATCCAGGCTCCAGAGACCTTTTCTATTTATTTCGTAAAATTTATACATGGCTTGATCATTAAAAACACAAAAAGCGAAACACCACCTCAAAGGAGTTTACAAAAAAAGATGAAACAAGGATTTAACCTGCACTCAATGTGCTCATTCTGTGTTCTTTTTGTTGTTGTTGTTGTTGTTATTAATTCCCCAGCCACTCATTTTATGGGCTTCATTGTTTTTTGGTTTTCAACAGCTGCTATAGCTGACTACTCTGCTTCACACGTTATGAAACGTAATACAGTGGTGCCTCGCTTAACGAATGCCCTGCTTAACGAAATTTCTGCTTAACGAAAGGTTTTTTCTAGCGGAGGTTGCCTCGTTAGACTAATTCGTTTTACGAAAAATTCGTCTAGCGAATCGCGGTTTCCCATAGGAATGCATTGGAATTCAATTAATGCGTTCCTATGGGCAAGAAAAAAATCAAAAAAAAAGTCAATGAATTCCTATGGGATTCGCTAGACCAATTTTTCGTTATAAGAAAAGACCCGTGGAACGAATTAAATTCGTCTAGCGAGGCACCACTGTAATAACAAAAACTCCTCCCCCCTCCCAAAAAAAGAAAAAACAATAAAATAAAAATCACAATAGTTTAATAGGTTTTTTAAAGCCCGAGTTAATAATTTTATTATTTGTACTCCGCCCATCCGCCTGGGCTGCCCTGGCCACTCTAGGCGGCTCCAACAGGTATAAAAACGGAATAAAGCTCACGTCAACTTTCGAAACCTGAATGTTTTCAAGCAGGCGCCAAAAAAAGAGGACAGCGAAGGCGCCTGCTTGCGACCAATAGGCAGGGAGTTCCGCAGTGTACGTTCTGCTGTGCTAAAAGACCCAGTTCTTTCGGACACGGAATGGGTGTTGTGTGGCTCCTGGCGCAATGCCAGCTCATCCAATCGAAGAGGCCGAGTTGGGGAAGGTGACCTTGCGGGCGCTGCGAGGGGAGGGCTCCCCAAGCCCCTACTCACCTCGTCCTCAGGGGTCCCCTCTGAGGCGGCAGGAGGCGTCTGATCTGGGGGCCGCACGACCGTGGGCTGGATCTGGTCGTGGAGGGCTGTCTCCTCTTGGGTCGGCTCTTCCAGGACCTGGGAAGAAGGGAGGCTGAAGGCAGCGCCCCAGACCCCAAGCGGGGAACGCGGGGGTCCCTTCGCTGAGGCGAGCTTCTCGTGCCTCCCCCCCCATCTCCCCTCCCCAAACGCCTTACCCAGCCGGTGGCCTCGAACATCTTGAGGTCGAGGGGGTCCCCCGAGAGACGTCCCCCGATGGTGGTGAGCGAGTGGCAGGCGGCCATGGTGGCAAGGAAGGGCGAGCCGGACAGGCTGGGGCCGCGGACATCCTGCCCCGCTGGGAGGAAGCTGAGAGGGGAGGAAGACTCTTAGAATTTTGAAGAGTCAGGCATAGCTCTAGTGGCTTTAGCCCAAAGGTAGCAGAGTTTTCCTGCACAGCGCAGAAGCTAGTTGAGGTGGAAATGACTAGTCGGCTAGACGCAGAGTAACTATTTACAGGATTTATTAAAAGAAAAGAAAACCAGCAGAGTTTCTGCATACAAAGCAAAGCAAAATAAATCCTCTCTGTCTCTCTCTCTCTCTCCAACCACACGCAGCACTCCTACTCCTAACACCCAACAAGAAACAACTGTGCTAGCATTCCTAGATATCAGAGTACAGTGCTGGTCGTTAACCAATCAGAGAGTAGTTTCCAGGCCAGGCAGACCTTGGCTTTCTGCCAAGAGTAAATTGACACTGCCTTGAGTTAATTGTGTGAAGCAAGAATCTGTAAGTTTCCCATGAGAACCAATTATCAGAAACTGAACAAAGACGTGGTTGTGAGAATCTGTCTAGGGAGTCAAGCGCTGAGGACGCCAGAGGCAGTTCTCTGGGTAGTGCTCAAAGGCTTGGGCACGTGGCAGAATGACCCAAAGGAGGGCCTTCTCTGTGGCAGCCCCCCAAACTGCGGAACTCCCTCCCCAAAGAGGGCCCGCCTGGCACCTTCACTGCACAGCTTCTGGAGGACTATTATCACGATGATTTACTTGATTTATATACCACACTTGATCCAGGGATCCTAGGGTGGTTTGCAGCTGAACAGGATGGAAACCTGAGGGGCACCTCTGCCCTCATCTTTAGATGCCAGGCAAAAACAAATCCTCTTCTCCCAGGCCTTTGGCTAACTAAACAATCTACGGCCTAATAAACCAGAGAGATTGTTGTTTTCGTTTGCTACTACATGACGCAGTTTGTGTTTTTATATTGATCCCCGGACGAAGGGCGGTATAGAAATTTAATAATAATAATAATAATAATAATGAGGAGAAGAAGAAGAGTTTGGATTTGATATCCCACTTTATCACTATCCGAAGGAGTCTCAAAGCGGCTAACATTCTCCTTTTCCTTCCTCCTCCACAACAAACACTCTGTTGAGGTGAATGAGGCTGAGAGACTTCAAAGAAGTGTGACTGTCACTAGCCCAAGGTCACCCAGCAGCTGCATGTGGAGGAGCAGAGACGCGAACCCGGTTCACCAGATTACGAGTCTACCACTCTTAACCACTACACCAGACTGGCTATTATTATTATATAATTATAATATAATAATAATAAAATTGTATGATTGCAAGTTGTCTTAAGTTTTTTTATCGCTGTGTTTTGATGTTGCAACCTGCCCTGAGACCTTAGGGCAGGGGTCAGCAAACTTTTTCAGCAGGGGACCGGTCCACCATCCCTCAGACCTTGTGGGGGGCCAGACTACATTTTTTTGGGGGGAAAGAAAAAATTCCTAATAACCCAGAGATGCATTTTAAATAAAAGCACACATTCTACTCATGTAAAAACACGCTGACTCCCGGACCGTCTGCGGCCAGATTTAGAAGGCGATTGGGACGCATCCGGCCCCCGGGCCTTAGTTTCCCTACCCATGTCTTACAGGTAATGAATGAATGAATGAATGTGTAAATAAAACGATGACGAAATGAGAGGCATTATACCAGGGACGTCCAACTCCCAATAGACTGCGATCTACTCACAGTATTAAAAAACTAGCAGTGATCTACCCAAGGTTTTTGAGCTTTTTTTGGAAAGCCCAAGTTGTGGAGCTTTTTGGAGAAAGCCAAAGTTGTTGTTGTTTTTGGTTTTTTTGCTTTTGTCTAAGGAGATCGCTGGGAGGGGCAGAGATCATAGAATCATAGATTCATAGAGTTGGAAGAGACCACGAGGGCCATCCAGTCCAACCCCCTGCCAAGCAGGAAACACCATCAAAGCATTCTTGACAT
Organism: Zootoca vivipara; assembly: GCF_965207765.1. Classification (NCBI taxonomy): domain Eukaryota; kingdom Metazoa; phylum Chordata; class Lepidosauria; order Squamata; family Lacertidae; genus Zootoca; species Zootoca vivipara. Next base: position 52,427,834 of record NC_142595.1, read on the forward strand.
ATGGCTGTCAAGCCTCTGCTTAAAGACCTCCAAAGAAGGAGACTCCACCACACTCCTTGGTATCAAATTCCACTGCCGAACAGCTCTTACTGTCAGAAAGTTCTTCCTAATGTTGAGGTGGAATCTTCTTCCTTGTAGTTTGAATCCATTGCTCCGTGTCCGCTTCTCTGGAGCAGCAGAAAACAACCTTTCACCCTCCTCTATATGGCATCCTTTCATATATTTGAACATGGCTATCATATCACCCCTTAACCTTCTCTTCTCCAGGCTAAACATACCCAGCTCCCTAAGCCGTTCCTCATAAGGCATTGTTTTTTCAACCAGGATCTAAGAGGAAGACCCTGTGATCTACCAGTAGATCACGATCTACCTGTTGGACATGCCTGCTTATACAGCCCTCTCTGTATGGTTCCCAGCAGCTGGGATTCACAAGCATCGCTGCCTCGGACCGTGGAGGCCGAGCGTAGCTGAAGAGCTTCCTCCTGCTCACTCACCAACCATCTTGGGCTTGCACAAAACCCCAGAAGTCGAGCCCGTCCTCGGTCAAGGTTCCTGTCTGCAAGAGACGAAGCAGCGGTTGCCGTGAACGCTCCCAGGTTGAGGCCGGAGGAGGAGAGGGTTTCCCTGCCCCTCCCTCTCTCTCCCTCCCTCCCTCCGAGGAGCAGGGGACGGGGTCTGCTACCTTGTCGAAGCACATCAAGTTGAGTTGCCCGCAGACGTTGATGCGCTGGGGGCTGATGGAGAAGATGCGCTGCCCCCGCAGGCGCTGCTGTGCATACACCAGGCCGGCCGTCATGGCCGCCGGCAACGCGGGGGGCACCGTGATGGTCAAGATGTCAAGGGATTTGAGGATGATGCGGCCGACCAGCTCCTGGTCGGGAGGGAGGAAGAGAGGAATGGGTTTGCTTAGCCTGGAGGGACAAAGGTCAGGTTCTGCACTTTGGCAGGGAGAACCGGAGGCACAAATACAGGGTGGGGGGGGACACACCTGGCTTACTAGCAGTTCTGGGGGGCGGGCAGGTGTGGGGGACTCCCTGCTCCTGAATGGGGTAGCTGTGCATGCTCCCAGTACGTTTCCGAGCACAATTCAAAGTGTTGGTGCTGACCTTTAAAACCCTAAACGGCCTCGGTCCTGTATACCTGCAGGAGTGTCTCCACCCCTATCGTTCAGCCCTGACCCTGAGGTCCAGCTCCGAGGGCCTTCTGGCAGTTCCCTCCCTGCAAGAAGTGAGGTTACAGGGAACCAGGCAGAGGGCCTTCTCGGTGGTGGCGCCCTCCCTGTGGAACGCCCTCCCATCAGATGTCAAGGAAATAAACAGCTATCTGACTTTTAGAAGGCACCTGAAGGCAGCCCTGTTTAGGGAAGTTTTTTTATGTTTGATGTTTTATCGTGTTTTTAGTATTCAGTTGGGAGCTGCCCAGAGCGGTAGGGGGATTGGTATAAATGATAAATTATTATGATTATAGTACGTGTGAAAAGAATCTAGAGCAGGCATCCCCAAACTGCGGCCCTCCAGATGTTTTGGTCTACAACTCCCATGATCCCTAGCTAAGAGAACCAGTGGTCAGGGATGATGGGAATTGTAGTCCAAAACATCTGGAGGGCCGAAGTTTGGGGATGCCTGATCTAGAGGTTTAGTGGACCACAAGCTGAACATGAGCCCACAGTGTGATGCAGCAGCAGCAAAAAAGAGAGAGGAAATGCTATTCTAGGCTGCATCAACAGAAATATAGTGTCCCGATCAAGGGAAGGAATAGTACCACCCCCCAGCCTCCCCGGGAGGAGCACCCACCTCCTGCTGCATGCTGTGAATCACCGAGTACAGCATTCCGATCCCGGCAACGCCGACCAGGCAGAGGAGGAACCGGTAGGCATCTCGGTAGAGGCGGAAATCTGCCGGCTTTGGGAACAGGATGGAGCAGACCAGCTGCCCCTTGGAGGTGGAGAAACCTGGTGGGGAGACGCGAGTGAGGGCTCCGGAAAAGCGGGAGAAGCCTAGAGACACGCCCTCCTTCCTTTCGATGCCCTGAGTCAGGAACAGGCCTTGCCTGCCCGCCCTCCCGCCCCAAGCTGCTGCGCTTACCTGTCCGGATGACCAGCGCCCGAACAGCCTCCCCAGAGTAGTACCGTGTTTGGATGACGGAGGTGCCACAGAAGAGGGTGTGCCGTTTGTGCTCCTCGGGGTCGTAGGCGAGGTCCTGCAGTGGCCCGCTGGCCCCTTGGGATGGGTCTGGAAGGGCTGTCTTGGTCACAGGGACGCTCTCGCCTGGAGAAGGCACGAAGAGACGGCTGGGTAAGGCCGAAGGGGGCCTCTCTGGTCCACCGTCCTGTTCTCAACAGGGGGCGGGCAGGTGCCCCCAACGGGAAACCCAGCAAGCAGGATTCGAACACAAGAGCCCTCTCGCCTCCTGAGGTTTCCAGCAACTGGCATTCAGAAGCATCGCTGCCTCTGACTGTGGAGGTCAGAACATAGCACAGCGGCTGTTGAAAGCCTTATTCTTAATCCTCGCTCAAAGCCACAGCCCTCTCCCCTTCTGCTGGTAGAGATGAATATTGCTGCCTCTGGTGGTTTAGACACGAGCATCATGGCCAGCAGAGATTCATGGCTCTCTCCTCCTCCATGAATTTGCCCAATCCTCTTTTAAAGCTGGCAAAACGAGGGCTGGAGGAGGCAACTGCTAGGTGGACTTTGCAGCTGGTCGACAGACTGAAACCAAAGATTGCTCAAGAAGGGTTCCCCGTCATCCTGGGGGAAAGTGGCATGTCTTGGACGAAGGAACTGAGGGGATGAACTTTCTGACAGTCATCCTTCTTCTTCTTCATCTTAGGTATCACTTGTAATGGATTTAGATCGTCTTCCATAAACACAGTCTTAACAATGAGTCCATAAGTGGCTGTGGAGGCCAATTCTGGATCCACACGTCCTTCCACAGTGGGGACATTGGTTTCTGGGCAGGAGTTGATCATGGTGTGGATTTGCCAAGCATGCCTTCCCCTTAGCACGTTTCTCCCTTGCGTCCTGAGTTCGAGTGTCTTCAAAGCCCATGACACCTTTGGTAAAGGCTGTTCTCCAACTGGAGCGCTCGCAGGCCAGCTGTTGGTGTTTATACTACATTTCCCCCCCTCAGATTTACCTTGAGAGAGTCTTTGAATCTCTTTTGTTGACCTCTTTGGTCAACATTTCTGACAGTAAGAGTTGCTTGACGGAGGGGAAGGACTCCCTCAGGAGATTGTGGCCTCTCCTTCCTTGGAGGTTTTTAAGCGAGAGGTTGGATGGCTTTAGCTGACATTACTGCCTTGCAGGGGGTTAGACTAGATGACTTTTGGGCGCCCCCTCCAATTCTATAAAACCACCCAGCTTGGTGGCCTCCTGAGGCAGAGATTCTAGCTGAACTCTCTGTGGTGTGTGAAGGACTCCTGTGAGGGACAGGGGATATCGCGAAGTCCCTCCCCTCCTGAGTTCCAGCCCATCCCCGAGCGCAGGGGAAAGCAGGGAGAGCTCCGTCTCAAGTGGGGAAGCAGGAAGTGGGGTCCGAGGCTCAGGCAGGGTAGCGGAGCCATCGTCCCAGGTGGGACAGGAAGAGGGAAGCAAGGGGGGCAGACCTATTCCCCCAACTCCGGAATTGCGCCGAAAACGTAGGGGGAAGAGGCTGGGTCTCCCCAAGTTATTATGTTGGAGAAAAACGCGCCAAACGCCATTCGGAGGTTCTGATTCTAGCGGATAAGATGTGTCTCTGTAAATAGCACTGCCTTCAGCACTGTAAATACGCAGCACCAATAAAAAGATAAAATGCAGAGCCGTGTGGAGTCGTTACTCTGAAGTAGCCCACTCCGGCCACTGTGACAACTCCCTTCTATCCCTCCAGAATGAGAGGCTGGCAAGAAAGAGGCAGTTCCCCCCGCCGCCCTGCCCCCATACCAGAGGCAGCCGTGCCCACCTGTGAGCATGCTCTCGTTGGCAATGGCAGTGCCGCTCATCAGCACCGCATCGCACGGGACGGTCAAGCCCTCGGGAGGGACCAGCAGGACGTCGCCCGGAACCAGCTGTGTGGAAAAGATCTCCTCTGTCTCTGCGGAGAGGAAGGAAAGCCATTGATACAGAAACCTAAGACCGTAAGAAGGGCCTGGTGGGTCAGGCCAAAGGGGGCCCTCCTGTTTTCACAGGGGCCAACCCGGCGCCTCTTTGGGAAACCCCACAAGCAGGAATCTGAACACAAGAGAGTGGACACAGAGCAGAGCCAATTTGGAGCCAGGAGCCAGTGAATTTTTCTAATCCTCTTTTAAAGCCATCCAGGTTGGTAGCCGTCACTGCCACCTGCAGGAGGGAGTTCGCCTTCCTCCATGCCAAGCGTAATTTCACAAACTCCTATCCTGTCTCCTCTTCCTAAGCGCCAACTCCAGTTTCAAGCATCATGACCGCTTTTGCCGGAACTGCCTCCCTGGGAATGGAAGCTTGGAGAGGAAGCAAGACTCTTAATTCCTTTCTCTACCTATGTGGAACACAGCAAGAGGAAGAGCCTACTTTGGCACCCACTCGAACTGGCATCCTCCCCCCAGGGCCTCAGGCAGAATCCACAGCCAGCTGGGCAAAGGCCCTGCTGGATCTCTGGTCCTTTTAATTGGGGGGTGGCGTTGGGATCTGAACCCTCAGCCGGGAAAACAGCTGCACTCTCAACCTCATGCTATACAGTGGTGCCTCACTAGACGAATTTAATTCGTTCCACGGGTCAATTCTTATAACGAAAAATTCGTCTAGCGAATCCCATAGGAATGCATTGAATTTTTTTATTTTTTGCCCATAGGAACGCATTAATTGAATTTCAATGCATTCCTATGGGAAACTGCGATTCGCTAGACGAATTTATTTTTCGTAAAACGAATTCGTCTAGCGAGGGAACCTCCGCTCGAAAAATTCCTTTCATTAAGCGAAAAATTCGTCTTACAGGGCGTTCGTCTAGCGAGGCACCACTGTATTCTAGATACACGTTAGTCGCGACACGTTAGTGTGTTGGTTGCGGTGTGTGTGTCTTGCAAAGAGGCTGGAAAGGGGTTAGTTTAACCTCTGGTTTGCTAGCAAAACTGAATCACTGTGTCGCAAAACGACGCATGTCTAAAAAGTGTGTCACCGACATGAAGAGTTTGGAAAAGCTCCGTGCCAGAGCACCCAGAGCTTTCTAGGAAACGGAGGCAGCGGAGGGAAGGCTGTACCTCCGCTGTGCGTGCAGGGCCCTGGGTTCAAATCCCTGACGGCGTCTCCAGTCCAAAGGACGAGGGAGCAGGGGGGGGGGTGCCTGCAGAGGCATTGCCTGTTATGGGAGACCCCACCAACAGTCCAGATGGGGTTGCCCCCTTAACCTTTGCAGAGGGCCAGGGGAAACGCAGCTGGAAAGGGGGCCTTTATTATTATTCCTAATTAAATTTGTATACCACCCTTCAACCACAGATCTCGGGGCACTTCATGCAGGGCTCCCCATCTACACAGACTGCCCACACGGTCCCAAGCGGTGCTAGAAGTGGAGAGAATCAACTGTGGCCGAGTGTATATGATTCATGTGTGATTCAACCACGCTGGGTCCCCCAAACTCTCTGGCTTCTTGGCCGTATTTCTTGTAGCTGCAAGGGCGTCCCAAAGCCTCTCCGCCGCCTGGTATGGGAGCTTGATCCCCAGCACCTCCCTCCCTCCTTCCACGATGCTCACTCACCATACGGCCCCCGATACACCGTCACGCGGATGATGTTGTGTGCAGCAACCATGTCGTGCAGCAGGACGTATTGCTGGGCGGGGGGGGGGGGGCAGAAGGAGAGAGACGGGGTGAGCCTGCACCCAGGTAGGCCCAGCCCAGCATCCTGTCCTCCTCACAGGTGCCCAAAGGGAAGCCCGCAAGCAGGATCCGAACGCAAGAGCAGCACCCCTGCGGTTTCCAGCAACTGGGGGGCAAGGTGTGCATTTTATGGCAATTACAACAATCGTTTCTAAACGTGCCGCTCACACCTGGAAAATAGCACCTTTCCACACAAATCTGTGCCCTCCTTTTTTGTGGAGGGCGGGGTGTTTGGATGTGTGCCTGCCCTACGCCTGTCTCAGAACGAGCCCTGTGGGACTCAAAAACTTGCTTAACTCCCTCGTGACAATTTTGTGCTCTTCTCGTAAGAAGATCCTGCAGGGTCAGGCCAACGGCTCGTCTGGTCCACTGAAAGCTGCCTGCGGGGAACCAGCAAGCAGGATCCGAGCACAAGAGCGACACTGTCCTCTCCTGTGGCTTCCAGCAACGGAGACCCAGAAGAATTTCTGCCTCCGACTGCAGAGGCAGAGAATAGCCACTGCGGCTAGCAGCCCTCGATGGCCCTCTCCTCCTCCGTGAATTTGTCCCACCCTCTTTTTGTCCCACCCGGGCTGGTGGCCACCGCTGCCTCCAATCCTCTTTCAAAGTCACCCCCCGCCGTCGTGTCGTCTCCCCTTTTGCCCCCTCCCAGCCACCCCCCCCCCGCCAACCGTGACCCCGGCCGGCGGTACCTTCCGGATGGTGTAGAGGGAGGAGCAGATCGAGACCAGCGACATGAAGAGGATGGCAGAGGCATACAGGTAGTAGTTATCCAGGGACCACAGCACCATGCTGAAGGCTTGGAAAATGTAGAAAGGGTTCAACACCTGCGGAGGGGAGGAAGAGGAGGAGGAGGAGGAGGAGAAGCCCCCGGCAGGGTCAGGACTTTCTGACGGAGAGAGCCATCGGACGGAGCCCCTCGGAAGGTGACGGGTTCTCCTTTGTTGGGGGTCTTTAAGCAGAGGCTGGACGGCCCGCCTGCCAGGGACTCCTGCATTTCAGGGGGGGTTGGCCTAGATGACCCTCAGGAGCACCTTCTGACTCTACGGTTCTATGATTTATTGGACGAAGAACCACCCGGGATTTTAAATTCTTGTAGGACCCAACCCTGGGACCTTAGGGTGAAAGACGGGTAAGGCGTCAAAACAAGCAGAAACAGCAACACTTGTAAGTCACTGGTATTTTAGTGTGGCAGATCCTCCCCTTTGGAACTCCCTGCCTGTTGATATCAGGCAGGCGCCTTTGCTGTGCTCTTTTCGGCGCTTGGTTGAAAACATTTTCGTTCAAGACGAGCCTACCCAGAACACGTACCCTAGAATACGGACACGTGTTTTAATCTGGTTTGGGTTTATTGCTGGCTTTATAAGCAATTGCTTTCATTGTTTTACAGTGGTGCCTCGCAAGACGAATTTAATTCGTTCCGCGAGTCAATTCGTTTTGCGAAAAATTCGTCTTGCGAATCGCGTTTTCCCGTAGGAATGCATTGGAATTTCTTTTTTTTGCCCATAGGAACGCATTAATTAAATTTCAATGCATTCCTATGGGAAACCGCGATTTGCAAGACAATTTTTTTGCATAACGAATTCGTCTTGCGAGTCACCATCAGATCGCAAGACGCATTCGTCTTGCGAAAAATCCGTCTTGCAGGGCATTCATCATGCGAGGGACCACTGTATTCTTTTTTATCTGAACCCCCAGTGAGGCTTTTTGCTTTTTACAATCAAGCGGTGTGCAAGTTTTACGAAATCCATCCGTCCAGTGCCAGATTTACGTATAAGCTGAACAAGCTATAGCTTAGCCCCCCCCCCAATTTTTTTAAAAGGAAATGCACAATTCCAAAATATAAAATAAATATTACTTTGATAAAATACATATTTTGTTATGTGCAAATGGCTTTAGATAACCTATTAGGTCCATAAAGGACCATACAGCATCTATTCAACACACAAAAAAGAGTGGCAAATTGTTGTTGACAAAGGACAGCTGGACATATAAAGGGCCCCATTACCTTCAGTAGCTGAGGGCCGCATCAAACCTAAATGTGGCCCTGCATCCATCATCACTGTCGTCATCCCCACCACCCGGTTCTCGCAGCGGCCAACCAGCTGCCCGTTATGGGATGCCCACAAAGCAGGATTCGAACACAAGAGCGGCGCTCTCCCCTCCTGTGGTTTCCAGTGACTGGCATTCGAAAACACACCACGGCCTCCGAGAGGGGTGACCGATACGCACACAAACACACATACAAATACCCGCCCTCCTGCAAACTTACCTCCTTGATGAGGAGTTTGGGGAGGGAAGGCACTTGAACGTCAATTTCGTTGGCTCCGTAGAAAAGCCTCCTAAAGACAGAAGGGGGGGGATGCATGTGCTCAGAATCAGGGGGGAAGCAGAGGGGGTGCATTATCTCCCCCCCGTTGCCCCCCTGCCCCAGCTAACATTGCAGAAGCACTGCAGAAATAGGACGCTCTGATCTCCCCCTCACACACACCATTCCTCTAAGCCTGCCAGTCGCTTGCCTTCCGTCCCAGCCTCTTCAAATGCAATAAAAAACATAAAAAATTAAGAGGGGCCCTTGAGCTGCCCAGACCTGAGAGACGTTCTGGACCTGAGCAACTGGACTCTGGATCTCGCTGGTCAGAAAGAGCCGGGGTCACTCCTTCCAGAAGGGAGAGGCTTCTATAAAAGCTGAGCTGCCCTTGCAGGGTTGTCCCACCACCAGGGACCCAGGCCAGACTTTCTATGGCGCTGACCACCCTCGCTGCTTCCTTGTGAGTAAAGCACAACTCCTCTGCTGTTGTGCATAGGCAAGGATAATTGGCCTAGTTTTGGAACCACAGAGCTCTGGTGTGTTTAGTGTCCTGCTCTGACCTGCCTGCTTGTCCTCTACTCCGGTTATTTTGAATAAAGTTTCCCAATTTGACCACCGGAGTGTGTGTGTGTGTGTGTGTGTGTGTGTGTGTGTGCAATTGCCAACCTTGGGGTTTTTAAGGATCCACCACATGCCCAGACACTTGGAGTTCCTGCTACTGGGAGTTTATGATCAGAGCTAAGAGGCCAGGACGCTCTTCTGAGATCTGGGAGAGTCTTGGGGAGCATGGGCTGCCCTTACTCTCTGAGTAACTTACAGTGGTCCCTTGGCCCTCAAACGCCTTAGAACCCAAACACTGCAAACTCGGAAGTGTTCCAGTTTGCGAACCTTTTCCGGAAGCCAAACAGGCTCCGTTTTGAGTGTGTCTGTTTTTGCTATTTACTTTGCGTTTTTGTGGCTCTTTTTGTTTTCGTGATTGTGTGGAACCCAGTTCAGCTACTGATTGATTGATTGATTGATTGTGTGACTGCAGTATGTTGTTTCTTGTTTTCATTTTATGGATCCATGGTCCCGTTAGATAGTAAAATTCATCTGAAATGGCTGTTTTAGGGCTTGTTTTTAAAAGCCTGGAACCGATTGACCTGTTTTGCATTACCTTCTATGGGAAAGCGCACCTTGGTTTTGGAACGCTTTGGTTTTGGAACGGACTTCCGGAGCAAGATTAAGTTTGAGAACCAAGGTACCAATGTACAAGGGAACTGCCTGGGAAATGCAGGGGGCGATAGTCCCAGGAGTTCCTGGGTCTTAGCGAGTTTAGTGAGGTCTGCCAGGGAAACGAGCAAGCGGTTTTCACTTTGGGCAAGGAAGGGGGTGGGAGATGGTTCCTTGGGCGCCCTCCCTCCGTCACAACTGGTTCGCCGCCTGCCCAGAGATGCTTAGCGCAGCCACAGCCCGCCCTTGCACCTCTCCCTTTACTCACCGGTAGTCCTGGGTGCCGCGAGGGAGACCAGCCCCGTGGAGGGTGTGCAGGGAGGAGCACAACAGCCCAGCATCGAGGGCCCTGAGCCGCTGGAAGGACTGGGACTCGGGGCTCCAGAGGTAGCGTGAATTCTGGTGGACGAAGAAGCGGATCTGCGGGGGCGGGGGAGAGAAAGGTGTCCTTGATGGTGGGGGAAGAGAGGAGGGCTGCAGCAGAGACCCCCCTCCCCTCCCAAAGGCCCCCCAGCTCACCTCTGCCAGCTCCCCGCAGGTGGGTTGGGACAGAAGATTGCCCTCCTCGCAATCCCAGTCCTCCAGGGGGCCGGCCTGGCAGAGAGGCCTCTTGCTCTCCGGCACCTGTGGGAAGCCCAGCGGGCTGGATCCGGGAGCGAAGAAGGAGCGCACCCGGACCCGGGACCAAGTCCGGAACTCGTCCTGCGGGAGGGAAGCAGTGGGGAGGCTGAGCGTTCGCCCACGTTTCCTATGGACTCAGGTCTTTAGGTACCGCAGCAAAACCTGCCCTCTGGAACTCCCTGCCTATTGACGCCAGGAGGGCACCTGCGAGGCTGGATGTCAGGCCAAGACCAGACAGCCCTTATGGAAGGAAGAAGCCTCGGCCAAAGAAGATAAAGGAGAAGATAAAGAAGAAGACTGGCAAAATAATTTACTGAACTACGTAGGACAAATTATTACAAAAGAGGGCAACAGTTTAATGCATATTTTTAAAGCTTTGGGTATAAATCTTTACATTAGCATAACTTTTAAAAGTCACTTGTAATAAGATGAAGGAGGTTTTAAAATTGGATTGAATCATAGAATCATAGAATCGTGGAGTTGGAAGAGACCCAAAGGGCCATCCAGTCCAACCCCCTGCCAAGCAGGAAACACCATCAAAGCATTCTTGACATATGCCTGTCAAGCCTCTGCTTAAAGACCTCCAAAGAAGGAGACTCCACCACACTCCTTGGTAGCAAATTCCACTGCCAAACAGCTCTTACTGTCAGGAAGTTCTTCCTAATGTTTAGGTGGAATCTTCTTTCTTGTAGTTTGAATCCATTGCTCCGTGTCCGCTTCTCTGGAGCAGCAGAAAACAATCTTTCTCCCTCCTCCATATGACATCCTTTCTTATATTTGAACATGTCTATCATATCACCCCTTAACCTTCTCTTGTTAAGTATATAGTATAAGATTTTATGGACGTGCATGAACAAGTAGATTACAATGGAACCAAGAGGGGGAGTGAAGTTGACCGAAAATTATGGTTTAATTTGGCTATGATTTTCTTTGTCCCACCCCCCACCCCCCGTTTTGTTATTTTTAGAAAATCAATAAAATGTTATCCCAAACAAAAAACAAACAAACAAAACCCTGGGACCCTCTGCATGGATGGCTATCCCATACCACTGGGCGAAACAGCAAGACAGGGCGATGGGGGGGGGGGCGAGGGGCCCTTCTCAGAGCCTGAGGCCGCCTACCGTGGTCCTCAGCAGCACGACCCGGGCATCCCTCAGCGGCACAGCGCGGCAGGTCCACTTGACGCTCAGTTCCGGCAGCCAGTAGAGGAAGAGGAGGAGGAAGCCTCCGCTGCAAAGGGTGCCCAGCGAGACCAGCGCCAGCTTCCAGCAGCAAGGGCTGTAGCCGGAGATTTCCTGTGCGGAGGGGGGAAAAGGCGGGAGAAAAAGCGAGAGGGTTTTCTCATGGAGAAACGGGATGCCCTGGGCAACCAGGGAGCGGATGCGGCCCCCAGCACCCCTCTGCGTGGCCCTCAGAACACTTTCCAGGCCATGCCCCCAACTGGCTCTGCTCCGCCCCCTTGCTCTGGGCATTTTTGCCGGGGGCGGGGAGGGAATATTAGCCAGGCTTAGCGCATGCTGATTCCCCTTACCCGGGGAGCAAACGGGCAAACAAAGCTTTGGTTGCACTCTGTCTACATGTGAATCCGGAGTGTGAGGAGGTTCTGAGCTGGTGGTTGCAGCTCAGCCAAATAGCTTCAACCAGCCTCTTTTGTTTCAGACAAGAATGAGTCCCATTTTTTGTACGCAATGGTTTAGGAATCCTTGCCATTTTGTAACCAAGCAATGTTTTGCCGCCTGTGCAACTTTTCCTGGCTGCTGTATGGAAAAGCACATGAATCTGACCTTTGGAGTGTTTTGTAAGTAAACCATTTTATAACTTACTAAGGGTATGATCTATCTTTGTGCTGGGAAGGTGGGATACTTTGGAGAGAAGAAATAAAAGGAGACACTGGAAAGAGCACATTATAAAGCTTTTACAGCCTCTGCTTCCATGCTTTTCATTGCCGCATGTTTCGCCGTGTTAAATCTTTGCTGGGGTTCTGTCATCAAAGAGTACTTGCCCCAAACTTGGATCTTGGCTTCCAATAGAAATGTATCCTTGGTCCCTGATCCTGCCTCTATGCTAGCCGGGATGGAGGACAGTGTATGTGTGAGAGGGAGAGACTAAGCGTGTCTAACATTTTTAGTGTGGCAGCATCTACACTTTAGATCTCTCTGCCTATTGACGTCCTATAGGCAGAACACTGATATACAGTATATTCCTGCGTATAAGACTACTTTTTAACCCAGGAAAATCTTCTCAAAAGTCGGGGTCGTCTTATACGCTGGGTCGTATTTCTTATATGGCGAGTATATCTCAAACTCGATATTTTAACTGGAAAAGTTGGGGGTCGTCTTATACGCCCAGTCGTCTTGTACGCCGGAAAATACGGGTACATTTAAATCTGCTTTTAGTTCATTTCACTGCTGATTTTGTCTTTGAATGTTTTAAAGTGATGTTTTTATGGATACTTTTATTGTTTTGTCCTCTTTTTAAACCTCTGAGTTGGTTTGTTTTCGACAATCCAGAGGTGAATAAATTTCATAAAATACATACAATGAAACGGAAAGCAGCCTGCTGTACAAATGCCATAATTGCATGATGTTTGCTCCACCCATGTTTGCCTCTTGCCCCGCCCACCTCTTGCATGTGGCCCTCGGAATGGGTCCCTTGGCTTGAGAAAGGTCCCCCACCTGCCGCCTTAACCCTCTCCTCTCTGAGAGGAGCCTTCCCCGTGAAAGGAGAGCAACCTCTAGGGGCAGATTCTCCAAGACTGTTGCTCCTTGGACCACAATTCTGCAATGTTTGCAGTCGGAGGGAGCCAAAGGTGGTTGCAGGGGGAGTCGGTGGCAGAGGGAAGTCCAGGATCCAGGAGATAGTGGGGGCCAAGAGACAGAGGTGAGTCCGGATGGTGAATAAGCAGCTGGTGCCTCTCCCTCCTGCTTTGACAAGCTCCACTTCCCCCTGGTCTCCCAGAACCAGGAGAGGTGTGAAGAGGGCGGAGGAGAGGTTGGCAAGCACAGTCTCAGATTGCTTGGGAGAAACCTGAGGGGGTGGGGACTTTCGGCAACTGTCTTTCATGGAGGAAGGCCACCAGGAATGAGCTGCTCTGCTCATTAGGCCTGACACTCAACCAAGCCTGTGGAGATCACGGACCTCCTGTGACCGGCAGCAGTGGCTCCCCAGGGTTTCAAGCACGGAGCCTCTCCCAGCCCCTACCTAGAGATGCCATCAACATTTGGACCCGGAGACCTTCTGCATGCAGAAGGCAGGTGCTCCACCCCTGAGCTACCGTGGCTTTCCCCTTGGGCCCATGTAGCTCAGTACTGTCTACACCAACTGGCAGCAGTGGCTTTCCAGTGGTCTTGCCTCTCCCAGCCCTGCCTGGCGATGCCATCAGATACTTGACCTGATGCCTTCTGCGCGCGACGCAGGTGTGCCACCAATGAACTACAGAGGCCCTTCACAGAACAAGGGGAAACATGAAACCGGGATGGTTTTGGCGTTCGTTCCGGAGTGCAAGGGCACAATCTGGAGGGTGGCGATAGGAGAACGGGGCCTTTTCTGCAGTGGCTCCCCATTTGCGGAATGCTCTCCCCAGAGAAGCTTGCCTGGTGGTGCCTTCACTACATCTCTTTGGGTACCAGGTGAAAATGTTGCCCTTCAAACAGGCCTTTGGTTGATTGGCATTCAATGCTCTTTTACTTTCTTTCTTTTATTTTTTCTTTTCTTTCCAGAGATGGAAAGAAGATAAAGTCTCTACCAGAAAAGAATGCCAGATCAAGTTGATGTATTGTGCCGAAATGGCTAAAATGACCAGAAGAATCAGAAATCAGGAACACCAAAATGTTAACAAGGAATGGGGAAAACTTATCTTAAACACTATTGTAAGCAGTTAAAATCATTAAAAGGACTGGAATATCACTTGTAGTTTAATGGTGAATTTTGGACACAATGGAGAGGTAAAAGATTTGGATTATTATAAAAGATGTAGGAGGAAATGATTAACAATAGGAACTCCCACGAAGGGGAGGAGGGAAGAGATTCCCTGGAATCTTGCTTTTATGTCGTACGTTGGATATGTGACTGCAAAATTTTCATCCGGAAAACCAAATAAACCAATTTATTTATAATAAAAAAAGACATTCAATGCCCTTTTAAAATGTGTTTGGGGGCGGGGTCATTGGGTTGCTCCTGTTTTTATTTTGATTATGCATTTTGTGTTTTTGTATTATGATGAACGGCTTAGGGAGCTGGGTATGTTTAGCCTGGAGAAGAGAAGGTTAAGGGGTAATATGATAGCCATGTTCAAATATATGAAAGGATGTCATACGGAGGAGGGAGAAAGATTGTTTTCTGCTGCTCCAGAGAAGCGGACATGGAGCAATGGATTCAAACTACAAGAAAGAAGAACTTCCTGACAGTAAGAGCTGTTTGGCAGTGGAATTTGCTACCAAGGAGTGTGGTGGAGTCTCCTTCTTTGGAGGTCTTTAAGCAGAGGCTTGACAGGCATATGTCAAGAATGCTTTGATGGTGTTTCCTGCTTGGCAGGGGGTTGGACTGGATGGCCCTTGTGGTCTCTTCCAACTCTATGATTCTATGATTTCATCCTGTGAACTGCAACCTGCGAATATTAGGGCAGTGTAAAAAAACCAATAAATCAGCAGCAGCAGAAGCATCTGGAGTGGCCACATTACATGGCGGTTGGGCTACAGGACCCTTTTGGGACCCCCTCCCATTTTATCAGCCCCGCCGCTCTGGAGCATTCCCAAGAAGCGCCCCCCCAACTGACCATCTCGTCTTCCTCGTGGCGGTTGACCCGTGCCTCGGCCGCTCTCTCCATGTCTCTTTCCTGTGGGTCACACAACTACTCCACTTCCAGGCTCCTGAGACAGACAGACAGAGAGAGGGGGGGCAGGTCAGCAAAGGGCACCCAGGGGGCCCCCCTCCCCGCAGTCACGCCGCGCACATCCCTTCCCCGACTCTCTCGCAAGCTCGGCAAACACCACGTCCGCCCACTGCCACAGAAGCATCTGTTCAGCCCACACTCCCCCCCCACCTTCAGCCAAAACCACACACCCTTCCCCCCCCCAGGAAGCCTGGGACAAAGTCCCCCAGTCATCCGAGCTCCCTCTGTCCTCGTGCGCAAAACCTCAGCCCAGCCGGCTATTCGCAGTCCCCTGGAGGCCGGTGGTTTCGAACTCCTGACCACAACGTCTGTGGCTGCTGCCGTGTTCCTGGGGTGGGGTGGGGGGTGGGAGAGCCTGCCCGAAAAGGCAGCTGGTGGAGGAGAGGAGAGGGACAGGGCAGCCGCTCTGCTTCCAGCATTTTCAAGCCCAACGCACACGTCCCCGTCCCCCCCAGGGCAAACTCACGGCAGCTTTTGTCACTGTGTCAGCTGAAGGGTCCCGGGTCCACGGGCCACATCCAGGAGGGAGAGGCAGGCAGCCTGCTGAGGAACTGCAGTAGGGAGAGAAAGGAAGGAAGGGAAGGTCAGGATTGAGGCCGCAGTCTGCTGGGCAGTGCCCAGGGGGTGCCAGGGCTGCAGACAGGAGGAGAGCCGGGCATCCGGGGCATTAGGGAAGAGCTCAACGTATCCGGAGGAGGTGGGAAGCCGTGGCTCTGTCCCTGGATCGAGGGCACGGAGGGCTGCTGGATCAGGCCGGCATCCTGTCCTCACAGTGGCCGACCTGTCAGGAAGCCTGCAAGCAGGTTCCAAGCACTTTCTCCCCTCCTGCGGTTTCCAGGAACTTGGATTCGGTAGCATTTACTGCCTCCGACTGCGGTGTCAACGCAGGAGAGCCTGCTGGATCAGGCCGATCTGGTCCAGCCTCCTGCTGCCCTTAGCTTCCCATAGGAACCCCTGCAGAACCAGGAGGAAGAGGACTCCCACCCCACCCCCCGCCCAAGTCTGGCCCAGCAGAGCTCTGCTTATCCCCCCCACCCGAGCTGCCTTCCCCAACCGGGCGCCCTCCAGACGTTCCGGAAAGCTCTGCCAGTTGGGAGATGGAGCCCAGAGCATCTTCAGGGTGCCTTCCTCGCCCTCTCCCAAGTTCAACTCCTCGCAACAGTTCAATTCCCGCATTGAAAGGGGGTTGGACTAGATGACCCCTGGGGTACCCACCAACTCTCTGATTCTGTGAACAGAGTCCCGTGTTCCACATTGTTTATTACACTCACGTCCCACATTTCTCCCTCCAAGGAGCTCAAGGTGGGGAAACGTGGTCCTCTGCTCCCCGTTTCATCCCCACAACAATCCTGCGAGGTTGGCTAGGCAGAGAGAAGGCAGGGGCCGCCCCCTCCCCCAAGGTCACCCAGCGACTTTCAGGGCTGAGTAGGGGGCATTCAAACCCTCGCCACCCAGGTCCTAGTCCGAAACTCTAGCCACTGCACCACGCTGCCTCTCCCTGCCCTGACGTTCTCCGCTTCTCTCTCTCTCTCACACACACACACCTGTGCATGCACCTGCCATCGCTACTCCGTTCCTGGCCAGGTGAGTGGTTTTGGGGAAGGAGATATAAACATTGGCATTTCCAGGTGGGCTGGTTTAACCAACAGCTGGTTTACTTTGGCTCGCAATCCAGTTTCGAGCTTCCTGGTGTTGTGGGGAGAAGGTATGTGTGCAAGGGCACCCATGGGTGGTGGTGGGGGAGGGGCAGCAGCCCAGGTGTCCCGGCTCCCAGGCTCTCCCTATCTGGCCATTTCCAAACTCCTCGCACCTGACGGCTCCTTTTATCCCACGAGGGGAATCTGCAAAAAAGGCTCCCCTCTGCCTTCTTAAAAACAACGAGAACAAACCGCTGGATCAGGCCATAGCTCACCTAACCCAAATACAATTTGCCTAATCCTCTTTTACAGCCACCTAAGTTGGTGGCCACCCCTGACTCCTGTGGGAGGGAGTTCCACAGATTAACGCTCTCCCCCTTTTTCCCCCCTAGAGGGGATGGCTCTGATCTCTCCTTTCCCCACGGGCGGGTAGCAGGGATCTCCGCTCCCGATAAAGGAATCCTGCTCCTGTCAAAGCCCATTTGAACTAAACGTTAGGATGAGAGCAGTTTAGCAGTGGAGGGAACACTCCACCCCAGAAGGTGGCAGGCCCTTGGAGGTCCCTGCCGTGTGACTCTATGATTCTACTTTTTCTTCGTGGGGTGGGGATACCCTGTTTCTCATATTTTAAGCCATACCCATAAAATAAGCCATAGCAGGATTTTTAAGCATTCAAGGAATATAAGCCATACCCCGAAAATAAGACATAGTGATAGGCGCAGCAACAATGCCGGCCGTGGCAGGAGGAGGAGGAAAAAAATAAGACATCCCTTGAAAATAAGCCATAGTGTGTTTTTTTTTGAGGAAAAAATAAATATAAGACATGTCTTATAATATGAGAAACACGGTAGCTGAGTCGGTAGAGCACGGGACTCTTAAACTCAGGGCCGTGGGTTCGAGCCCTACGCTGGGCAAAAGATTCCTGCATTGCAGGGGGTTGGACTAGAGGACCCTTGGGGGTCCCATCCAACTCTCCAATTCTATGCTCTTGCAGCCCTGTTTCCCAGTTGGGGCAGGCACGGCAGAGGAAGTTCCCCGCCCACCCCTCGAGAGGAACTGCTCTTCCACAGAACCGCTCCTGGGAGGGGCGAGACGGAGTTTTGATTTCGTGAGCGGCTTTTATCGCTCATCTGCAGCGCAACGGCTTTCCCTCGGGGGGGCACAGATCCGGCAGTTGGGCTTGGGCTGGGCGCTGGGAGCTGAGCTCAACCCCCTCTCCCGCCCCCCTTCTTCTGTTCTGCTGCCAGGACACCTGGGTTCTCTGGGCAGGTCTGAGTGGGCAAGGCAGCCAGGCAGCCGAGGGAGCGCCAAGAAGCCAGGCGGGGTCTCCCGGCAGGTTAAGGCAAGATGCGCAGCAAGATGACTCCAGCTTCTCCGCTGGCAGCCCTTCGCAGGAGGAACTGGCGACTCCGAACAGGAAGCTCCCTTATACTGAATCAGACCACTGGCCCACCTAGTTCAGCAGCAGTGGCTCTCTGGGGGTTTAGAGGCTGGGATCCCTCCCAGTCCTACCCGGAGAGGCCCTCGGGGATTGAACCTGGCCTTTTCTTGTCAGGGATTCTGTAGCCGAGACTCTTAAACTGTGGGGGGTTGGGTTAAATGATGGCCAGGGTCCCTTCCACCCTATGATTCTATGGTTCTAGGAGTTTTTAACAGCAGGCAAGTGGGCATGCCTTTACATGACCAGTTCCTCTTAGGAAGCACCCAGAGCTTGACAAGGAGCCTGCAAACGGATGGGATGATAAAGAATGTGAGACGAGCCGGGTTCAGCATCTGACCAGGTGTCCATTATGGGAACCCACAACAAGCAGGATCTGAGCCTTCTCCCCTCCTCTGGCAACTGGCGCTCGGAAGCACGACTGTGGAGGGAGGCAGAGCGCAGCTATCCTGGCTAGTAGCCGTCAATAGCCCTCCATGAAATTATCCAATCCTCTTCTAAATCCACCCAGGTTGGCGGCTGCCACGGCCTCCTGCGGGAGGGAGTTCCACAGTTTAACAATGTGCTGCTTCCTGTTATCTGCCCTGAATCTTCCAACATTCAGCATTCAAATTCTAGTCTCATGAGAAGGGGGTGAGAAAACAACAACCCTCTATCCACTTTCTCCATGCTGTGCAATTTTACAAACTTCCGTTGTGAAATCCAAGCGACCACCCTCGTGGCGCCAGGGAGCAGGCGCTTAAGAATGTGCCCCTCCGAACTTCGCCGGCTCCAGGCAGGGAAGCCTGGCGAGGTTTAAACATGGCAAACACACCTGTTCCAAGAGGCAGGGGGCTGATAGCATCCTTCCCACAGGTAAGGGCAGGGCAGGGCAGGCAGCTGTGCAGTCAAGGCCTCGGGGTTCCTCAGGGTTTTGTCAAGCAAGCAAGATTCCATCAGCACAGGCCTGATGAAAGCCCAGTGTATCTCTTGGTTTGAACCCAGGGTGCTGTGTGACTGTCCGCCTAGCTGAGTAGTGTGATGCAGCAGCTAAAAAAGCCAATGCAATTCTGGAGCAATTCAATAGGAGTATCTAGATCTAGGGAAGTAATAGTACCACTGTATTCTGCTCTGGTCAGACCTCACCTGGAGTACTGTGTCCAGTTCTGGGCACCACAGTTCAAGAACGATACTGACAAGCTGGAACGTGTCCAGAAGAGGGCAACCAAAATGGTCAAAGGCCAGGAAATGATGCCTTATGAGGAACGGCTTAGGGAGCTGGGTATGTTTAGCCTGGAGAGGAGAAGGTTAAGGGGTGATATGATAGCCATGTTCAAATATATCAAAGAATGTCATATGGAGGAGGGAGAAAGGTTGTTTTCTGCTGCTCCAGAGAAGCGGACACGGAACAATGGATTCAAACTAAAAGAAAGAAGATTCCACCTAAACATTAGGAAGAACTTCCTGACAGTAAGAGCTGTTCGGCAGTGGAATTTGCTACCAAGGAGTGTGGTGGAGTCTCCTTCTTTGGAGGTCTTTAAGCAGAGGCTTGACAGGCATATGTCAAGAATGCTTTGATGGTGTTTCCTGCTTGGCAGGGGGTTGGACTGGATGGCCCTTGTGGTCTCTTCCAACTCTATGATTCTATGATTCTAGAGCCAACAGGGCTTCAGGTTCTACCCAGTCCTGGCCAAACTTCAGGAACGACAGTGGAACTGACTTCCTCAAAAGCGGGAGGACTTTCTTCCATATTTTTAAAGGTTTTTAAGCAGAGGTTGGATGGCCTCCTATCAAGGATGATTTAGTTGCAATTCGCGCATTGCACTCAGTGTTCGAAATTCCCTGGGCGCCAGGCGGGTTTTGCTACTGGCACAGGACCAAATGCAGAGCATTGTTTTCTGCACGGCCGTGAGAATCACGGACCCCTTGCTGGGCATCTCAGTCTTCCACCATCATCACATCAAGGAAAATAAGGAGAGGGCTGGGTGCAGATCTACGCGACTGCTGCAGCCATTCCACTCAAATGGAATTCACGGACCACAGTTTAGAAACCTCTGCCCATAAGTCAAAACCATTTCCATGGTGTGTGTTTCTCCTTCTTACATCCGGGGACAAGTGAACTGTTGTAAGAGACAGTCAAGCAATGTAGCTGAGGTCATAGAATCGGAGGACTTTGGCACTGGAAGGGACCTCGAGGGTCATCTAGCCCAACCCCATGGTGAACGGACGTCCCATTGTGGTTTGAGGTGCCATTTGGCGGTTAGCTTATATACCTGAGTTCCTAACGCTGACTGCAAGGGGGGTTGGACTAGATGACCTGTGGTTCCCCTTTCCCCATGCCTGCTTGACGTGTGCTGCCTTGACTTGAGGGCAGGCCGCTCGGGCCTCAGCAACAGCCCCCTTTTCTCAAGAGGTGCTCAGACCCGCCAGAGGGCACGGGTGACGCCCTCTTACACTGTTCGGAAAGTGGAAATCCACAGCTGCCTTTCCTACCTGGGGGGAGAGGCAGCGCCTCTAGAGCTAAGCCTCAAACTAAGCCTCTCTGATGAGCCACGAGCTCAGAACAAGCAGCACAGTTTCCTTTTCAGTCCTCGGTTTGGGCTGCTGGCACACTTATCAGCCGCCTGGGAAGGAAGACCCAGGTAGAGGCTCCACACCTTGCCAAATGCCTGCTCACAGCTGAGGCGGAGATGAGCCTCCCCACCTCTCACCAGTTTGCACCGTGTGAACCAGGCAATCGGTAAGGGTGGGGGTACGCCACAAGAAGCTCAACATCTGAAGCTCAACATCAAAAAAACCAAGATCATGGCCACTGGTCCCATCACCTCCTGGCAAATAGAAGGGGAAGAAATGGAGGCAGTGAGAGATTTTACTTTCTTGGGCTCCTTGATCACTGCAGATGGTGACAGCAGTCATGAAATTAAAAGACGCCTGCTTCTTGGGAGAAAAGCAATGACAAACCTAGACAGCATCTTAAAAAGCAGAGACATCACCTTGCCGACAAAGGTCCGTATAGTTAAAGCTATGGTTTTCCCAGTAGTGATGTATGGAAGTGAGAGCTGGACCATAAAGAAGGCTGATCGCCGAAGAATTGATGCTTTTGAATTATGGTGCTGGAGGAGACTCTTGAGAGTCCCATGGACTGCAAGAAGATCAAACCTATCCATTCTTAAGGAAATCAGCCCTGAGTGCTCACTGGAAGGACAGATCCTGAAGCTGAGGCTCCAATACTTTGGCCACCTCATGAGAAGAGAAGACTCCCTGGAAAAGACCCTGATGTTGGGAACGATTTGAGGGCCCAAGGAGAAGGGGACGACAGAGGACGAGATGGTTGGACAGTGTTCTTGAAGCTACGAACATGAGTTTGACCAAACTGAGGGAGGCAGTGGAAGACAGGAGGGCCTGGCGTGCTATGGTCCATGGTATCATGAAGAGTCGGACACGACTAAACGACTAAACAACAATGCCACAAGAGCTTCTCTCCTGGGGGTCCCACCCAGAACACCCCCAGTTCTGCTGCTCCAGGCCTCCTTGGTCCCTCTGCCTTCGTCATGTACCGCGACGTCCTAACACAGCCTTGCATTTAAGCACTAGCCTGGTAGCCACAGGTGGGCCTGGCGCAACGGGGGGGGGGGGGAAGCGCTCCTTCCTTTCTCTGCTCCCAGCTCAGGAACCCAGCAGCATTCTGCAACAGTTGGGAGGGTTGGAGCCATTTGCCCTCCTAAAAACATCAGGAGAGCCATGTTGGATCACGGCAACATCATCCTGATCTCACAGTGGCCGGCCAGATGCCACAAGTAGGATTTGAGCGCAAGTGGCAGCCGTCGATTGCCCCCCCACTTCGTCCATGAATTTGTCTAATCCTCTCTTTTAAAGCCATCTGGGTTGGTGGCCATCGCTGCTGCCTCCTGCAGCAGGGAGTTCCATAGTTTAACCATTTGCTGGTCTTCGGTCCAACGCATTGGGCAGGGCACCTATAAAACCTATAAAGCTACTTGAAAAGGCCGCATTCCCTCCTATGAACCTGCCTGGGTACTGATATTTGAGGGGGAGGGCTTTCTCTCAGTCCCACCCCCCTCTCGGTCCCGCTTGGTGGGGATGTAGGAGAGGGACTTATTGGTGGCGACTGCTCCAGACAACTTTGGAACTCCCTTCCTGGAAAAGTCAGACGGACTCCCTCCTCGTCCTTCGTCGGCAGGTGAAAACCTCCTTATTCCAAGCGGCTCTGAGGAACGAAATGCTTTCAACGCCGTGCTGTGTTTATTGTAATTATCTGTAGGTCTCAAATAGGTATTTTATATTTATACATAGTTTTAATTCTATTAATCCTTAATTGCTTTTTAATGACTCCCCTGCCCACAGTAATATTTTTAGCTGTTCCTATTTTTGTCTGTAAGCCACCTGAGTCCCTGTCTGGAAACAGACGGGGTGCAAATAAAGATACAATAACAACAACAGTTAAGTCTTGCTCTGAAGCCATCCAAACGCTGCACAATGCACAGTGCCTGCTGCCATGTGACGGCAAAGGTTGCAAAGAAGGTTCATTTTGCTGCTTGAACTTCATCTTCTAGTAGCCAGCAAGCGGAGTTATTTCGGACAGTCCAGAGATCACCGACTCCCCCAGCGGGGGAGAGACCTCCAAAGCGCTCGAGGACTGGCTGTGGCCAACTGGCTACACATTTTGAGGATGAAGCTGCTCAGCGACCTAATTTCCGTTTGATGTGTCCAGCGCTTCAGTAGGCGATGTGCTGCGCAGGTTTTCTTAGCTCATGCGATCAGCTGAGGCCGCAATACTTCCGAACGTCCGCCCTTAGGGCTTATTAAATCTGGCAGAAGGAGCCTGGTGCCATGGTTCAGCCTCTCCGGAAGCAATTGGCTCTGAACCCTTTGGACTGGAGTAGCTATCATCCAGACACAAATACCCGCTTCTTGGGGGAGCTGCAAGCATTCTGGGATGACACAGATGATCTGCATCTGTTCGAATCTGTGTTCCGGCCTGGACACAAGTTATCCTTGGTTGTCCTAGAGAGTGACCTTGCTCCTTGCTTCTCGATCTTCCTCTGACTTCCGATGCAATTACGCTATGGGGTGTCGCAGGGCATGTAAGAATATAGGGACAGTCCTGCCGGATCAGGCCAATGGCCCATCTGGTCCAGCACCTTGTTCTCTCAGTGGCCAACCTATGGGAAACCTGCAAGCAGGATTCGAACACAAGAGTCCCTCTCCCCTCTCCCAGCAACTGGGATCCGGCCCTCCCCTCCTCCTTGGATTTGTCCCATCCTCTTTCAAAGCTCTCCATCCCAGCTTCCTGAGGGAGGGAGTTCCGTAGTTCAGCTATGCGCCGGCACAAAGCTACCCTCAAAGCTATTGAATACCTACAGGAAGCCACTGGGAACAATCATTAGGGGTTTGGGGCTAGGGCTGTACGCTGACAACACCCAGCTCTATTTCTCAATAACACCTGAATCACGAGGGGCCGTGCAGGCCTTGGATGCGGTGGTGCAAGAGGCAAGGAAAAATAAGCTGAGCTTGACTCCTGGCCAGATGGAGGCACCGTGGGAAGAGCGTCCGAGAAATTGGCCAATTTCCTTCCCCGGTCACACTCACGCCGAAGGAGGAGGCACGCAGCCTAGGATCTGCTTCAAGACCCAGCTCTGCCACTGGAGGCCTAGGCAGTCCCAGTAACTTTTATCCGCTGCGACTGGTGCAACACATACGGCCGTTCCTGGACCGCACTAGTTCAGGCGTCGGTGACTTCAGGGCTTGATTACTGCAACGCGTTCTGCGTGGGGCTGCGCTTTGCACGATCTAGAAGCTGCAGCTAGCACAGAATGCTGCAGCGCAATTGCTGAAGCCTCGTCAGCTCAAAGCACCTGTGCTCCCAGACCTGCGCTGGTTTCTGATTTGCTCCGGGGCTAAGTTTGAGGTGTGGCTATTAGCATATAAAGCCCTTCGACAACCCGGGGACCAGTTTACCTGCGAGGTCGCCTGACCCCACATGCACCCACTTGACCACTTACTCTTTGATCAGGACTTACACTTTGGAACTCCCTGCCTAGAGATATCTGGAAGGGACCTTCACTGTATTCTCTTTCGGCACCTGCCTAAAGCGTTTCCTCTCTTTTTTTAGCTACTGCTGACTTTTGAACGTTGCTATGCACCTGCTTTTGACTTGTTCTTTAATGAGCATATAATTCTTTATAAAGAATTATATTCTTTATGTATTATCGTAAACTGCCTTAGAAGTTTTCGTATGGCCATGTAATAAAGGAACAGAATCCCCCCAAAAAACAAAAACAGGAGCGGCAAGTGGGTTGAGCTAAAACCTGAGGGGCTACGTTTCTACTATCGGGGAGCCACCCCAGCGTAACTTCATGGGGCGGCTTTTGAACCGCTGCTTCGTTGCCACCTGTCAGGGGGTGGACTGGATGACCCTGAGGAAGAAGCTCCCCTTCCAGCCCTCCTCTTCCATCCTCCCTCTCTTTGCCACTTCAGGTCTCCACCACATCTTCCTGGGGCCTGGTGCTGGTGCGGCAGCAACCCCGCACTTCCCCCCCCCCGCCCCACTGCTCTTCAAGGTAACGCGTTCCCACGTTACGCACGCAAACACGCGAGGTAGCCTGGCCCGGCCCCCTCCCCTCCCACGTGACCGAACCCCGCCTGGCCCCGCCCCTCGCTCCAGCCGGCCTCCCCGCCCCGCGCGACTTACCCGCTCCGGACTCATCACATCACCAGCGGCGGGTGGGGGAGGGGTCGCGGAACAGGGGGCGGGGCCTAGAGGGGAGGGGGGGAGACCAGGAAAAGCTCTCGCGGCGGCCTGAGGAGAAGAGAGAGGGAGCGGGTCGCCCAAGCCAGGCAAGGAGGAGACCTCCCAAGGGCCGCCGGGAAAAGCAGCGCGAGGCGGCCAGGCGCATGCGCTTCTTCTTCTTCCTCCCCCTCCTCCTCCTTTCCGTCGCCTCTCTCCCCCCGCTTTCCCTTCCCAAATCCGGCGCATGCGCCTACTGCTCTCATTTACATCCGCCCCGGCTTCCTTTCCTTCACGCGCAGCCTCCGTCGAGAGACTTTTCCCGCCCTTTCTCCCCGCTGAGCATCATGGGAAGCGTAGTCCTTTCCCTTCACGAGCCTCCCTCAGCGATTCCAGAGGGGGTGGGGGCGTTGTTTTCAACGGCTGCTGGTTTTCATCTCCTTGAAGTACTATTTAATACCAGAGCTTAATTTATGAAAAATAATAGAAAATGTAATTTTTATTTTATTTTATATTCTCGTGGTTTCTTTTTTAAAGGTCAAGAAGAGGCGTACTGTATAGTTTTTGCTAATTAAAATAACAAGCCCTGTCCAGACCTAAACAGACTAGATTTGTGTGTGTTTCAGCTGCTGCTGCTGATTTTAATCTCTTTTTAAAAAATACTTTTAATTCCTGCTTTTAACTCTCTCTGTGTGAATATATGCGCATATATAGAGCGAGTGTGTGCATATTACATAAATGCACCTCAACATGGGGAAGAACTTCCTGACAGTAAGAGCTGTTCGGCAGTGGAATTTGCTACCAAGGAGTGTGGTGGAGTCTCCTTCTTTGGAGGCTTGACAGGCATATGTCAAGAATGCTTTGATGGTGTTTCCTGCTTGGCAGGGGGTTGGACTGGATGGCCCTTGTGGTCTCTTCCAACTCTATGATTCTACATATATATATCTATCTGTATATATGTATGTATATTTATAGGATGGGAGATGAATGCATCAAATTTTTAATATGTAATGTTTTACTATGTTTTTATATATCCTGTCAACCGCCCAGAGTGGCTAGGGAAACCCAGCCAGATGGGCGGGGTATAAATAATGTTGTTGTTATTATTATTTATTTATTTATTTATTTATTAAATTCGCAGAGCTCAGGCAGCTGTCCATCAAGGATTCTCCAACTGCAAGTCCTGCAGCAAGGGGCTGGACTAGATGTCCCTTGGGGGTCCCTTCCAACGCTACAGCCCTATGAAGTAATAAATGCCACAAAGCCGACACAAGAGGGAAGCCGTTTTTCTCCGGTTCCCGTTTATTCTCCGGCTGCGCAACCAGAAGAGACCCTCCTTGCCCCACGTGGCGATGCTTCTTCTCCTGCTCTGGTCTAGCGCTCCGACGCTCTCCGCTTGGGGCTGCGCCGTTTCCTTCTGTCCTGCACGACCTCCCACAGCCGGTGCCGGATAACTTGGAGGATGCTGGAGACCTCGCGCAGCAGGGATTCATCCAACCGGGTGTCTTGGTCTGCGGCTGCTTCTGCGCCCTGCGTGGGGAAGGGGGCCATCATGGCTGAGTGGGCATGTCACCTGCCTGGCATGCAGAAGGACCCCGGTCCAATCCCCAGCAGCACCTCTAGGCAGGGCTGCAAAAGACTCCCTTTCTGAAACCCTGGAGAGCTGCTGCTGCTGCCAGTCAGTGTGGGCACTACCGAGCTGGATGGACCAATGGCTCTGATTGGGAAAAGTCTGCAGCTCGACGAGAGAGCACCTGCTTGGCATGCAGAAGGACCCGGGTTCAATCCCCAGCAGCGGCGCTAGGTAAGGCTGGGAAAAGCGCTCTGGCCTTAAACCCTGGTGTGCCAAGCTGCCAGCCAGTGTGGGCAATACTGGTACCAGTATGGACCAAGAAGGCAGCTCTGTTCCCAGGTTTATCCCTAGAGAAGCGCAAGGGCTCAGCCTTGGAATGCAGGAAATAGGTCATAAAGGGGACGTTACCTTTGACATGCCTCCGAAGAAGTGCAGGAGGCTTCCATCTTTCAACCAGCAAGGTAGAAATTGAGCCAGGGAATATAACCTGTTTTTCAGGGCAGCAGCCCAGTCCTGGAACATGCGAGATTAAAAAAGAGATTTTTGTTTCTCCCCTGAGCTTAGGTAGAGTGCCTTGCGCAGCCCTAGACAGTAGACTGCACAGCAGGGAAAGGATTTATGGGGTGGGGGTCAGGGGCAACCTCCAGGGACGCACGTCTCCTTAGAATTGTAGAATTTGAAGGGTTATTTGGGCCCAGCTTCTGCAATGCAGAAATCACAGCTATTGAGTGGCACAGCAGTTGCAACCCCCGGTTTGCGCAAATTTCCCTTCACTCTCCCAGTAAGCAGGTGAGTGGTTCTCCCTTCCTGTCTTCTGTCTTACTAGAAGTCCCAGAACATCCTGAAGGCAGAGAGGAGGGAGTGTCAGAGCAGATATGGGGGAAAGAGCCTTTCACCCTCCCTGATCTCAACTGAATAAAGGAATAGATAAGAATAATATTCCATAATAACATGAGAAGAGCCCCATGGATCAAGCCAGAGTTGCCAGCCTAGTCCAGCATCAGTCAGGTGCCCTAGTGGGAAACCTGAAAAGCAGGATCTGAGCACAAAAAAACCTCCCTGCCTGTGGTTTCCAGCAACTGGTATTCCGGACCTTGGCAGTGGAGGCAAAGCATTATTACTTATAATCTCAATAGTAGCCGTTGTGGCTAATAGCCCTCAATAGCCCTCTCCTCCTTTAATTTGTGCAGACCTCTTTTAAAGTCCGTCCCCCGCGGGAGTGAGTTCCACAGTAACTCTGTTTTTTGTGAAGACAGACTTTCTTTTATCTGTCCTGAATCTCCCAACGTTCAGCTACATGGGATGTCCATGAGTTCTGGTGTTAGGAGAGAAGGAGAAAGATATTTTTTCCTCCGTCCGCTTCCTCCACAGGTGGTTAAAACATGGTTCCGGCACGGCCTACGAAGGCATGGAGTAGACATTTAGAACAAAAACAAGGGGGGTGTATTATTCACCCTGCCTACGAGTCTGGCCACACACAAAATTGACAGGCTGACGGTTGAAAGGCAAAACAAAAAGATAAGTACTTCCCCAGACAACGTGCAATTATTCCTGGGGATTCACTGCCACCAGACGCTGTGATGGTCAGTAGCATAAATAGTTTTCTGGACAGAGCTAAACAAACACATGGCGGGCGGCTGAGCCTTCCCATGGAGAGCCAGCGCTGCAACTTCCCTTTCAGAGATAAGCGAAGGCATGTCTCAACAAGAACAGGAAATTGAGATTGCCACCATGTTGGCTGGCTGCAAGAAGAGGTGTGGACCAGGAATGAAATGTTGGGGGCACAGGTGGAGAGCTCAGCGAAGATGTTGTCAACCTGGTGTGCAGCAGCCATGGAAAAGGCAAATTCCATGCCAGGGATGGTTAGGGAAGAAACCGAAAACAAAACTGCCAATTTCATAACTCCATTATACAAGCCTATGGTGTGACCACATTTGGACTACTTTGTAGAGTTCTGGTTGCCTCACCTCAAAAAGGATACTGTCGAGTTGGGGAAAGGGTTCAGAAAAGGGCAACCAAAATGATCGAGGGGATGAAGCGACTCCCTTGGAGGGGAAGTTACAGCGTTCGGGGCTTTTCAGTTTAGAGAAAAGGAGAGTAAAGGGGGGGAAATGGTAGAGGCGGAGAAAGAAGATAGGGAAAAGTTTTTTCTCTCATAATTCAGGAACATGTGGACGCCCAGTGAAGCTGAGCATTGCAAGCAGTATTAGTAATTCAGATGTACGAGCTAAGCACCAGATGGCACCTTGAATCTAGGTTATGGTCACCACAACGGAATGTCTGTTCACCAGGGGGTTGGACTAGATGATCCTCAGGGTCCCTTCCAGCACTAAATTTATATGATTCTATGATCTCAGCTGCATTGTTTGACTGTAGCTCACTCTTGCAACAATTCACTTGTCCCAGGATGCAAGAAGGAGAAACACGCACAGTGGAAATGGAAATGCTATTAACTATGGACTAAGGCAGAAGCTTTTAAACTGTGGTCACCAACCTGGTGCCCAGAAATCTCCATGTCGACGCAACTGGACTCGCACCAGTAGCAAAATGCATCTGGTGCCTGAGGAATTTCAAAAACTTGATTGGGAGATTCAGGGCAGATAGAAAGTCCTTCACGCAGCACAGGCTTAAACTGTGGAACTCGCTTCAACTTGGATGGCTTTAAAAGCAGATTAGAGGAATTCCTGGAGGAGGAGGAGGAGGAGGAGGAGGAGGAGGAGGAGGAGGAGGAGGAGGAGGAGGAGGAGGAGGAGAGGACTATCAACGGCTCCTAGCCACAGTGGCTCAGCTCTGTGGAGGCAGCAATGCTTCAGAATGGGCCACTGGACTGATCCATCAGCCAGACTTTTACAGAACCTCCAGGTCCCAAAGCAGTCTATCTCAATTCTTAGATTCTTTGGGGCATTTGGCCACTGTGAGACCAAGGTGTTGGACTAGAAGATGATGGGCCCCTTTGGCCTGATCCAGCAAGGCTTGCCTCGCGTTCTCATTGTAAGAGGTGCTTTGCTTGAGCCCTTACGCCACCCCAGACTCACCCTTTGCCCTTTGGAGAGGAAGATACAAATGAGGGTGAGGGAGCCTGAGAGGACCACCAGCAGCGGCAAGGTGCAGTCATCGCTGGCTAGCCAGCCCCCACCAATCCCAAGGGAGCAGGCTTCCTCCTGCGGTTCTCCCTGATCCGGGTCCAGCTCGCTGACCCTCTGCCTCCTCGAGTGGGCAGGGGTCACCATGATCCAGGCTAGGAAGAACAAGGAGGAACGCCACAGCCCCATGATTCCTGCAGGGATATTTGCGGCAGATAGCCGGTTGCTAGGGAACAGTTTCCAGGGAGACCGTAGTTTGAAGCTTCCGTGGACCAGTATGGGACAAAGTCAAGGGACAAAATCTGGAACTGGGGTGGTGTTAGGCTGAATACTTCTACTTCCCACCGCACATCCTGTTGTCCGGCACCAGGATGACCGGTCACCTGGCTGAGCTTTTCTGGGGAGCTACTAGCCCAGCCACCCCCAAACTGCGGCCCTCCAGATGTTTTGGCCTACAACTCCCATGATCCCTAGCTAACAGGACCAGTGGTCAGGGATGATGGGAATTGTAGTCCAAAACATCTGGAGGGCTGAAGTTTGGGGATGCCTGTACTAGCCCAATGGTATTTCCTATGGATTTAGGTTCCTGACTTGTTGGTGGGCATCTTTGTCCTACTTTTGCCTTACTGAGCAGCATACGACTTGGCTCACTCACTTGAAACACCTGGAGTTA
Source organism: Zootoca vivipara (assembly GCF_965207765.1). Taxonomy (NCBI): domain Eukaryota; kingdom Metazoa; phylum Chordata; class Lepidosauria; order Squamata; family Lacertidae; genus Zootoca; species Zootoca vivipara. The sequence goes on from NC_142595.1 coordinate 52,457,820, forward strand.
CTTTGCTCTACTGGTGCTTTAATATTTTTTTGGGAGGGGTATTTATTTATTTAGTAGGTTTTATAGAGCGCTTGTCTGTAAGAAAAAGCAAACCTCAACGCAGTTTACAAAAAGATAGAACAAGAAAAATCTACACTACTTTAAAGTAACACATATGAAAATTAAAATATTAAAGTTTTCTCTCTCAGCCTGGCCTTCTTCACAGGGCTTTTGTAGATGAGGAAGGAGGAGAACCATGTACATGGCACCTTGAGCTCCTTGGAGAATGCCCTAAGTAGTTTGACTTCCTATGATGTGCAGACTATGGTGTTCTCACTTGGGAGGGCTGCTGGTGGTGTACAGTGGTTTTAGAGAGTGTCAGACTAGTACCTGACTCGGCTGTGAAACTCACTGGGTATGGCCCCGACAGCTAGTCTGTATCGCTCTCAGCCTAACCTACCACGCAGGGTTGTTGTGAGCGGAGTGGGGAAAAGGTGGGCTAAAAATCTATTGAATGAGTAAGATTTAGCACATGAGAAGAGCCTTGCCGGATCAGGCCAGTGGCCCATCTGTTCTCATAGTGGCTGAACTGTTGCCTGTGGGGAAACGGCAAGCAGGAATAGAGCAAAGGACCAATAATAATAATAATAATAATAATAATTTATTATTTATACCCCGCCCATCTGGCCAGGTTCCCCCAGCCACTCTGGGCGGCTTCCAACAAAACATTAAAATACAGAAATCAAACATTAAAAGCTTCCCTAAACAGGGCTGCCTTGAGATGCCTTCTAAAGGTCTGGTAATTGTTGTTCTCTTTGACCTCTGGTGGGAGGGCATTCCACAGGGTGGGTGCCACCACCGAGAAGGCCCTCTGCCTGGTTCCCTGTAACTTGGCTTCTTGTAGCGAGGGAACCGCCAGAAGACCCTCGGCGCTGGACCTCAGTGTCCGGGCAGAACAATGGGAGTGGAGACGCTCCTTCAGGTATACTGGACCAAGGCCATTTAGGGCTTTAAAGGTCAACACCAACACTTTGAATTGTGCTTGGAAACGTCCTGGGAGCCAATGTAGGTTTTTCAGGACCGGTGTTATGTGGTCTCGGCGGCCGCTCCCAGTCACCAGTCTAGCTGCCGCATTCTGGGTTAGTTGTAGTTTCCGGGTCACCTTCAAAGGTAGCCCCACGTAGAGCGCATTGCGGTAGTCCAAGCGAGAGATAACTAGAGCATGCACCACTCTGGAGAGACAGTCCGCGGGCAGGTAGGGTCTCATCCTGCGTTCCAGATGGAGCTGCCCTGGACACAGAATTGACCTGCGCCTCCATGGACAGCTGTGAGTCCAAAATGACTCCCAGGCTGCGCACCTGGTCCTTCAGGGGCACAGTGACCCCATTCAGGACCAGGGAATCCTCCACACCCGCCCGCCTCCTGTCCCCCACGAACAGTACTTCTGTCTTGTCAGGATTCAACCTCAATCTGTTAGCCGCCATCCATCCTCCAACTCCATCCTCCAATACACTCTCCTCCTGCAGTTTCCACCAACTGGAAAATTACCCCAAGGAGGTGCTTCTGCAGCCGCAGCAGGAGGAGGGAGGCTGGTGCCAGATCGCAACTCTGCTTGGCTTCCAGGGCTGCCTCTTGCAAGAAGTGTGAGGCGGGTGCTTTTATTGCAGCAGTGGGGTGTGTGTGTGTGTGTGTGTGTGTGTGTGTGTGGCCTAATGCTTCCAGACTGGGCTGGCCCACGACACAACAAACAAGGTGCTTTTCATTCCAGCAACTGTGTGTTGCTCAGTGGTGCTGTTTGTCCCATGCCCTGTGGGAACACAATGATCCTGCGCAGGAAGGGGAGAGGGGCCAGGGAAGAACAATAGCCCTTGTCACCCCGCCTGCGTGGCACATGCCCCTCTACTGCTGCTGCTCACGCCAGGCTCCATCCGGCTTCCAGCATTTCCCTGGGTGTGACGAGCCACTGGTTAAGAGCGTGGGGCTAAGACCTGGGAGAGACCGGGGTTCGAAACCCCCCACACACTTGGTGGCCATGAAACTCGTTGGGTGACCCTGGGCCAGTCATTGCCTTCTCTCAGCCTAACCTACGTCACAGGGCTGTTGTGGGGATTAAGTGAGGAAGGGGAAGAACCACGTACGCCACCTTGAGCTCCTTGGGGGGGGGGGAAAGGTGGGATACAAACGTGGTAAAATAAATAATAGAAAGCAGCTGCAGATTTTGGGGAGCTTACAGCCGGTTCCCACCTACTGCCTTCACGGGGGGGGGGGGACACTTGGTGCCTGGAGGGCAAGTAAGGTTCCTTATGCTCGGAGGACAGCTTGTGCTTGTGTGTGGTCTTTTGGGGTGTGGGAGGAAATTCCTTTGAGTTAGAGGGGGGGCAGGAAGGGGATTCCTCCCTGGATTTTAAGTACGGCTTGACTCACTTACCAGAGCCACTCAGAGGCTGCTAAGGTCAGCAAGCATCTTTACCTCATTGTGCAATCTTGGGGATGTGGGTTGCTGCGGGATGGACTACAGAGGCCTGGTGGGGCAGGCAGGGGATGTGTGGTGTGTGTGTGTGTGTGCCAGGTGGTGGGAGGAGTGCATTGGCGGTTTCTAAGCAGAGGTCGGGAGGCCATCTGCCAAGGTTTCTTTAGCTGTGCTTCCTGCATTGCAGGGGGTTGGACTAATTACCCTTGGGGGGGGTCCCTTTTCCAATTTCGCAGTGATTCTTTAAATGCCCTGTGATGCCTCCAACACACCCTTCTTGTAGCTGCTTTCGACATATTTATCAAACACTGACAAAGTATTCCCCCCTCCTCACCGAACTGAACCCCCAGCCCATATCCCCTTGAGCCCAGAGATCCACAGGCCACACAGAGTGACATTAGCAGTCTTGTACTTTAATAACCTGAAATACTGCAAAAGTGTCCTTGATAGAAAATTTATTGCCAGCTCCATCCAAACCCCCACCCAACCCAACCTGGCCTGCTCCCCTCGCCCCCAATCGTGTCTTCGGCCCCACACCCCATCCCGTTCCCCATTTCCGTGGGGTGGCTGCAGAGCTGTCCCAATGAGATTTGGCCAAGGGGCGTAAGTCAGGCCCATAAGGGGGCAGGCAGGAATCACTCCCTAGTCTGTGAGCGGCTTTCCTCCCCAAAAGCCCCAGCCCCAGCTCACCAACCTGGCAGTTCCCCTCCGCAGCCAGTAAATCGTGTCTTTGCGCAAAAAAGGTCCCCCCACTCCCAGAGCTGGGGGCGGGGGTTAAAACCAAGTCCTGATTCCACCCCCGAAAAGGCACATGCTGTGTTAGTAGGCCCCCTTTCTCCCCCCCCACCCCAACCCCGCACCCCAAAAGGCTGGCTCCACACACGCGCACACACACCCCTTCCAGCAATGCTAGTGCCCCCCCCCCCACGTTTCACATCTGCGGGAAATCCATTAGTGAGTGCCCCCTCCCCAAAACACGCAAACACACACACACCCCTCAATGTCCAAGTCCAGCCCCCTCCTGCTGGCCCAGGGTCACGCGGCACCGCTGGAAGGAGGCTTGGCGTTGGCGTGGAGCTGGGCCTGGAAGCGGCTGAGCTGCTCTGCGCTGGCCAGGGAGCGCAGGAGCGCGTTCTCCTGCTCCAGCAAGGCGTTGCGGTCGGACAGCTCCTTGATCTGCTCCCGCAGGATCTCCACCTCCTCCCGCACAGCAAACATCAGGTGGCTTTTCACCAGGTCCTAGAGGGGGGGCACAGAGAGAGGGGGGGACACCATCAGGCATGCGGGAAGCCTCCACTCAAAGGATCAAAGCGTTTGTAAAGGAAGTAGTTCATGCAGCACATCAACTGTGGAACTCCCTCCCGCAGGCGGAAGGGATGGGCCACCCACTTGGATGGCTCTGAAAGAGGCCGGTTATCTCCCCAGCGTCTTTTCTAAAATCCTCCCCAGCTTCGGTAACTAACAGTTCCGCAGTATTGCAGCCAATTAATCCCTAAAAGGGGCCACCTGCCCACCTCTGCTTTTGAACCTCCAATGAAAAGAGTCCGCTGCCTTCAGAGGTCATAGAATTGTAGAGTTGGAAGGGTCCCCCTAAAGATCCTATAGGCCAGGCACGTCCCAACTCCCAAGAGCCTGCGATTTTTGAGTTCGTCTTTCAATTCAACCAAAGATCGACCTGGAAGGCACCCAAGACTGACCAGTAGATCGTGATCGACTGGTTGGACAGGCGTGCTATAGGCCAAAACTCCTGCAACAAAGGAGTCACAGGCAAAGAGTTGCCGACTCCACACACACACACACACACACACACACACACACACACAACCATAGAAACCATGTGCTACAACTGATGCTCAATTCTGATTTTGCAGCTTCCTCCTCCCAGACCAGACTGTCTGGTCCAGCTAGCTCAGCAACACTTGCCTTTCAGGATTTCAGCCCTCCTTGGAGGTGCTGGGGATTGAACCAGGGACCCTCCAGCATGTAAAGATACATGCATTGCCCTCACAGCAACCCTCCCAATGCAGAAGAGGCGCCTGCTGCATCCCACCAATGCCCCCCCCCCCTAGTCCTGCATTCTGTTCTCACAGTGGCCTGCCAGGTGTCCAAATGCGAAGCCCCAGAACAGGATTCAAGCAAACCTCCTGGTTTTTTCCAGCCACTGGTATTCAGAAGCATCGCTGCCTCCAGCTGAGGAAGTAGGGCGAAGCCATCCTGCCTAACAGCCATCGACAGCCCTCTCCTCCCCCATGGATTTATCCCATCCTCTTTATAGCCATCCAAATTGGCGCCTATAACTGCCTCCTGTGGCAGGGAGTTCCATAGCTTAACTATACACTTTAATTCCCACCTCATCTATGCAGCGTTCACTGGAAACAGCTGCTGCCCCCAACACCCCCTGCTAAACCTGGAGTTTTCCTGCCCTCAGAAAATCCGAAGGTGACGTCTGCCCCACTTTAAAAGCACTCCCACCAGTTTTCCATTGTCCATTATTATTATTTTACATGGGCAATTTTGCTGAGGAGCAGCTTCTACGGAAACAGCAAATAGCACAAAACGGGGAGAAGGTATAGGGGAACCCAGGGTTAAAGTCACATCTGAATGTAAGCCGCTCAGGTATGAACAAATAGATTGCCTAAAATGCATATTTTGTGGGCCAGTCTGGACCCTTACTTCTTTTTTTTCTAGAGGGAGAGGGAGGAAGGGATGCTCATCTGTTCACCCACTACAACCCTTTCCTGCGCATGTGCAGAGGACTTCAGAGGCTGGACAGAGCTCAGCAAGGCCACTGTCCCAGCCTGGAGGGGGCCTGCGTCATTTTCCCCACCCCTTTGACTCACCATGGCTTGTTCAATCTTGTTGTCTATGGCGATCATGCTGCTGTTGGTTCCGCTGTGAGGAAGAGACGGACAGGTGGATCAGGAGGCAAAACAGACACCCACCCACCCCACTCGTTAGCCAACCACCACCACTTCTGCTCTCACAAGGCTTTCCTACTTGTAGAATTGTAGAGCTGGGAGATACACCCCTAGGGCTATCTAGTCCAACCCCCTGCAAGGCAGGAACTACAGCTGAAGAATCACTGAGAGGTGGCCACTTGACCCCTCTGCTTATAAACCTCCCATTGAAGGAGAGCCCACCACTGCCCAAGGAAGTCCACCGTCTGCTCCACATCAGAAAGTTCTTCCTAATGTTTGTTTGGAATCTCCTTTCTTGCAACTTTAATCTATTGGTTCAATAGAAGCTTGCTCCCTCTTCCATGTGGGAGCCCTTAAAATATTTGAAGATGGTCATCACATTCCCTCTCAGTCTCTTCTTTTTCTAGGCTAAACATACCTAACTCCCTCAACCATTCCTCGTAAGGGTTGGTTTGCAGACGCTTGATGACCTTGGCCATTATCCACTGCACACCTTCCAGCTGGTTAATATCCCTCTTAAATTGTGGCGTCCAGAACTGGACACAGGACTCCAGGTGGGGTCTGACCAAAGCGAAATACTATGACTTCCCTCGATCTGGACACCAGACTCTGGTGGAATTGTGTTAGCTATTTTTGCTGCTGCCTCACATGCTCAGCTCCCTTTGAGTTAGCCTCCCTCCTTTGCAACACAGGGACTGCATACCCATTATACTTTTAAGGCGCATTTCCCCCCCCCTCAAAGTATTCTGGGCACTGTAGAATTGTGGAATCGTAGAACTGCAGAATTGGAAGGCACCCAAAGCATAATCTAGTCCAACCCCCACAACGCAGGAATCGCTAGGGATTGTAACTGGGGGGGGGGGTGAGGGATAACCTTACAGTGTCCAAAATTCTTGGTGGGCGGGGGGGCTGCACTTCCAATGAGCTTGAATGGTATCATCGTCACACAGCCGCAAATATCTCTTAAACAAGACCTTTTTAGGCGCCATCCTCAAACAACAACACCTAATTCTTTACCCCCAAACACATGCCTTGTGATGCTTGTAAGAATTCAGTAGAAACAAGAACAAGACTTGAAGCGAGCCCAGCGCACCTTTCACCTGCCAGTGAGGACAATTGCACCTGGCGGACGGGGGGGGGGGAGGGGGTTAGCAGGGAAAGGCTTCTTTTCTTGGGAGGCTGTGTGTCTCCAGACACATTTGAACCCCCCCCCACTCCACCTTAGTTTAGTCGTGTCACGCTTCATAGCTAATCATCTTTTTGGCCCGAGCTCTTGGAATTTTTCGCATTTTGTTTCTCGCACGCTGCAGAAAATAAGCACCCAAATTCTGGGCACACCTGGGTGGGTTGGGGGGGGGCTTGCTTTTCCGATTAAGGGATTGCCCCCCAAGAAACGCAGGGCAGCAAAAAAGATGCACATTTTCTTAATAGTAAAAATGCAAAACAGTTTCTAAAACATTAAAACTTTCCAAAAAAGCTATAACAATTAAAGATATTTAAAAGCAGTTGCTTTTCTCTTGGGAGCCTTGCCTTAATGCTCCCCTTAAGGCTTGGGCCTCTTTGATCTCCTGAAATGTCAGCAACGGGTTTCCTGGTAGGACTAGACCAAGCTCCCATCCAACCCAGGGCTCCATTTGCACCCGTGGCCAGTCAAGGGCTCCAGGGAGCTCCTTTGCCTTTCCCCTAATCCAGAGGTGACTAACATGGAGCTCCCACCACCACGATCCCTGGCGATTGGGCAGCTGGGAACTGGCAGCCCAACAATGGCGGGAGATTCCCAGGTTCCTTGTACCTGTTGCTAATCACTTGGCCTCCTCTTGGCACACACACCAAGCTCATCTGCATTTTTCACTCAGACGCTTCCTCCTGAGAGCTCCCCCGCCCCTCCTCTATCCTCCCAGCAACCCTGCAAGGTAGGCCAGGGAAAGAGATTGCTCCGAGGCCATGCAGTAAACAGGTTTGTGGCAGAACAGGGTTTTGAGGTTCCCCCAGACCCACTCAGTGCTGTCCTCTGATGCCCTCCTCCTTAGCGTCAATACCCCTGCCCAACCATCAACACACACCCCCAAACACTCCCCCATGTTTGCCTCAAACTCTCCCCCCCACAACCCGCCGAGAAATCTGCCCCTCTACTACCTGTGGAGGACGAGCAGGAGGGAGACGAGGGTCTTGTCCACCTCTTTCTTCCGTCCGTTCAGCTTCCTGCGTCCCTTGGGGGTCTCCCTCTGCTTTGCAGGGGACAAATCCCTGGAGTGGGCCGGGGAGGTGCAGCCCCTCTGCCGGGGGCGGCGGGGGTCCCTCGAATCGGGGAGCATGCAGCACCCGCAGCCCTGGGGCTCCTGCTGCACCTCAAAGGCGCTCACCCTGGACTTGACAGACACCCCCAGGGAGTCCAGCGCCATAACAGCTCCCTCCTCGGGTCTTCCAGGCGTTGGTGGCCGGGTAAGGCTCTGCGCTTCTGGGCCGCCAGAGTCCTCAGGCGCCCTTTGACCCCTGGCTCCGCTCTGGCCCGGATCCCTCTCCTCCCTCCTCGCTAAGGTCCTCTTCCGCTCCCAGATCCTGCACGAGCTGCTGCCCTGCATGGCGGTGGTCTTCTTTCTAGAAGCGCTGCGGCAAGAACCCCGGAGTCCAGGGCGGAATGAGGGGGCTGGGCAGCAGCAGCAGGAGGTGCCGAACCGCTGGGATGGGCTCCCTGGGCAGCGATGCCCAGCGGGGCTCCCTGGCCGGGCATAAATAGCCATCTCTGTGCCTGGCTCTCAGGCCCCCTCTCATTCACTCCCATTGGCCAAGGCCATGTGGCTGTGTGTATGTGTGTGTGTGTGTGTGTGTGTGTTGTGTGTGTTTTTGCCTTTCTCTCTCCTCCCCCCCCCCATCATGACAGCCAGGGACATCAGCTGCACCAACCTCCACTCTCCCCCTTTCCACAATCACACACAGAGGACTTGTGCCTTGAGGAGCACCCTCAAATCAGTTAGCCCCCCCACCCACCCTGGAAGGGGAACAGCAAGATCAATGCTGTTTGCTTTTGCCCCCCCCCCATCACAAGTCCACCTTCCCTTCACCCTTGCCTTGTTCTTGGCTGTGATGCAGCAGGGAGGAGGGCGGGTGCACAAAGGGGCCTTTATAAACCTGCCACCCTCTGTTTATGCCAATCCTGTCCGGGGGGGGGCGGAATGCCAGGGGGTGTGGGGACGTCGCCATGGAAACTGGGACCAGAGCCCAAAGGCATTACATAACACAGCACCAGGCGCTCCTCAGTGGGGGGGGGGCGCGGAAGCTCCGGAGTCCAGCCCAGCCTTGGCGGGGGGGGGGGGAGGTAGGTGTGTTTATGGGGACTTTGGGGCTCCTTGCGGTGAACGAGGCCCCACTGGGAGAAAAACATGGGACCTGAGATTGTCCGCAGGGCACTTGAGGCAGTGGGTTTGTGCTGGAAAACCCTGCTTTGCAGAGAGGTTGGACTAGATAACCCCGGGGTGTCTCTTCCAACCTCACGGTTTTTAGATTCTGAGACCAAAAGTCAGACATAGAGACCTGGGTTCCCCTTCCAGGTGGCCTTCCCAAAGCCTGCTTGAAGAGGAAGCCTACTGACCCTCCCTCCCTCCCTCGTGAGGCAAGGGCAGGGTGACCTTGGCCTGCCTCCTAACTCCTTCCCTAGCCTCCCACCGGCCGGTCATGGGAGTCAAAAGGCAGGCCTGCAGTGCTTTTCCACCCTCGCTGGGGCAAGGAGGTAGCCAGCTGCGGCCCCCGGGTGTCGGTGTGCAAGTGGGTGGGGTGGAGCAGGCCTGCCCCCCAAACTCTGCCGCTCCCTTTGCTTTGGAGATTTGCCCAAATCTAATTAACACCCCCCCAAAAAAACATTCTAGCTCGGTTAAGCTTTCAAACAGGAATAAACATGTACAGAGTCTGAATTAAAGCACAGGGGAGGAAGTTGGGTGTTTCACTGTGGCTGCCCCGAGACTTGGGGATGAGGCAGGCCGGAAGCCGTTAGAAAGAGCTGTCTGAGGGTCAAAGCCGTTTGACAGCAGAACGGAGTCCCTCAGGTGGTGGCGGACGCACCTTCCTTGGAGGTTTGGATGCTCATCTGTCAGGGCTCCTTTCGCTGCGATTCCTGCACTGCCAGGGGTTGGACTGCATGTCCCCTTAGGGTCCCTTCCAACTCTGAAATTCTGTGGTTCTGTTGCAAATGAACCTGGGTGCTTCTTTCCTCTGCAGGGCGGGTGCCTGCTCTTGAGCTGTGGGGTCTGCCCTCTTTTCGTGGACCCTCTGGCTGCTTCCAGGGTCTAACCTGAGGAAGGGCTCCTTCCCTGAAAAACCTGCCCCGCTAACCGCGTTGGGAGCGCAGCCCAAGATCTCTGTTGAAGTCCAAAGCTTTGGGTGGGATTTGATTCTCCCCCAAATCACCCGGCAGCCATTGCTCTCTGCAAAAGCCTGGCGGAGGCAGTGCCTACCTTTGCCAACCTGCCACCCTCCAGCTGGCTGGCGGCTGAGGGAAGTTGCAGCCCAGTACATCCCGAGGGGGCGTTCAGTTTGGAGAACCCCTGGTCCGGAGGCCCAGGCAAAAATGGAGTGAGGGGGTGCCCAGCAACCCATGGGTTAACCCTAGACCTGGGCACCGTTTGGGGTGGGGTGGGGGTCAGCGGGGCATGAACCTGTGTGAGCACAAGAACCCGTCTTGCAGGTTTCGGAAGTGACAGGGAGAAGGATCCTCCTTGGCCCAGGGGCACATTCGCACCAGCTGGGCAGGAAGGAACAGGGGCCTGCTCTGAACTGCACACACTCCTTCCTGCATGCCTCACATGCACCTCAGCCCAGGCCTCCTCCTCCTCCTCCGCTGCTGTGCCCAAACCAACACCTCAAAAGGAATTTATTCCAGGGGTCGGGCCCGTCCCTTCCTCTCCTGCTGAGTTGTAACAACTGTGCCAACTTCCCCCAAGTTTCAGGGCTTTCCTGCAGAAGGGGGCACCCCGCTTTGAATGTCACACTGCCCCTAAGTCCATCCTCTGGCTGCCCTCCACCACCCTCTCTCCATGGAGTCCTGGACTCCCGCGCCCCCTCCAATGTAGTCCTTGCATAAACAGGGCTAAGAATAGCGGAGCCAAATCCTGGGAGGAATGTGGTGGGTGCTGGCTCAAACCAGCCTCCTCCTCCTCCTCCTCGCTGCGGCTTTGGCCCAGCCTCTCCCTCCACCGCTGGGAGGGAGAGAAGTGCGGAGGACACCATCCAGGGCGATCTGCGCTTCCGCAGCTCAGGCTCGGTTTGCAAGGTGTTAAAATGCAAGCACCTCTCCCCTCCACTGGAGATGCTGTAGGTATTGGGGCCGTCAGTGTGAAAATAAGCATGCGCCTGTATTCAGGGTTGCCTGTGTGGGACCTGAACAGCCAGCCTGCTTGCAGGAGCAGGGAGGAGGCCGCAGATGGGTCTGTGTGGTTAAAAGTGGCAGGGGCCCAGATTCAAATCTCAACACAGACAGGGTCTCCTGGGTCTCTCTCTCTGGTTCCTATCTTTAAAGCACCATGGTGCTGCTTTAAACAGGCAATTCCCAGAGTTCCCTGGGAAGAGAGACTGACTTTTAAACCACCCCGAGGAGAATAAGGCGAAGGTCTCAGCACCCTTAACAAATCCCAGAATCCGTGGTTTTTTTTGTGGGGAGGGGGGAAGCCATGCCTGTTTAGAGGGGCATCGTGTGAATGTGGCCCAACTCGCCTTGGAGGTAAATGGAGGGCGGCATGGGAAGAATCTGCCCTGAGGTCCTTTGGGGGGGGAGGGGTTTAAAATGTACCTTGAATACACACACACTAGCTAGCTGGCGCTGTAGGTTAAACCACTGAGCCTAGGGCTTGCTGATCAGAAGGTCGGCGGTTCAAATCCCTGTGACGGGGTGAGCTCCCGTTGCTTGGTCCCAGCTCCTGCCAACCTAGCAGTTCGAAAGCACGTCAAAATGCAAGTAGATAAATAGGAACCGCTACAGCAGGAAGGTAAAGGGCGTTTCCATGTGCTGCTCTGGTTTGCCAGAAGCGGCTTTGTCATGCTGGCCACATGACCTGGAAGCTGTACGCTGGCTCCTTTGGCCAATAATGCGAGATGAGCGTGCAACCCCAGAGTCGGTCACGACTGGACCTAATGGTCAGGGGTCCCTTTACCTAGCTAGCTAGCCAGGATGGTTATGCTCAGCTTCCACAGTCGGAGACAGCCATGCTTCTGAATGTCAGTTGCCGGGAGCCACAAGAAGGAGAGGGTGGCTCTTGTGCTCAAATCCCGCTTGTGGGTTTTTTGAGGAGCATCTGGTTGGCCGCTGTGGGAACAGAACGCTGGACGAGGTGGGCTATTGGCCTGACCCTGTAGGGCTTTTCTCATGTGCCTATGTGGGAGCTGGAGTGTGCCAGGGGACAGAGTTATGCACAAGAGGAGACTTCGGCCTGACTTGCCCCCCGCCCCTGGTTGTAAGGGCTCGTTGCTTTGCTTCACCCCCACCCACATGGGATAACCCTTGGCTCCCCATGTGGGATCAATGCATCAATGCACGGCTGCTATTTCTTCCAGGCCAATGCTCACATCACCATTTGGAGACATCTCCACCCCGCTGGGAGGTTCCCGGGCTACAAGAAGGCAAGGAGGGGTTGGGGGAGGGGGGGAAAAATAAATGCACAGCATTAACTGCCCTTCCTCCCCTCCCTCCAAGGCCTGCTTCTGGTCCCTGGACTGCCTGCTGTGGCTGCAAACCCACCTGCTAATTTTTAAAAATAAATAAAAATGCCACGCATGCTGGGATGTGTGCAGAAGGAGGAACGGCCATGGCATGTGGTTCTGGGGTGCCAGCATGAGCCAGAGAGCCATGGCAATGGGAGGCTTGGTATGGCCTTTGGCCAGCCTGCCGAATGATGCGGTTGGGGGGCAACGAGCGCAGAGAAGCTGTTCCCCCCACCCTGGCTTGGAGGAGAGGAGACGACGTGAGAGAGGAAGGTTTGGCAGCGGAGCGGAACTGGGCATGGCTGGCAGAGGGTCATGGAGGGTCACACCTGAAATAGATCCATCTGTGCCCACTGCAGGGGCTGGCAAACTCCCAGGGCCGAGACGGAAATAGCCCAGTGGCAGGGAAGTGTGGAGAATCTCACCTACCTGGGAGAGCAGAAGGCCTGGAACCTGCCCACTAAAAGAAAAAAGTTGCAAGCTCCCTGTTTTCACAAAATGTTAGAAATGCAGAGTTGGAAGGGACCCCGGCAGTCACCCCTGCCATGCAGGAATCACCGCCAAAAAATGACTGGCAGGTGCCAACCTGACCTCTGCTTAAAAACCTGCAAGGAGAGCCTGCCACCTTCTGAGGGAGCCCCTCTTCCGCCTCAGCTTTCAAGGTTTCCCCTCCCCGCTTTTCAAAGCATGCTCCTAGTCCTCAGTGCCTGTGGAAACACCCCCTTTGAGCCGTGGCTGAATTTCCACTGCAGGGCACACCGCAGCTTCCCCTCCCTCCGAGACGCCTGTCCCGAAGCCACCATGGCCGGCCTGTCACTGGAGCAAATGAATATTACGAGGACGCAACCAGCTACAGATGTACGAATTGTTCCGCTCACAGCGGGAGGCTGCTGGAGGGAGGAGGGTGAGCGTCAAGTCCTAACCGCCCCCCATTTCCTTCCTCTTGCCCAAGTCTGAACACTTTCCCGCCCCCCCCGCCCCCGCCAAGACGGCTATGACCAAGGAACCCTGCCCAGCTTTGCCAAGGCTCAGCCCTGTCACATAGGCTGTGGTGCCTCTGAGCATGTGCAGAGTGCAGCGCCCTCCCTCCCCCATGCTGGAGGGGGAAAGGCCTTTATCCAGTGGTGGAGCTGCTCCACGCTCAGCCTCTCCCCCTCGAGTTTTGTGGGTGGGTGGGGGGGATTACCTTTCCTATGAACCTGCCAGCACCCCCTTCACCACCACGGACCACACATCCAATAACTACTTTGGCTTTCAAAGAAAGACAAGGGGGTGGGGTGAGAAGAGGGGCTGTCATTTGCACAATGGCCCCATACCTCCTGGACTGGGCCACTTTGCCTTTAAAGTTGTTCCACTTTTTAAATGAAAAAAACACAGTGTTTTGATGCTGGAACCCACCATGGGGCTATGCAATAAATTAATCTTAATAATAATTTGCCTTAGATGTGTTTCCTGCGTCGGGGGGAGGGGTGGACTAGATGACCCTAGGGCCCTTCCAACTCTGAAGTTCTGTGGTTTTTAGAATTCCCTCCTCCTCCTCCACCCCACTCCCCTGTTGCCACACACACACGCAGACACGCCCGGGCGCCCCAACCCCATGCCTCACCTGTCATCGTCGCTGTCCTGGGCGCCCCCCATGCCGAACATGGACCGTGCCAGGCTGAAGCGCCCGGCACCAAAGGGGTCTGAGGTCCTGCGGCAGGGGCTGGCATCTCGGAAGAGCGGGGGAGCAGGGGAGGATGGGCGCGAGCGGGACTCTCTTGGCAAGACCTGCGAGGCGGGGGGAGTGGGGAGGGAGGGAGAGAAAGAGAGAGAGAGAAAGAGGGTGAGCTGGACCCACAGCTCCTGCCCCCCCACCCACCCCACCTCTCGCGGGCACCAGTGCTGGAAGGCCTTCCGCAGGCCTACAGACATGGGGAAAGCCACCCCCCCACACACACACACAGAGCCTGGTGGTTAAGTGAGTGATGACAGACCCACACCCCTCCTGACGGCTGCGGAGGGTCACTGGGGGTTTCTTCCAAGGAGCATCAGGGGCGGATGAGGCAGAAAACAAGAGGCCCTGTGTGCCCTGGCTGGAAGGAACAGAGAGGGATTTCTAGGAAGAGAGGAAGGAGGCTGGTAGTGGGGCAGGGGGTGGAGTGAAGAGGGGGGGAGGGAGAAGAGGCCCTCCTGCCCCTTGTCCTGCGCGTTCCTGGGGAGCTTGCTCCAGAAGGACCCAGGTGTCCGGCTCCTTCCTTCCTTCCTGCTCTGCCCTCAACAAAATAATCAATGGCTCATTGTTCCGACAGGGGTGGGAAACGTGGGACTGGCTTACGGCCCCCACTTGGCTGGGTGAGATCCGGCTGCCAAAGTCTGCCCACCCACCCCACCCACCTATCGCACCCCCAGAACAGACCAATGGGACCATCCAGGGCCCACCGAGAGCCCTGGGAAAGATTCTCCCATCGTGCACCTTGGTCACGGAAGGGCAGCTATGTCCAGAGGCTGGACCCCAGGAGAGAGAGGACCTGTGGCTGAACTGCTGTGGGGTGGAGGTTCTATGACCTGGGATGAAATCCTTGCTGAGCCACAGAAGCGCTGTGGGGTGGCCCGAGGCATGCCAGTCTTGCCCAGGCCCTGTTCCTCCACCCCTGATTTGTGGAACTGAAAGGTTTTTAGTGCTGCCAGGAAGGTGAAAGGAGGGTGTCTGGAGAACTGGTACATGCAATATATACGTAATTCCAAGCAGCGAGGAGTTCCGCAGGGCGAAGAAAACACACATACACACAGAGCAAGCACTCTGTAAGGTCCAGGTGAGCTTGGGGACTTTTCCAGGCCTAGACCCATCCTCTCTAGGCTCAGCTGCAGTTCACTGTGTCCCCAATTGGCCCTAGTGGATGGAGACACACACACACAAACTCAGGAGCCTCGTCCTCCCCACACCCGCAATCCCACCACAGCTGGACAAAGCCTCTCACCTTGCGTCGCTCCTCTGTCCCCCTTGGGAGTAGCTGGGCGACGCTCTTGGGCAGCAGGTGCTCCTCCACCATCAAGGATGGGATGGTGCCCGCCAAGGGGCCCGGTTCACCAGCTTCCCTGCCGCCTTCGCCGGGAGCTGCCGGGCGGGTCTCCAGAGCCACTAGGGGGCTGCGGAGTGCCACGGGGCTGGGGGGAGTCCTGATGGGGCGGATGAGCACAGGCAAGCCTCCTCCCAGCGAGCGGGCCTGGTGGCCAGAGTGCCCAGGGGATGGGAGCACCAGCTGCGACTGCAGGTAGCCCCCTCGCCGCTGGGGCTGCGGGCTGAAGGGGCTCGGGGGCCTGGCCAGGAGCCCAGCCACCTCCAGCCGGGAGTCCAGGGACTGGGGGTGCCTCCCCGACTCCGCCAAGCGCCCCGTCAGATGGTAGTCCGCCTCCTGCTCGTAGAAGTCCCGGCAAGTCCAGCGGCCCCTCTTGTAGGGCTCTCCCGAACCTTGGTCCAGCTTCACCACCCGGAACCGGGAGGCGGCACCAGCTGGGCCCTGGAAGGCTGGGGCCACCCCCGGGGAGACCAAGGCCGAGGGCCCATTCTTGGGCACAGAGGCTCCACCATCGTCCTCGAGGGGATCAGCTTCCTCGCCCCGGGAGACTTTGGGGCTGGAGGGGCCCTTGGCCTCCCCTCCTGGGGACGAGCCCTCCTTCTGCTGCTCGTAATCCGAGGTGACGCTGGTGATCTGGAACCCGCTCTTCTTCTTCCCGCCGCTCATGGTCCCGAGGAAAGCGGGCGCGGAGGGCAGAGGAGCAGCGCAGGCTCTCCAGCTCAAGGAGCCAGCCCTGCTGCCGGGATTAGTGCCAGCCCAGGGCCATGGCGAGGCCAGACTCACCGACGACGGCGACGCCAGGGGGATCAAGCCGCGGGGGCACCACCAGGCAGAAGGCGCGGGGGCCAAGCCAGGCGCATGCCAGGCCCGCCAGCATCCGGCGCGGCTGAGCGTGGGGTGGCCCGCTGGGGCCTAAGGACGAGCTCTTGCAGACGCCGGGCGATCCTGCATTGTTGCTGGCGCAGCCGCCGCGGGGCTAGCGGGTTGGGCTGCCGGAGGCCAGGGCGCTGCTCAGGCGCGGGGGCATCCTGGCGGTCTCCAAGGGGTGCCCGCAAGGGCCCGGGGTGCGCTAGGGGCCACTTCAGCAGGGACGGAGAGGCTGCTGACCGCAGGTGAGGAGGAGCAAAGTTGTCCGGCGTTTGCCCCCCCGGGCGCCTTGCTGAGTGCTGGGGCTTTTTGCGGGTGGGTGGGCAGCCCGGGCAGCCCTCCCCGATCGCGGCGGCGGCGGCGGCTCCTCTTCTGCCTAGCGCTGCCCAGCCTCTCTCTCTCGCCGCCTGCCTGCCTTCCTCTCCGCCTGTTGACAAGCCCCAGCACCAGGAAGTCCGGCCCCCTCCCAACCAGCTGACTGCCTGCCTGCACACGCCCCCCGCCCCCGCCCCACAATAGCTGGGGGCCGGCCAAGAGCTGCCTTAACCCCTCCGGCACCGGATCCTCCCCCCCCAACTCCTCCTTAACCCTTCGGCGGCTGCAGCCCAGCTGGTGCCCCGCGCTGCGCTCGGATGGCTGCGAAGGTGGCGGGTTCACGGGGCGCGCTTTGTAGCTAACGGAGGGGTCGCCCTCCTGAGCTCCAGGTGTGGCAGACTACAACTCCCATCCGCCCCCAGCCAGCGCTGGCTGTGGGTTGATGGGGGTTGTAGTCCGTCGCACCTGGATCTGGCTAGGCGAGGCTGATGCGCAATAGGTCCCTTCCCTTGCGCCCGGACGGGGCTTATCCAGGCGGCCTTAACACTCGGGCGTCGCCCAGAAAGGGCGAGAAAGGGGGGGGGTGTCGGACTTTGAAACAGGGCGTTGGACTAGACAGGCCTTCGGGCTGATCCTCCGCGGCTCTTAGGCTCGCTGACTGGTGAACACGTGCTGAGTGCTGGGGTTTTATTGGGTACCCCTCCCCAGTGAATCATTACGACAATGGCTCATACGTTTGGGCTTCCATGGGGGGCTTCCTCGAGCATTGCTTTTTGTGGGTGGGCAGCATTTAATTTTATTTTTTAAGAGTTATATGTGCAACTGTTTAAGCTATTCTTATATACGTCACTGTTTTATATCCATATAGGTCCAAACAGATCTATAGGTGTATAGATATTACTGTCAATCGTTTTGGAATGCCTCATGGAGAGCATTCCATGAATGAAATAAACAGACAAAGGAGCTACCACGGAAGATGAGCCTTTTCCGCTGGCCTTTCTCCAAGAGATATTGTTGCGCAGCAGCTAGAACCTGGGAGAGACAAGGGTTCAAATTCTCCGCTGGGTGGCCAGGAAACTCTCTAGGTGTGACCTTGGGAGCCAATTACTACCTCTCAACAGGGTTGTTGTGGGATGAGGAAAAGGGGAAGACCCACTTTGAGCTCATGGGGGGGGGGGCGAGATAGAAATGCAATAAATAAATGAAAAGACTCCTGCAAGGTAAAGTCAGTAAGTGCACAGATTTCCCAATAAGTGCTTCATTTCTAAAATGCTGGGGTGGGGGCTTGACCTGGAAGTGTCCTGCTGATTCCCAGAAGCATGTTGTTTCTTCAGTGATGGAAAGGCACTTTGCACATCCTCCAGGACAGTCTCTTCTTTGTTATTCCTGCATTGCAGGGGGTTGGGCTAGATGGCCTTGGGGCCCCTCCCTGCCCTACAATTCTGTGATTCTATGTGTTTCAGTGCTGAGCCTTCCCTGCGCTTGCCTAAGGGCTGTGGTTGACCTGAGCACCCTGTTCCTCCTCCTTCAGCACAACCTTCTTTGGTGATCACTCATAGCTGAGTATGATTGTCTTCCATAAACACGGTTTTAACAATGAGCCCGTAAGTGACTGTGGAGGCCAATTCTGGATCCACACATCCTTCCACAGTGGGGACATTGGTTTCCAGGCGGGAGTTGATCATGGTGTGGATTTGCCAAGCGTGCCTTCCTCTTAACACGTTTCCCTTGTGTCCTGAGTTTGAATGTCTTCAAAGCCCATGACTCTTTGGTAAAGGCTGTTCTCCAACTGGAGCGCTCACAGGCCAGTGTTTCCCAGTTGTCAGTGTTTATACTACATTTTTAAAGATTTGCCTTGAGACAGTCTTTAAACCTCTTTTGTTGACCACCAGCATTACGCTTTCCATTTTTAAGTTCGGAATAGAGTAGTTGCTTTGGAAGACGATCATCAAGCATCCACACAACATGACCAGTCCAACGAAGTTGATGTTGAAGAATCATTGCTTCAACACTGGTGATCTTTGCTTCTTCCAGTACACTATTAGTTCGCCTGTCTTCCCAAGTGATGTGTACATTTTTTCGGAGACACCATTGATGGAATCTTTCGAGGAGTTGGAGATGGCGTTTATAAGTGGTCCATGTTTCACAAGCATATAGTAAGGTTGGTAGTACAATAGCTTTGTAATCAAGCATTTTGGTTTCCCTGCGAATGTCCCGGTCCTCAAACACTCTGCACTTCAATCGGGAGAAAGCCGCACTTGCAGAGCTCAGGCGATGCTGGATTTCAGTATCAATGTTGGCCCTTGTGGAAAGACAACTGCCTAGGTACCGGTAGGAGATCCAGGTGGGACCCAGGTGGCACTGTGAGTTAAACCACAGAGCCTAAGGGCTTGCCGATCAGGTCCCAGCTCCTGCCAACCTAGCAGTTCGAAAGCATGTCAAAGTGCAAGTAGATAAATAGGCACCGCTCCAGCGGGAAGGAAAACGGTGTTTCTGTGTGCTGCTCTGGTTCGCCAGAAGCGGCTTTGTTATGCTGGCCACATGACCCGGAAGCTATACACCGGCTCCCTCGGCCAATAACGCGAGATGAGCGCCGCAACCCCAGAGTCGGTCACGACTGGACCTAATGGTCAGGGGTCCCTTTACCTTTAGGTAGGAGAAGTGATTGACATTTTCCAACATTACACCATTGAGTTGGATTTGTGGCGCTGCAGAGAGGGGTTATTTTGTACTCGTTGATGCAGCACTTTGGTTTTTTGGATGTTGAGTGATAGGACAAGCTTTTCGTAAGCTTCTGCAAATATATTTAGGATGGTTTGGAGGTCATCCTCTGAGCGTGTACACACTACGTTGTCAGCACAACCTACATTGTCAGGGAGAGGAGTGTTGCGTTATGGAGAGACTGGCCCAGGGAAAGGCACAGAGAAACCACCCTGGATTATTATTACTATTTTAAAAAAAGATCTCTGGCTCAAGGGAACACGTGAACAAAGCAAGAGAGTCTTCACTGTGTCTCTGAGCATACACGGAGTGCCTCTTCCTCCATTCCGAATAACCAGATCCTGTGGAGAGCTGGGACAAACCGCCAGGGCATCATGTCCCCAACACTAGGAGATGATGCAAAGGCACCGAGCTTTTGAACCTCCAACGGACCAGCAAATGGCCCTCCCGCTTCACCTAGGGCAAAGTCTGCAAAGTGCAAGGCTGGCAGGGGGGCACCTCCAGAGACCTTCCCCAAGGTTTGTGGGTGGGAGAGGAGCGGTGCACATTGAAGGAGCCTGCCTTTGTTTCCTTCCCTTGTAGGCTTGGGTGTGTGTGTGTGTGACATTTGCGTTGCCTCTGTGAGAAAGAAAACACTGGTTTGAGATTGGCCCTGACCTCAGGTGCCCCCACCAGGACTGGGCTCTGGGAAGTTTTAGACTGCGACAAGGAGTACGACAAGGTTGTATATTGTCTCCCTGCTTATTTAACTTATATGCAGAATTCATCATGCGAAAGGCTGGAATAGATGAATCTCAAACCGGAATTAAGATTGCCGGAAGAAATATCAACAACCTCAGATATGCAGATGACACAACCTTGATGGCAGAAAGTGAGGAGGAATTAAAGAACCTTTTAATGAGGGTGAAAGAGGAGAGCGCAAAATATGGTCTGAAGCTCAACATCAAAAAAACCAAGATCATGGCCACCGGTCCCATCACCTCCTGGCAAATAGAAGGGGAAGAAATGGAGGCAGTGAGAGATTTTACTTTCTTGGGCTCCTTGATCACTGCAGATGGTGACAGCAGTCACGAAATTAAAAGACGCCTGCTTCTTGGGAGAAAAGCAATGACAAACCTAGACAGCATCTTAAAAAGCAGAGACATCACCTTGCCGACAAAGGTCCGTATAGTTAAAGCTATGGTTTTCCCAGTAGTGATGTATGGAAGTGAGAGCTGGACCATAAAGAAGGCTGATCGCGGAAGAATTGATGCTTTTGAATTCTGGTGCTGGAGGAGACTCTTGAGAGTCCCATGGATGGCAAGAAGATCAAACCTATCCATTCTGAAGGAAATCAGCCCTGAGTGCTCCCTGGAAGGACAGATCCTGAAGCTGAGGCCACCTCATGAGAAGAGAAGACTCCCTGGAAAAGACCCTGATGTTGGGAAAGATGGAGGTCACTAGGAGAAGGCGACGACAGAGGACGAGATGGAAGCTACGAACATGAGTTTGGCCAAACTGCGGGAGGCAGTGGAAGACAGGAGTGCCTGGTGTGCTATGGCCCATGGGGTCACGAAGAGTTGGACACGACTAAACAAACAAACAAACAAACAAACAAACAGCCATGCTGCATCTGAGGGGCACCAGGCAGGTTCATAGAATTGTAGAGTTGGAAAGGACCCCAAGGGACATGTAGTCCAACCCCCTGCCAGGTTGGTGAAGTCTGCTGAAGCCCACCATGGCTCCCTGTTTGGGGTTCTACAAAACCCACCCCCTTCCACCTCCCATGATCCTTAGCTAACAGGACCAGTGGTCGGGGATGAAGGGAATTGTAGCCCAAAACATCTGGAGGGCCTAAGTTTGGGGGTGCCTGGATTATTCCCTCGGTCCCACTGCAAGGTAGCCTTCAGTCTGGACTTGGAAGCCTGAGGCTTCATGAGTGGGACCAGCTCAGCTCTACAGGATCTGAATGGAGCCTCGACCTCGGTGGACCCCCCTAGCTCAGACAGGGGTGGAGTGGGGCTGGGGAGTCTGCCAGAGCCGCAGCCCCCACCCCAACCCGCAAAACTCCTGGCAAAGCAAAGTGCGCTTGGGAGGTGCCGGGAGGCTAATCCGTAACAACCCGGAGAAAGTAACGGGATTAAAAGCTCAGGGGGGATCGGAAATGGGGGATTATCTCCCTGGGAACAGGACTTGCCACCTGATAGGGGTAAGGGGGGGGGGGACAAGCACCATTCTCTCTTGCTGCGGGGGACGGGTAGGAGATGAGAGGTTCCCACACAGAGACTGGAACGAGCAGGAGAAAAGTCGTCGTCCCCCAAGACATACCCTAGATCTTGGAAGGAGACTCCGAACCGCACCGTGGGGTGTAGAGTAAGAAGAAGCGCGCCCCCTTGGAGAAACTGCCCCCCTAGGAAGGGCTCTTGAGCAATCAAGCAGCTTCTGAAAGGCAGCCTTCGCCAACCCGGTGCTTTCCAGATGTTTTGGACTACAACTCCCATCAGCCGCCGGCTCCCGCCCCAGCATCACCGCCTGAGACACGATGCTATAGGTCTGACTGCGCCTGGAAGATAGGGCGCTGCTGCCACCTAGCGGAAGAGCGCTGTCCAAAAGCTGGCGGCCGGGCTGGACGTGGCTGCAGTTGCTCGAGCGGCCAGCAGGTGGAAGCACCGCCACTTTGCGAAGGGACGGGGCGCTCTCCCCTCGGCCAGTGCTGATTGCTGCGGAGTGGACCTGGCTGCAGGATCAGGCAAGGAACAAGCCGTCTAGGGAAGCCGTGCTTCGCTTTCTAGAAAGGGAGGCGCATGTGCGAGCCTTAGCTTACAGCCCTACGCACGAAGAGGGAGAGGCACTCTGTACATGCTTAGTAGAATCGTTTAGCAAGGTGCTCAAAAACAGGTTCTGGGGTAAGAATTTCTGGGTCTGCGTGGAGGAGGCTGGACGTTGCAAGAGAGAGAGGCCAGTTGCACGTCCTATTATTTGCGCCCGCCTTTTTCATACACTTTGCCTGTCCATGTTAATTCCTCAGACACCCAACTATAAATCCAGGTCAGACTCGGCTTGCCCCCCCTTTTTTGTAAAGACTTTCCAGGTCAGACATACCATCGCGTTCACAAGAGCAGAGCGGCATGTACAGATTTCTGGGGAAAGGCCGAACCTTCTTCAAAGAAATCCTCGTCCAAGGCTAAGAGCCTCAGCAGAATATACGGACAGCCCCGCTCTGGGGTAATGCCCGCTAGAAAGCTCCACTTTGACCGTGCAGAGTCTGAATGGTTGTGGGAAGCAAGGAGAAGGGCATGCTTGGCATGCAGAAAGTTCAGTCCCTGACGGCTCAATCTCCAGGATGGGCTGCGAGAGGCTTTTCCTACCTGAAACCCGAAGAGAGCTGCCCCTGCCGCTCAGTGGAGACAATAGGAAACTAGATGGGCCAAGGATCTCAACTGGGGAAGGGCCATAGCTCAGCAGTAGAGTCCCTTCTTGGCACGCAGAAGGCCGCAGGTTCAGTCCTGGATGGCATCTCCAAGGAGGGATGGGAGAGGCTTCCCTGCCTGAAACTCCGGGGAGCCGCTGCTGCCAGTCAGTGTAGGCAATACTAAAGTAGATGGACCCCCTGCTTTGACTCAGTATAACAAAGTAGCTTCCCGTGATCCTAGATAACTCGCGCAAGTGAGACAGGCTTCTGGAGGAGAGGCACCCATGCCCAGTCTCCGAAGGCGTCTCTGGATACAGCTGGGAACGCCTCCCCAAACCCTGGAGAGCTGCTGCTGCCAGTCCGTGCCGGCGCTGATGAGGCTGAGCAGGCTGGAGTCAGTCTAAAGCTGCTCCCGGCGTCCCTCAGGCACACGATGGACGCGGGCTCTCCCTTCGGTTCGCGGCGCAAAGAGAAGCCGGGATCCGCGGTGGGAGCCCGACCCTTCTCATCCTCCTTGCCCTCAAGGTACCCCCACCCCCCGCGCGCCCTCCGCCCGGTTCGGCCTGATCCAGCAGCCAGGCTCTTGGGGTGCTCTCTGGCTTCCAGGTCCCCCGGGAGGACTTGGATACAGGCTGCAGCTTCCCCTCGCCCCCTCCTCCAGGGAGACGCCTGGCTGGGCCGCGGCGGGACGAGTCGTCCCGGTCTTCCTCGATGAGGGATGGCGCCTTGATCTTGCCCTTCGCTTGGAAGACGCACACGCTGGGCGGGGAAGGCAGCGGGTGTCCCTCGCGCCGGATCCTGCTCGGGCGTGGCAGGCGGGGCCTCCGTCCGCGCTGGAGAGGGGGGGGCGCGTTTGGAAGCTGCAAAAAGGGCGCGCCCCGTTTCCCTTCCCCCCTTCAGAATCTGCTGGGGCCGAGAAGGCGCTGAGGCCGCCTGTGCCCGACCCCCTGCACGCTCACACCTCCCCACACTCGCGCAGCTCTGCCCGCCTTTGAGATCTCTCTCTCCGAGAAGTGGGGGTCCCGCCCTCTCCCTCCCTCTTCCCCCCTCCCACCCCGCGCGCCGGGCGCGCTCCCCGGCTGGCTGGCTGGCTGGCTTGCTCTCGGGCTGCTGCTGCTGGGCGGAGGGATCCGCCGCCGCCGCGACGCTGCGTCAGCCGGAGCCGCGATGGGGAGGACGGAGCAGCCCTGAGGCCAGGTGAGCGGCGGCCAGAGGAGAGGGAGAGCCCCCACCCCAGCCAGCCAGCCCAACAGCCGCGCCTGCCTGCCTGCCTGCCTGCGCCCCCCTCCCCGCCCGCGATCCCGGCGTGGTCCTCTCCATCTTCCTCTCTCCCTCCCTCCGGCAACGTCGCCGCGGCAACGGGATGAGGCTGGGTTGGGCCAAGCGCGCAGGGATGCGGCGGGCGCAGGTGTCCTCCTAGCCCAGGCAGGTCGGGCGCACGGGAGGCGAGGGGCCTGCGGAGGATTGGAGCTGGAGGGGTGGGGTGGAAGGGAATGGGCGAGGTCTGGTTTGGAGGGGGGAGCTGGGAACCAGAGATACCCCCCCCCCTCCGCCGCCGCGTCGCCTCCTCTAAGGCCCTTCTTTCTCTCCCTCTCTCTTTGGGCCCCAGCAGCCGCGACCAGCAACCCGCCTTCCCTCCCGGCCGGGCGGCCGGCAAGCGAGGCCCGAGGCCGCATGGAGGGGCGCCCCGCTGAGCCCAGCCTGCCTCCCGGCGCCGAAGCAGGGGCCTGATCCATGCTGCGGGCGGAGGACATGCCCCAGCGAGCCTGCCCCGGCTGCCCTCCCAGATAGCCCCCTCCGCAAGGGGCGCCGGCGGCTCCAGCCCAGCAGGTACTTACCGTAGCCACCGCCTGGGGGGAGGGGGCTAGTCGTGAGAGGGTGGCTATTCGTGGGGTGTGACGCATACCCCGCCCGATAGGGGTCTCCCTTGCTTGCCTGCTCTCACCAATCTAGCTGAGCCCCCAACGGATTTTTCTTTCACACCCCACCGCAGGCAGAAGTGTCCCATCAGCAAATTCTTGGGCCTGAGAGGGGACCCAGGAGTCCGAGCTCTGGCCCACCTCTGTGGGGGCTGAGACTCTCTGGGTCTGGCTCTTCTCAGGGCCGCCCCCCCCCCCCTGCACTGGGCCTTGAGTTCCTCTGAAGCCCACAGGCTTAGATCTCCATAAGGACTGGGCCACAAATGGAGACGGTTGCCCCCCCCAGCAAAAAGAGATGCTGGTCGGCTAGTGGTCAGCAAGGCGCTCTGTAGCATTACTGAATGGTAAGACTCCCTGCATCTGAAACACTGGAGAACCACTGCTGCCAGTCAGTGCAGGCACACTCAGCTAGATGCACCTGCGTAAGCCAACTTCCTACATTCCTGAGCCCTGCCCACAACTCTTGAGACGGGTGGATCCACACACACATGCAGGAACACCTTTCTACCTGTCCCCCTCCCCCTAATATAGTCTCTCTCCCTCAGCAGAGCCCCCCCTTTCTGGGCACCCCCTCCCCACCGCCTGCCAGCCACCAGAAGATGAATGCAGGCCCCCCGGAAGCTTTGATCTCCGTGTTTCTGCAGTTCATTGAGGATCGTGGCCGCTGGGCCTACGGGGCCCTGAGCCAGACGTGCCACCCCCGGAAGCAGCTGTGCAACGAAATGAACCTTCTGTACCGCAAGAGCAAGGTGGAGTGGAAACAGAGCAAGGACGACGAGCCCAAGAAGAGGTAGGCGAGGGCTGGAGGGGTTGGCTTGGCCCCTGACGTGCTCCACAGGTGCTGAAAAGGCGATGGGGGGTATAGCATTAGGCAGGGGCCCAAACAAAGGTTGTCCCTTGAGTTCGCCCACCTGTGCTGGACAGCAAAGGGCACACTCGGAGGGATGGCACCACTGGAACTCCCTTCAGCTGGAGGCCTGGCAGAGTCCAACTCCTGAGAATCTTCCACAACAGTTGGAAGATCATTTCAGGCAGGCTGGGCTCTACAAGGAACTAGCTTGGATTTGAAGTGGCTCTCTAAAGGATGTTGTGGACAGCTAGGTTTTGAGGGCTGCAGGCCAAATAAACAGAATTTAAAACACAAAAAAGACCCAAGCCCAGAATGCCTTGCTCTGAGCCATGCCCAGAATAAACCCAATAAAAACTTTTGTGCTTTTAAATGTTTCAGTCACCTGAAAGTTTGAGGCTGCTATTTTTGTGAAGCGGTGCTGCGACGACGGCTTTTATTCCCATTTTTCTCAGATGACTCGCAAGGCCTGTTTTGATTCTGTTGTCACTGCTTCATGTTGTGGTTTTCCCTTTGGTTCTCTTTTACAAGTCCGATTTGAAAATAGGCCATATCAGCTGGCCTCTTGATATGCCAATTCCGATCTTGTAATGGACTTGTTTGACCTGATGCAAAAGCTTACTTGTGCGTTGGCTGTTTTTCTTGAGGTGTGTTTGATCCAGCCACTCAGGTCCTGAGATCATACATTGCTTATTATCTTCATTCCCAACATTGTTATGGTGATGTATAGCAGAAATGTATAGCAGAGGGGAGAAATAAGTTATCTGCTGTCCTTGATTGCTGCAAAACCTTGAGTAGAGGGAAGGGCCTTCGCTTAGGCGGAGAGCACCTGCTTGGCATGCAGAAGGTCCCAGGTTTGATCCCTGATGACATCTTCAAGTTAGGCTGGGAATAGCCCTTGTCTCAAACCCCGGAGAGAGGCTGCCAGCCAGTGTAGGCTATACTGAACTAAATGGATGAGGGAACGGAGAAGGCAGCACCGTTAAATCAAAGTGAGAACATCTTCCCAATTCCCAATTCTTCTTTTTCCTTCAGTGCTCCCAGGCATTTTTTCAAGAATGCTCTTCGCTCAATGAAACAGACTAGCTTGCTCTCCCCCAAGCTGGTGCCCTCCAGCATTTGGAGTACAACGTCCATCAGCCCCAACATCACATGGCCATGCTGGCTGGGGCTGATGAGAGTTGTAGGCCAAAATATCTGGAGGGCACCAGGTTGAGGAAAGCTGACGGCTTAGGGAGCTGGGTATGTTTAGCCTGGAGAAGAGAAGGTTAAGGGGCGATATGATAGCCATGTTCAAATATATGAAAGGATGTCATATGGAGGAGGGAGAAAGATTGTTTTCTGCTGCTCCAGAGAAGCGGACACGGAGCAATGGATTCAAACTACAAGGAAGAAGATTCCACCTAAGCATTAGGAAGAACTTCCTGACAGTAAGAGCTGTTCGGCAGTGGAATTTGCTACCAAGAAGTGTGGTGGAGTCTCCTTCTTTGGAGGTCTTTAAGCAGAGGCTTGACAGGCATATGTCAAGAATGTTTTGATGGTGTTTCCTGCTTGGCAGGGGATTGGACTGGATGGCCCTTGTGGTCTCTTCCAACTCTAGGATTCTATGATTCTATGATGCAGGGAGAGGGGTAGCAGAGGCAAGAGATCGTCAAGAGGCAGGGGCCTTGTGGGTTAAACTGTGGAGGAGGACCATCAAGAAGGTGAACTTGAGGGAGTTGGGGACGTTAAGCCTGGATAGGAGGAGACTTAAGAGATGACAGGATGGCCATCTTCAAATATATAAAGTCCTGTCCCCTGGAAGAAGGAGCAATCTTGTTTCCTGCTGCTCTGAGGGGCAGGACCCAAACAAATGGATTCAAACTGCAAGGAGATTCCGACCAAATGTCAGGAAGAACTTTCTGGTGGTAAGAGCCGTTCAACAGAGGAACAGACTCCCATCGGAGGTGGTGGACTCTCCTGCATTGGATGCTTTTAATAAGAGATACATAAGAATAAGCTGCTCATCGTGCGTTGTGGGGGGGGGGTTGGACTAGATGACCCTTGGTGCCCCTTGCAACTCTACAATTCTATGATTATATGGAGGAAAGAGCTTAGAGCAGGGGTCGGCAAGGTTTACCGGCCATGGGCCGGATCACTCCCACGGAGATCGTCAGTGGGCCGGACTGGCGCAGCATGATGCCAGAAATTGCGTCTCTGCATGTCCATGGTGCTAAAAATCGCTTCTGCACATGTCCAGACACCAAAAATTGCACCTGTGCAGAAGTGATTTCCGGCATCCGGACATGCACAGATGCAATTTCCGGTATCTGCATGTGCACAGACGCGATTTCTGGTGCCACACTGCGCTGGTTTAGTGCAGCGTGCAGGGGACTCGCCGTTCGGGGGCGGCTTGGGGGCCAGTAAAACGGTCTTTGTGGGCCGCATCCGGCCCTTGGGCCACTTAGAGAGTGATTCCCAGCAATGACTTTACTGTTCCTGGAACCCAGCAGCGCCTGGTGACGTCTTGCTGCCCTTGACCGGTTTTCTCAAGCACCAGCCACCTGGCCTTAAAGCCCCTTGGTTTGTCTCCCCTACACCCCACACCATTGTTATTTTGGAGACGCCCCGCTCTCTCCTGGCAGATGTTCTCCCCTCTGCCCCTAATCCGTGTGCCCTGGTGGAAGTTTCCCTGCCTGGACTAAGTGCTCTATATATAGCCCCTGGTGTTTTCCAAAGGCGTTTAAAAAGCCCAGGTTATCCTCAGATAATCTGGGGTGGGGGGGAGCGGATTCGCTGAATGGTGGGATGGTGAACGAGAGCCTGCCTTCCCCATCTGATGCAGAAAAGCTGCTCTAATGATTGGCTATTATTTGGAGGGGCAGATTGTCTGCGAGATCTCAGGCTCAGTGGCTCAGGCAGGACCCAGCAAGTAGTGCCAGGCAGTGGGGGCCTGTCCTCGCAGCATGAGGAGAGCCTGTTGGATCAGGCCAATTGCCCACCTAGTCCAGCATCCTGTTCTTACAGTGGCCAGGCAGGTGCCCATTACGGGAAACTCACAAGCAGGATTTGAGCACAAGAGCAACTCTCCTCTCCTGCAGATTCCAGCAACTTGTATTCAAGAGCATTGCTGCCTCCAGCTGTGGAAGCAGAGTACATGATACAGCATCCAAGTCAGTAGCCATCCTTGGCTCCTGTGGCAGCAAGTTCCATAGTTTAAATATGCACTGCATGAAGAAGGGCTTTATCTGCCCTTTGACTCTATCCCCCTTGTGTGTTGGTGGGTAAGAGGGGAAGCTTCCACAAGAGGGGCTGCCTTGCCTGGAATTCCTTGCGCATACAGTGAGAGGAGGCGGCTGGTTGAGGGAAGAGCGCTCTGCATATGTACAAAGGAATTTTAATTTTCACTTGTTAGACACTGGAAAACAGGTCCTGGGGCTAAAGCTCACTGAGTTCCGGGTCAAATCAAGCCTTTGCTGGCTTCAGCCTGCGACCGTGTGACTCAGGGGAGCATCAGCAAAAGCAGTTCCTTGAAGGGGCTTTGATTTCTGCTCCAGACGGATGATTCACAAGAACAGTTTTGACATGGCAGCTGACTTTTATGGACAGGCAGCATTTCTGCCATTCTGAAGAGAAAACATTTATGCAGTCCTTCCAGTTGCAAAGCACTGCACAATCTTGAACATGTTTGCTCCCACAGCAGCCCTGTGAGGTGGGCCACTACTGGTCCCATTTTACAGGCAAGGTCCTGAGACGTTTTTTTTTTTTTTTGGAGGGAGTGCGGTGGCAAATGACAGGTTGGGCCCATGTCCAAGGTGGGATCTGAACTCAGGTTGTATTCCACAGTACCTCTCAGCTTTAGGCCAGGCTAGTGCCTGCTTTTCTCAGTGGCTGTCACAAAATCATAGAATTTGTAGAGTTCCAACCAAAGCTCATCTAGTCCAACCCCCTGCAGTGCTGGAATCACAGCAAAATAATCTGTTTGACAACCTCCAGCGAAGGAGAGCCTACCATTTTCCGAGGCTGTCCGTTCCACGGTTGAATGGCTCTTACCTCCAGGAAGTTCTTCCTAACTTTTGGTTGGGATCTCCTTTCTTGCAACTTGAGTCTGTGGGTTCAGATGTCCCCGTTACGAAACTCCCTCCCAAACCCGGACCCGAGTGGTGGGGCGTGACATCAAGCAATTTCATCTCAACCAGCTTTGGCTCTAAGTTACAGAGTGGTGTGTTTTCCAAAACTCAGCAAGCCACAGTGGCTCAGGGCAGAAGAATGTGTGTAGCCACTGGAGGAGAGTGTACAAAAGCCTTCGTGGAAGCACAGCAAAGGCTAATCTAGTCCAACCTCCCGTTTCCCGCTGCAGTTTAACCAACTGCCTCTTCTGGGAACCCCACAGGCAAGAGCAGAGGCCTGGTGTTACTCCCCAGCAATTTCACATCCAGAGGCATGCTAATTTTGATCCCGGAGGTAGCTCAGTGGGGAGAGCAGCTGCTCTGCATGCAGAAGGTCCCAGGTCCTGTCCCTAATGGCATCTCCAGGTAGGGCCAGTAGACACCCCATTCTGGAACCTGGAGAGCCTCCGCTAGTCAGCATGGACAATTTTTTAGCAAGATGGGCTTGTGGTCTGACTCAGAATAAGGCAGCTTCCTATCATCCTAGATACTCATCATGGCAGCTAGTAGTGGCCAGTCACAGCCTCCGTTCAAAGTCTAACCCCTTCACAGTCCAAAGTTGGTGGCCACCTCTGCACCTTCTGGAAGCAAATTCCATAGTTTGACTAAGTACTTCCTCCTCTTCTTCCTGAATCTACGGTATCACTGTCAGGCTGGGTGTTGGGAGAAGGTCAGCAATAACTCCCAAGGCATCAGTGAAGTTAACTCTTTATTGAAAGAAACAAAACAGCTCAGGCCCAGTGAGCACAGCAACTCTTCCCAGTACTGTAGGTCTTGCCCCCAAATGAGGCAGTTGCCTTCCCAGAACTCTCCAAGTCCCCTTCTTCCCTGGTTCCTTCCCAAGCAATCTAAGGCTCCTTCATCTTGCCTCTCTTTGCTCCATCCTCTTCATACCTCTCTTGGTTCTGGTGGAGACCCCCTGGCTTCTCCAGCAGCCTGCCTTACCTGTCTCCTGGCCCTGCTCCTCTCCTGCTTCAGCTTCTGCCACTGAGTTTGGACTTCTCTCTGCCACAGCCTCTTCCTGCTTACTAACCTCTGTTGCCTCTTCAGCTTCCGACATCTTCTCTTTCCAGTCTTCTCCTGCTGACTACTCATTGTCTCCCACTACAATCCCTGAGCCTTCTTCCCTTGCAGGTTCCCCAGCAAGTCCATGATACCCAACATGCAGCTTCACTGGATGACCCCCATTGGGGTCAGCTATCACAAGGGAGGAAAACTTTCCCCCATCCACTTTCTCTGCATCAGGTATAATTTCCCATGCCATTCAGCTGGTCCTTTGCAAAGTGTGGCACCATTCATCCACGGTAGGTTTCTGCCACCAGTGTGACGGGGAGATCCTTGGGAGGCTGCTGTTAGCAAAGGAAGCCGGCACAAAATCCCATGGTTGGAAGGTGCCCCGGTGAGGACATCTTTCCCACCCTTCTCTCGCAGGGAAGGCAATCCTGAAGGAAAAGCACTCTGCTGTCCTGGGTCTGCCCCCACAAAGAAGGTATCCCCACAGGCTCGCTGAAAATCCTGCTCCCTTGCTTGCGTAATTCGGAAGTTCTGAGCATGGCCCATGGCCCAGTGCCTGATCTGTCCCCCTCCAGCAGGCTCACTCATCGATGCTGCTGCTCCAGCTGCCATTTAGAATTTCCCAGAATGCCTTGGAGCGCCCAACAAAGTGCTGCCCCAGTGCTTTGTGGGAAATTAGGTTAGCAGCTTGTAGCTTTCTGCCACCTGGTGAGGAGGGTCCGGAGCAGGTGTTGGCACCAGCAAGTCCTGCTGGAGCTCTGGCAAATGCCCAAAGATGCCAGCTGCTGAACACCTGGGTGAGGGGATGGATAAAGCTGCCTCTGCCTAGGATTTGTGTCGTGGTAACTTTTTTCAGAGGGTGAGCTCTTACTCACCCTCTTTTCTTGTCGTCTTGGATCCGACTCAGCCTAACCCCGTCCAAGTCCTGCCCTGTGCACCAAGCAAGCCAGCAAGCCCTGAGTCCCATTCCATTCTGCCCCCTTCAGCTTCTTGGACCTTCCTGAATTCCCATTTTGATCTGCCCTCTTCTCTTCTTCAGTTTGTTGAGGTGGCTCTGAGTGCTCATCCTGGCCTCCAAATGCATTCTCAAAGAGGCTGGGAGGGAGACCCCACCCACAGCTACCCTTGCAGCTGCCTCACTCCCCCTTGTCCCAAACAGAGCTAATGAAACCTGCTTGGGGTGGGGATTGTTCCCCCCCTCCCCTGGTTCACAGAAAGTGAAGGGTTAAAGGCACCAGCCGGCTGATGTTGCCTGGCTCCTGCAGGTCACCCAGACGCAGTTTCCATGGAAACTGCTGGGCCATCCGCCAGCATCCTGCTGCATCCTCATACTTTTGGTACCCAGGACCCTTCACTCCAGCGAATAAAACCAGGGAAGAGAGAGAGGAGATGCTGAAGGTCTGCCAGCGGGAGGCTGGGAGAGGTGTGGCCAGAAGGAAGTCAGGAGGAGGGTGGCTGAGGAAGGAGAAGGGTGGCGCATCTCTCCTGCATCGCGAGGAGCAAAGATGTCTGTGGTGGAATTGTGATGTCAATGGGCGGGTGGCTGTGGAGGAGGAAAAGCTGGGAGGATGAATGGCGATGAGCAGGGGGTGGAAGGTTTTGGGTTGTGCAGGGGAGGGAGTGATCTTCGAAAGGCAAAGCCCCAAGTGGTTTAGGGGGCAACGGGAGCCCGTCCCAGTCTGAAGCTCTGGAGTGCTGCTGCCAGTCAGCATAGAAGAGACTAAGCTTCCTGGAGCAATGGCTTAAGGTAGCAAGTTTGGCAGTTGCACAGAATTCTTAAGGGAACCTGCCCTGGAGATCAATTCCATGCAGTTCAATGGCTTGCTAGCTTCCTTCCCGAAACAAAAATGGTCCCAGTCGAAGGTATTCTGTGAATCATTCTCAGTCTGGCCTGTCTTCCTTTGGTACCGGTGCAGCCGCTGTAATAACTGTGGACTAACAATGTAGGAAGAGGCCTGCGTCTGGGCCAAACATTGCGGCTGACCTAGCTGTCTTAGGCTACGGGCTTAGGGCAGCTTTTGCCAACCGTGCCTGCTGGGGGCTGGTGGAAGTTGTGGTCCAAAACATCTGGAGCACACCACATTGGCGAAGAAGGCTAACTTAGGAGATGGGCAGGATGCAGGAAGGCAGTCTGTGGAGTGAGCAGATAAGGGGGGGACCATTCGGGAAGTTTTGAATTATGGTGCTGGAGGAGACTGTTGAGAGTCCCATGGACTGCAAGAAGATCAAACCTATCCATTCTTAAGGAAATCAGCCCTGAGTGCTCCCTGGAAGGACAGATCGTGAAGCTGAGGCTCCAATACTTTGGCCACCTCATGAGAAGAGAAGAATCCTTGGAAAAGACCCTGATGTTGGGAAAGATGGAGGGCACTAGGAGAAGGGGACGTCAGAGGACAAGATGGTTGGACAGTGTTCTCGAAGCTACGAACATGAGTTTGACCAAACTGCGGGAGGCAGTGCAAGACAGGAGTGCCTGACGTGCTATGGTCCATGGGGTCACGAAGAGTCGGACACGACTAAACGACTAAACAACAACATTCGGGAAGTAGGGTGGGGCAAAGGCAGATGGGCATGAAAGAAGCTCTTCCCTCTCTCTCCAGCTCCTTTCTCGCTTGGCTGTGGAGATTGCTGCAGGCAGGCAGGCAGGCACTCTCTCCTTCTTCCGTCTCACCCAGATCTGGTGTGATGACTGGAGGGTGGAATCTGGCGATGCCAGACTGGCTGGGCCTCAGCCAACGTCTCTCCGTCTCCGAAAGCCAGGGAGCAGCTGAGGGTTTGTTTACTCGCCCAGCATCTGCTGTTGGCACGTGCCCTGTCTTCTCTCCTGTCTTCTCTCCGCCACTGTGCCAAGACACAGAGAGACAGAGACAGAGAGGGAGGAAGGGGCCTGCGGGAAGGGGCTGCTCATTGGGGATGAAGGGGCATTCGGGAGAAGCCACTCCCAGCCCTTGGCTCTTTGCCAGCTGCAGCTGACACACTGCAGCACATTTCTCTGCTGCCGGCAAGTGCGATGTGTATGTTGCTGTGCAGGGGGAGGGGGAGGAAATGCCTTTTTTAAAAAAATGTGGTACATGGAGGCAGGGTTGGTGGAGGGAAATGCTAGCCGTGATGCTCTCCCTCCGCGCTATGTATCATTTGCTAGAAATCAGGGGTGGTGTTGTGCTCAGGTTCTCTCCAGAATATCCTTCGCTTTGTGGAAAGGTTGCAGCATTTGGGGTTTTATATTGGGGGGTGGGGTGAATAAGGGTGTATAAATGACAAGAGGTGTGTATATATTAATGCATGGATACAGTGGTTTGCCAGAAACAGCTTTGTCATGCTGGCCACATGACCTGAAAGCTATACGTCAGCTCCCTCGGCCAATAATGCGAGATGAGCGCGTAACCCCAGAGTCGGTCACGACTGAACCTAATGGTCAGGGGTCCCTTTACCTTTACAGTGGATATAAAGCCTTTTTTTTGCCTCTCATAAGATGTAGTGATGGCCACAATAGGTATGTTCTCTCACTGGGGACACCCTTTTGGAAGAATGTGGGGAGGGAATCATAGTGTTTTGGGGCATTGTTTTCTCTGGTACGAGAACTTCAATCATGATAAGTTCAGTTCCTGACACAGCTTTGGCCCACTTGAAGGTCTCCAGGTGTTTTAAACTACAACTCCCGTCAGCCCTCGGGAGTCCAAAACATCTGTGCTAGCAAAGGTAGGGTCACACACACGGCTTCCCGGCAGTGAGAATGTCAACACACAGCACATCCTAGGGTTTGGCTCCCTTTAGAGGAGTGAGCATGAGCCTCTGTTGGAGCCTGGCGTGTCAGAGGAGTGGAGAGCTTCAGTGGAGGCAAAGGGAGCAGGTGTTTCCACAAGGCAAGGGGACAGAACAGCCCCCCCCCCCTTTGAAGAAACACTGCAGCCCTCGGGCCCTTTTTGTTCAGAGAAAGAGGCAGGAATGGGCCACCAACCTGGATGGCTTTAAAAGAGGATTAGACAAATTCATGGAGGATACGGCTATCAATGGCTATTAGCCACGATGGCTGTGCTCGGCCTACAAAGTTGGAGGCAGCAATGCTTCTGGATACCAGTTGTTGGAAACTTCAGGGGGAGGCGACTGCCTCAGGCAGCAGGATCCACAGGGCGGCAGATCTGGTCTCCTAGGAAGGCATTGCCTCTGCTGCTCCCGACTGCAGCACATCCCTCGGAGACCACATCGGCCTCCTCCATAGTAGCCTGCCCCCAATATTGCCTCTACAGCAGCCTCTTAGCGAATAGGGGGAGCTGCTGGTCTCCTCCCACCCCTAGGGAGGAAATGGCAGGGAGCAGGGCCCCCGCTCTGGGGGTCTCCTGGGCTCTGCAGGCACCCGACGTAATCAGAGCAGGCCCCTTCCCCCTGCAATGATTGCCTTTTATTCCCACTTCAACTGTCAGGTGAGGTTGGTTGGATTCCCGCCTTGTTCCCCGTGTAGATCTCCACTCACCCCTTCTTCCCTGGTGAGAGAAGGACACCATTTTGTGCTGCGGCTCAGGTGTCAAAACGTCTTGGGCCAGCCCGGACCTTTCTGGCACCTGGCTGGCCACTGTGAGAACGGGATGCTGGACTAGATGGGCCACGGGCCTGATCCAGCAGGCTCCCCGTGTGCTTTCACTTGCTCGGCTCTCCTGGTTTCAGACAACGGACATTCCCAGCCCCACTGGGAGATGCTGGGGACCCAACCTAGACCTTCTGCATGAGCAACAGCTGTTTCTCTCTCACGCACAGAGATGTTCAGGTTTCTGCACACCATTCTCCTCCATTGAGGGCCATTCTGGGCTATCTCCTTCACAAAGAAACAGTCAGGTGGCTTCCCTTGCAGGCATCCTGAGGGGAGGAGTTCTTCTAAGGTCAGACAGGTGCCACAAGGTGTTGCTTAAGGCAAACCCCAGAAGAACAGAAGCTTATGGTGGGTGTGGGGCCAACTGAGGAGGGGGCAGCCTTGCAGCTTCAAGCCAGAGCTGTGACAATCTCCCTCCTCGATGCAAAACTGCCACATGACACCAGCTCTTTCCTCCACCCCCACATCACTTTTATTGTGGATGTGTGGTGATTTGTCCTCATGCTTGCATTATAAACAATTATCAGAAGTCCCACATTGGGGGGCATTTTTGTCCATAAAAATTCTTCTTTGGCAATCACTCGCAGCCGAGTAAGATTGTCTTCCATAAACACGGTTTTAACAATGAGTCCATAAGTGATTGTGGAGGCTAATTCTGGACCCACACGTCCTTCCACAGTGGGGACATTGGTTCCCGGGTGGGAGTTGATCATGGTGCGGATTTGGCAAGCGTGAATAAACTAGGAATAACAATACAGTTTGGCGCCTGCAAAACTATCAGGGTGGACATTCGGTTTCATTTCCAACCGATGCAAGCTCCGTGAGTTCCCGTTGGAATCTTATTAACTATTTATGCCTAAAACGTCCCGGTTTATTCTTTTTTTTTTGTCTCAGTTTTGTTGGTACAGGAGTTGCCCCCTCCATATGGCAAAAACGCAGTAACATTGGGAGAAGCATCACAGCTAATAAAGCAGAATGATGTGTGGACACAGTCCAGGATAAATCCACCTCTAATGCACTCTTCACTCTTCTTGCATCAATAACATGGATTATTTCAAGACTAGAATTACTAGTCTACTGATATTTTAACTTTTTGAAAGCCTTACATTGCCATTACCTATTTCTCTTACCGATAATACCGTTTTAGTTCCCCCCACCAATCAAGTGGTGTATAAAATTTTGAAATAAATAAGTAAGCCCTGGTGCAGATGAGGTTGTGTGTGTGTGTGTGTTTCCCTCCCAACCACCCGTTCATGAACTTTGTCCTCACCCCTTTCCGCTTCTCCCTCCACAGTTCGGCCAAGGAGCCCAGCGTGGGGAAGGTACGGGACGTGGCCTCTTTCCGCCGCCACTTCAGGATGGGGTTCATGACCATGCCGGCCTCGCAGGAGCACGCCCCGCACCCCTGCGCCAGCAGCATGGCGCCCCGCTCCCTCTCCTGCCACTCAGTGGGTAGCGTGGACAACAGCTCAGGGGATGCAGCCGCAGGGTCCCGGAAGCCGCCAGCAAAGCCCAAGCGCCACCCCAGCACCAAGCTCAGCGCCGAGGCCAAGTCCGCCCTGGATCCGGCAGGGAGCAAGAGAGGAAGTAAGGAGGAGGACAGGGCTGCCCTAGGAAGCAGACCCAGAATGTGCCGGGGGGGGGCAGGGTGGCATTTAGGGAGGTGGGGCCGTGTTGCTCGGAGAAGTTGTCAAGCAGGCCAGACTGACTCGCCACCCCTGGGGCCCAAGCTGCCTGCTGGACTTACAAAACCAGTCAACAGTGGGGGGAGGCGTGGGGGGGGGGAGAAAACACGGCAGCTGGGGTTACCCAAGCAGAAGACAAAGCGATGGACCCCATTGCCTCACCTCAAGAAGGATATTATAGAATTGGAAAAGGTTCAGAAAAGGAACACGAATGGAGGGGACGGAGGGACTCCTCTGAGGCAAGGAAAAGGGGAGGAAGAGGTGACATGATAGATTATAAAATGATCCCTAGCATGGAGAAAGCGGACAGAGAAAGGTTTTCCTCGCTCTCTCGTAACACCCAATGAAGATGCATGTTGGAAGATTCAGTGCAGATAAAAGAAAGCCCTCCCCTCCCCACAGTGTGTAAACTTTGGAACTCTCTGCCACAGGAGGCAGGGGTGGCCACTAACTGGGGTGGCTTTAAAAGGTAAAGGGACCCCTGACCATTAGGTCCAGTCGTGACCGACTCTGGGGTTGCGCGCT
The DNA here is from genome assembly GCF_965207765.1 of Zootoca vivipara. NCBI lineage: Eukaryota > Metazoa > Chordata > Lepidosauria > Squamata > Lacertidae > Zootoca > Zootoca vivipara. The sequence goes on from NC_142595.1 coordinate 52,494,950, forward strand.
CATCTCGCATTATTGGCCGAGGGAGCCGGTGTATAGCTTCCAGGTCATGTGGCCAGCATCACAAAGCCGCTTCTGGCAAACCAGAGCAGCACATGGAAACGCTGTTTACCTTCCTGCTGTAGCGGTTCCTATTTATCTACTTCTTGCATTTTACGTGCTTTCGAACTGCTAGGTTGGCAGGAGCTGGGACTGAGCAACGGGAGCTCACCCCGTCACAGGGATTTGAACCACCGACCTTCTGATCAGCAAGCCCTAGGCTCAGAGGACGGGACAAATCCATGGAGGAGGAGAGCGCTATCCATGGCTTCTAGCCACAATGGCTCTGCTCTGCCTTCACAGCTGGAAGCAGCAATGCTTATGATTACCAGTTGCTCGAAACGCCAGGAGGGGAGAGTGTTGCTCTTGTGCTCAAATCTTGCTTCCTGGTTTTCCATTGAGGCTGCTGGACTAGATGGGCCATTGGCCTGATCCAGCAGGCTCTTCTAATGATAACTGTGTTCTCCCACCACCATAGGAGGCTGCACGCCTCTGAATGCTGCTCGCTGGGAATTGCAGGGAAAAAAGAGCACCTCTGTCAGGCTCAAATCCTGCTTCTGAGAACAGGATGCTGAACTAGCTGGGCCTTGGGCCTTGTCTTTTGTTGTGAGCTATCTCAACTGGGGTGGGGAAATGCAAACAAGCTGCGGTGAGCGCCTGGGTGAACCTGCCTCAGTTCCCCAGGTGAGAGCTGGGGCAGTTTCACCAGGCACCTTGCGGCCAGAGGCCAATGCAGCTTGTTTTTTCAACAGCGCAGTTTATCGGCAAACAGCAAAGTTTCGCTGGCGATACACCACAATGTTGAAAAGCTGATATCGTCCAGCGCTAGTGGGCCCCTGGGAGAAGCATCAGGGGGACTGGGTGCTCCGCCCCCCCACCTGCATTTCTTAAGGCTGCCTGGGAAGCTGCCCATCAGTCCCAGCTCAGTTTGCACCCGGACGCCACCTCTCCTCCTTGTTCTTTTTGCAGCACATGGAATCTCCCAGAGAATCCTTGGAGCTGTAGTTTGTTAAGGGTGCTGGGAATTGTTAGCTCCATGAGGAGTAAACTACCATTCCCTGGCAGAAGCTTTCAATGTACGGTGTGTACACAACTGGAGTATTGCACGTGGGTCCTGGAACGGAGCCCCCTGCCTCCTTATTCGGCCACCATTTGTCTTGCTTTTAATGCATGCCCCTTTTCCTCCTTTGCTGTTGCTTTTCTCCACCAGCTTCCCATAAGTCAAGCGCAGAGAGCCGAGAATCAGGGCGCAAGGTCCCCCCGCAGAAGCCAAAACGCAGCCCCAACACCCACTTATCTGTCTCGTTCGACGAGACGTATTCAGGTCGACTTCCAGGCCCCGTTGCAGCCGGGGCAATGCAGCGCTACGGCCGCGCCTTCTCCCACAGCCAGGCAAAGGGCTCTGACGCCGAGGAGGACGAGCCTGTGTACATCGAGATGGTCGGGGACATTTTCCGGGGACCCGGCCTCCCATCCCAAGCGCCCCCCACAGCAGACGAGGACTCTGACGAGAGCGAAGCCATTTATGAGGAGATGAAATACCCGCTCCCTGAAGAAGGTGGGGGGGAGTCCCGCCCCAATGGGGCCCCGGCCTCCCCGCGCCACCGCCCTGTGAAACGGGAGGCCGCCAAGGCAGCAGCGCCACCGCCAGGCACCAAGACGTCCCCCTGTGAGATCCCTCCGCCCTTCCCCAATCTCCTGCAGCATCGCCCCCCCCTGCTGGCATTCCCCCAGGGGAAGAAGGGGTACAAACCCACAGGTCAGGATGGCTCTAAGCTGCCAGTCCCCTGCCACAGCAAGGAGGCGCCCTCCGCCCCCATGACCCCGCAGGTCCCCAGTCATCACCACCACCAACACCACCACCCACGGAGCGGCGAGAGCACCGCCCTGGGCCCCTCTGGCCGTGCCCGCAGCCACTCCACACCGCTCCCTCCGCAGCCCACAGGGCAGAGCAAATCAGAGAAGGAGCTCCCCAACTCCCACAGCATGATCTGCCCACCGGCCAAGCAGGCCCCCGTGCCAGTGCTACCCGCGGCCTCCGTCCCATCTATGCTGCCGGTGAAAGAGAAGCCGGCTGTTTCCTACACCATGGTCTACTCGGCGGTCAAGGTCACCACGCACTCCGCTCCGGCCGAGCAGAAGACGGAGAAGGAGATCTCGGTGCTGCACGGCCTGCTGTGCGCCCGCCCCTCCACCGTGCCATCCTGCAAGCAGGTGCAACGGGCGTGCACGCTGCCCGACCCTCCACCCCTGGGCATGGTCTGGACGTACCCTGCGCCGTGTGTGGGCATGAAGCGCCCGCCAGCATATGAGAGCGTCAAGAACGTGGGCACCAAGGCTTCATCGGCGGTCAAGATCCAGTTGCAGGACCGGGCATTCACCAGCATCGCCTGCTCCCACGTCCTGTCCAGTGAGGAGTGTGGCCGGCCCCCGTTGGGAGAGGAGGAGCCCTTTGGATGGGTCCTGCAAAGGAGGATGGGCTACGCCAGCCAGAAGGGGAAAGAGCCGGAGAGTGAGTGTGGCCCAGAGGCACCAACCCTTGGGTGGGGTAGGTGGGGACAGGGAGACAGTTCTGGCTGGTATTCTAGGGGTTGCGAGGACGAAGGGTTTACCGGTCTGCCTGAGGGTGGATGAAGCTTCTCTCCTGGGGAAGGTGCTGCCTTTGGCCTGGGGTCACCCGCAGGCTGGCACTAAACCGGTGAGGAGGAGTGTGGTGAGGAAGAGCAGCCAAAGTGCCTGGAGGGGCTGCCCTTCTATTGGGGAGTGTGGCAGAGTTTTTTCATCCCTTTTGGGCCCAGCTGCCAGCACTGGGAGGGAGGGGGTGGGTTTCCTCCCTAGGGGACCCTTTTTCCAACCAGTTGCAGAACGAACAAGGCTTCCCGTCTAACAAGAAGCCGATCCAGAGAGTTTGGGGTTACGGCGGCATGCCTCCCTGCCCAGCCTTCCTAAGGCTGAGTCCTGAGGCTCCAGTGGTCCCTGGGGATGCACATTATCCATGCTTACTACCCTCCTACGCTGGCTTACCCTGTCTGGCTTTCCCACCTACTTGTGCCCTTCCCTGCTTCCCTCCTTGAGCTCTTCTTTCCCTGACTTTTCAGAGGCTGCAGAAGCCCCCCAAGGATGGGACAGTGGGGGTGGTGCTCCACCGAAAATGGAAAAGGAAGAGAAGGCCCACCAGCCGCCGGTTGTCCTGCAGTCGGGCATCCCTGTCCGCGCCCCGGGGCCAGAGGGCCTGGCTGCCAAGATGCCAGCGGGGAGGACAAATTTGCCCGTTCCCTGCCAGACCTTCCCTGCCTGTCATCGTAATGGAGGTGAGGCTGCCGTTGCCGGGGGTGGGGCCGGGGTGGGGGGCTTGCAGGGCACAGCCTTCCCCGGCCTTGCTTTTGCGGGGTGGGGGTTGTGAGGGATCCCTCTTTGTTCTCTGCCTCGTTTTGGCTGCAGAACTTGTATGCGATGCAGCTGCAAAAGAAAGGAGCAGGTGACCTTCAAATGAGGACAGACTGCAGCAAGCAAGTGCGGGATGCAGAGGAGAGAGAGGAAAACACACACACACAGAGAGAGAGAGAGAGAGAGAGAGAGAGATGTTTGTTCACTTGTTCATCATGCCAGGCTCTTTTCTGCTGGGGGCTATTCCCAGGGGTCCCTCTTTCCCCCTGAAATCCTGCTTTGCTGTTGGGGTTGAGGGGGAACAGAGGGTGCTGCCTCATACGGAGTCAGTGTGACCATTGGTCCACCAACTCAGTACTGTCTTACACTGACTGGGAGGGACTTGCCCAGGATTCAAGCAGGGAGTCTCTCCCAGCCCTACCTAGAGAGGCCATCGGGGATTGAACCTGGGACCTTCTGCATGCAAAGCAGGTGCCCTCTCGCTGAGCTACAAACATTCCCCAAGGAAGGAAGAGGGGGACTCCATTATCTTTGCTTTATTCAGTGTACAAGGCTGTTGCTCCCTTTCAGACATGTTCCTGGCACGCCTCCTCTTAGAGAGAAAGACAGGCAACATCAGGGCTAGCCATTATAGGGTGGGAGGGAATGCTTAGTGGGGGGCCATTGCTCAATAGTCTGTTTCCTGCTCTCCCCTCGCACACCCCAGATTTCACAGGGGGCTACCTTCTGGGCCGCTCGGCATCCACCTCTGGCGTCCGACATGCCGTGATTCAGGCGCAGAGACCGTGCAGCCACGCTCGGGACCCAGCCAGCCTGGTATGTTGGAAGTGAAGGCCGGTGGGGTGGGGGTTGAGTGGTTGGAAAGAATTGGGGCCTAGTGGCTTAGACTGAGGGATTCTGTTTGTGCGCACACACCTGCGGTTCTCCGGAAACAGAAAGGAAGCCTGTTGTATCAGGGACATGGCAGCAGGATATCAGATCCTGGGTGACACTGGGTGGCGCCATCTTCATTTTTAAGGGCTGGCCAAAACCTTTCCTTTTTAACTCAGATTTTTGGCCTGTAATTTGAAGGATTTAGAGTATCTGCGGCCTCCTTTAGAGGATCAGGATCAGTAAGATCTGCCCGTTATTTGTATAGTGAAGGTTTATAAAGTTTTTATGGGTTCTGCTGATTGGTTAGAGTTTATTATTGTGCTTGTAATACACTTTGGGTCATTTTCTTGAGGAAAGCAACAAATGAATATTAACAAATAGCAACGGCACTTAATTTTATAAATGCATCTCCTTTCCCAGATTTTGTGGGGGAAACAAATAGCTGCAAAATTACTTGCGCTGTTTTGGTGTGCATAGGAGTAACATAAGACATGAACTGTTGTGACATGAGCAGACACTGACCCAGCCATTGCCACCCGAGGCTCTTCTACATGAGCCGCCTCCAAGGGAGGTCCAGAGGGTGGTGAGAAGAGAACAGCCTTTATAGCAGTGGCTCCCTCTTTGTGGAATGCTCTCTCCAAGGAGTCCTGTGTGGCGCCATTTTTGTCTATATTTAGGTGCCAAAAAACCTGTCCTTCCCACCTGGGCTTTTGGCACTTAATTGGAAGGGTTTGGGGTATTTGTGGCCTCTTTGTGGGGCAGGATTTGAAGGAGCCATCGGTTACCTGTGTCAGGGTGGTTTTTAAAAAGTTTTTTTCTTGGTTGTGCTCATTGTAATTGGTCTGAGTGATTGTATTGTTTCTGTAAGTTGCTTTGAGTCACTTTCACGAGGAACGCAACAAAATAGTAGTAGTAATAATAATAATAATAATAATAATAATAATAATTCATAGGCTAAAAAAGGTGAGGTAGGATGTAAAGTATCCCACTCGGCTTTTGAGGTTTCCCCCTTGTTCTGCTGCTTCACCAACACCACAAATTTAAACAGGTCATAGGCAGGTGACATGCCAAGGTGGGCTCATAATCTATCTTGCCAAGGCTCCCAGCATTGCTGCCTGAGATCCTTTAACTTTGTATTGTGATTTTATCTTGTGAACCACCCTGAGACCTGCGGGTATAGGGCAGTATACTACTACTACTACTACTACTACTACTACTAATAATAATAATAATAATAATAATAATAATAATAATAGGGATCCCGTCTCTTAGAACAGCCCCGCGTCAGCCGGATCAGACCATGGGGAGCGCCAGTCTAGTCCAGCATCCTTTTCTCAGGGTGGCCAAACAGATGCCCCCAAAGGGAAGCCGTCGTGGTTTATTTTTAGACAGGAGGGGATGTGGAGTGAAGTGCTTCCATTAGTGCAAAGATTTTCGGCTGCACAGAGGAACTTCCTCTCCTCCCCGCTAATCTGTTCTAGGTCCCCCACCCCCACCCCACCATGCTCCAGAGCATATTTGGGGAGGGCAACAGATCCAACTGCTTGTGTGTTAGAGCAGCCTTTGCCAACCTGCTGCTCCCCAGGTCACTTTGAACTAAATCTCATGGTCTGATGGGACTACAGCCGGGTGGGGCTAATGGGATAGCTCAAGGCACCTGGCAGGCCCCAGGTTGGCAAAGGCTGCATCAGAGGGAGGAGGACAGCCTTGCTGGGGAAACTTTTTCTCCTCCTGCCCACCTCCAGTGACAATGTCCTGCCAACCCCCCTTTTTCCCTTGCAGGCCTTGCAGCACGCACAGCTGCCGGTGTCGGGGGGCCCCCAGAGCTCCCGCGAGAGGGATGGGAAGCTGCTGGAGGTCATTGAGCGCAAGCGGTGCGTCTGCAAGGAGATCAAAGCACGGCACCGTCCAGAGCGCAGCCTGTGCAAGCAGGAGAGCATGCCCATTCTGCCCAGCTGGCGGAGGAACACGGAGAACCGCAAATCCGGGACGCCACCCTGCCGCCGCCAGCAGACGGTGCTGTGGGACACGGCTATATGACAGTGAGTGGGGGCTGAGCCCCAAGGAACCTGTGCCTTGTGCTGGCCGAGCTGAACACGTCGTCGTCGTTGCAGGGCTGACTGCTGGCAGCATGGTGCCCTGCCTGCCCCCGGGGGCCCTTCTGGCCTGGGACTAACCAGAGACTGCCTGGGCTGCCTGGGGGCGAGCTCCCTGCTGAGCTATGACTTCTGGCGAAGGAGAGGGGGGTTTCTCCTTGACGATATCATGGATGAAAAAGAGATAGGGATGGATGCTGGAAATGCCAGGCAAGACACACCCATCCTGGTGGAGAGCCAGCCACCGCCGCCGCTGCTGCTGCTGCTACTGTTGCTGTTGCCTCCCTCCGAGGGATCCCTGCATCAATGGCCACAGACACACCGCAGAGGCAGCTGCATATCAGAGCCGAGCAAAAGGTTGCCTGTTTGGAACAGCTGCCCCCACCCCCCACGCCAGAGCCAGCTGCATCTATGCCAACTGACTGACATCTAAGACACCAACACTCGCCTTTCTTAGGAGGTTGTGGGCAGGGGGGGGGGGCAGGTGTAGCCGTGCTGTGATTGTGTGTGTCGGGCGAAAAGACAGCCGCCGCCTCCTCCTTTTGCCAAAAGATGATGTGGTTAAAAGTGCCAGGCGCACTTCCAATCGCTCACACGGTTTTTTCCCCTTCCATCTCTGAAAATGCCACTTGGGAGTGGATGTTGGGGAGGGGGGAGGGAGAGGGAGGGAGGGAGGGCTGCAACTTCACATTGGGTGGGGGGGGGGGCTGACTAGAGGTGCCTGAAATTTCTCCTGCTTTTCCTGAACAATTTGGGAGGAAAGAGGGAGGGGAGAAAGTGGCTGAGCTCCCAAACCTGTTGTGCTGAGTTTTTTTGGTTAGCCAGTTTCTGGAGAGAAAGCGAGAGAGAATCGTGGAATTGTAGAGTTGGAAGGGACCCCCAAGGGTCATCTAGTCCAACCCCCTGCAATGAGAGAGAGAAAAGAACAAAGGTGCCATCTTGTTCCACCCTGATGCTTTGGGTTGTCATGACCTTTGACAATCCTGTAATATTTTTACACAATTATTTAGGCCAGGGATAGGTTAAAAAAATTCATAGCAAAGCTAAATAAATCACAGAGCTGGGCCTTGTCTCTTTACACACATGGAGACTCTTGTCTGTTGTCAGTTCTCAGCTCTCTTTTTTTTAAAAAAGGTATGACATCCCCCCCCCAATTCGCTCACGAAAATGAAATGAAATACGCAAAATCAAGCCACTTCCAGCCTGGCATTCGAATTATAAAAACACAGCTTTCTAATCCATTAGATCTGAGAAAAGGGAACAGACTTTTGGTGGAAAATTCACTTCTTCAGATCTCCCCATAACCCCACCAAAAAACTCCGAATCTAATGTTTCCTCAAGTAGCAAAAACGTTTAATAGTTGCAGATGTGACCTGCGATAGTGTACTTCTATCCCCACCTTTTTCATTTCTGATACTTTTCAGATCCAGCAGGTTGGGTTGATTTTAGCGACTAAAGACATTAAAATGGACCTTGCCCAGCCTTTCATCTCCCACTGATTCTACTCAGTTAAAGTCTACTTAAAGAATTCCTTTAGGCTGATTAATTTTTCCTGCCAATAAAAGCAAAGTGGAAAGTCTGAGAGAGCCTGGAGAAGATTCCACAATGGAAACGGCATATCCTTAGGACTTGGCGTAGGTTCAAGTGACTGTACTAGGATTCTGCCACAATTCAGAGTGCTGATGAGAAAAACACAGGTGGGCGGAACTGCCTTGATGCCTTTCGTCCTCTCTTGACGTTTTAAGAGGGGTGAACCTCCATCCTCAGCTCAACATTAGCTCCTTGCTGTGGCAAGAAGATTCTGGCCCTCTCTGGGCACTGGAGGACTCAAGAACTCTGTGGGCTTTTTTCATAGCAGGTTAAACACAGGGTAAAGAATGTGATGTAAACTAGTGCCAGACATCATAATACGCTAAGTGTGACATGCATTGAACACCTCATGTTGGGGGGAGGGCAGGGATACAGTTATTTAGACATTGCCCACTTTCCCCCTTCGTAGAGCTAGTCAACAGAGCTAATTGTAGGGGGTGCCCCAGAAGACCAGCCAGTGTTGCCCAGCCTGTCCCCCCCCCCATCCCCAACCCCCAATTCACTTGGTAACTCTTTTAAACTCACACAGATGTAGATCATGAAGAGCGCTTCCAGACTGTCGCGAAGGGCGCTTTTAGTCCTCTTGCGATAAGGAAATCATGGGGGGGGGGAGCACTTGCTTCAATGCAGCGCTGCTTAACTGCCCTGCAAGCAAATTGGAGTGAATGAAAGCTCAATAAACGCATTGTCTGGAAGCAGCCTAGGCCAGTCCGGGATTTTGTCAAAGCAATATCATGCTCATCCTTTTAGTGGTCCACGTTCCCACCCACCCCGCCACCTCCTGCCCACTTCCCCTCCCACCTCATCCTCTCCGCAAACACCATCTCTTGCTCCCAGTCCCCTTCCATTTCCTTCCATTTGCCTGGCATCAAAACACATCCTTCGCCCTCTTCCTCCCTGATTATGACTTCTCTTTCTGCAGTCAGTGCTTTGATGGGAAACCTCAGCTGGGGAGGTCTATAGGTTGAACTAAAACAATGGCCTTCCACCCCCCCCACCCCCCCGCATCTGTCTATACAAGCATTTTTAGTTGGTGTGTTTAAAATCTCATCTTTGCCAACCTAAGTGGGTTGTGGGAGGGGGTGCGAGTCTTCTTCATATCCATCACAGCACCACTACTGAACTCATCCTTTCTCTCACGTCTTCTTCCAACTAAGTGTAAATCCATTAGCCACAATTTCCTGTTAGCGTCCGCAAGACACGGCTGGACCGGTTGAGGCGCTGGCATGAATTAGAAACTAGGGTTACAGACTGGGGGGGGGGGGGAGAAGGGAAGTATACAGCACCACTGTAGGGCTGGGGGGGGGAGGGAACCCAGTTGGGAGTCCTGGGTTTTATGTTCTTAACCCTCCCGATTTAAATATTTCACAAGATTGTCTAGCGTAGCAAGATGATGAAACTGCTTTGCAAAAATATTTATGCTGGGGATTCGTGGGAGGGTATTTATATATTTAAAAAAACAATGGAAAGAAAAAATAAAACTGTCACGCTGGGTTGCTCTTCCGAGGACTAGTTTCTTGCACTTAATGCTGGGTTTTCCTTTTAAATATATATATATATATATATATATATATATATATATATATATATATATATATTTACAGGAAATTTTCTGCTACCAATTCAGTGTTTTGCAGCAAAGAAATTGCCAATCTGTGCATTCCTGTCCCAATTTTTATTGACATCTTCTGTTACGGTAAAGATTTCAGCAATGCACAGGAACACCCAGACATCATTGCAAAAGTGCAATGATTCAAATGGATTTGTGCTTCTGCTTTAGACAGGACTACACAAGAACCAACGACCTTCCATGGAAAAGTGCTATAGAAAGATTGGTGCCAGCTTCCTGACGTCGGTTTATATGGATTCATCCTCTCAGCCACCTTAAAGGATCTGCTTCTGTTGGCTACAGGAATAGCCTTGGGCGTAGCCGTGCCCCCCAGATCAAGTAAAACAATAGAAATACTTAACTACCTGACCGATCATGTCAGTTCTGCCCTCCAAAACAGTCCTGCCCCCCCAAAAAAACAAAATCCTGGCTACGCCCATGGGAATAGCTCTGCTTGCAAGCACCTCAGGAAATAATATTAATTGATATTTTAGTGGAGGCACCTGCAAATCTTTAGCTCTTGTAGGAACTGCCTGTGCAGCATCAAACCAAGTTTCATCTAGCTTAGACAGTAGCCAGCCACCAGACTGTTGCCTCTATACAGGGGCATATCTAGGGGTTGGTTAGGTTGGCCCCCGCCAAGGGCCCAGGCCCAGGGAGGTACGAAGATTGGGGCTCTCTACTCTGGCTTGGAGTGACTAGAAGCCCATGGCAAGGGCACAAGGGATGGTGTGTGTGTGCCAATACAGCTCCTTGCTGAGGGTACAACAGAGCCTAGCTATGCCTCTTCCTCTATAGCCTCCAAAGGTGGGAACATAGTTTTCTTCATCTCCATGTACCTGATATGGAGAGGCAGAGATTGCTTCTACTGTACACCAATTTAGCTAGAGAGGTCTGTCCAATGACTATTGGTAACTTTTGGACAGACTTCTCCTCCTCTACAAAATTTCCCACAGTCCTTTTGTAAAGCAGCCTAATTTTAGTGGCCATCTTCACATTTCGTGATAATGAATTAGTTAACTAACATATTTTATCTCCTGATTCAAGCAGGGCTGTTTGGTTTTTCAAAAAAAGTTGGTTGAAAGGTTTAACCCAGGGGTCAGCAAACTTTTTCAGCAGGAGGCCAGTCCACTGTCCCTCAGACCTTGTGGGGGGCTGGATTATATATATATATATATATATATATATATATTGGGGGGTGTGAACAAATTCCTATGCTCCACAAATAATCCAGAGATGCATTTTAAATAAAAGGACACATTCTACTCATGTAAAAACACGCTGATTCCCGGACTGTCCACGGGCCTGATTTAGAAGGCGATTGGGCCAGATCCGGCTCCAGGCCTTAGTTTGCCTACCCATGGTTTAACCTGACATTCCACCCCCCCCCACTCTATGTTTCAGAGTCAGCCCCACCCAAGACAGGCTGTTATCTCCCTTTAAAAGGTGGTGTGAGCAAATTGGAGGCTCCCCCATTTTTTGAACTCCAGAACCAATCTTGAAATATAGTCTGCTTCTTTGATGCCCCAGTTTGGCGAAGGTAGTTTTGTGAAATGGCAAAAGGCAGGCTGCATTTTCTCCACAACAGGCTTGGAAGTTGGACACCAAGGCAATTGCAGGGGAAACTACATCAAGCCTGTGGAAGTTAACCCTAAACCTCCCAGCTCTCTGTAAAAGCCCCCAAATCTGATTTTTGTTAGGTGTGGTTCATACTAGAAAGCTGCCGGTTCATATTACAGTGGTGCCTCACTAGATGAATTTAATTCGTTCCACGGGTCTTTTCTTATAACGAAAAATTCGCCTAGCGAATCCCATAGGAATGCATTGAATTTTTTTTTAATTTCTTTTGCCCATGTTGTTGTTGTTTAGTCGTTTAGTCGTGTACGACTCTTCGTGACCCCATGGACCATAGCACGCCAGGCACTCCTGTATTTTTGCCCATAGGAATGCATTAATTGAATTTCAATGCACTCCTATGGGAAACCGCGATTCGCTAGACGAATTTTTCGTAAAACGAATTTGTCTAGCGAGGCAACCTCCACTAGAAAAAACCTTTCGTTAAGCGGAAATTTCGTTAAGCAGGGCATTCGTTAAGCGAGGCACCACTGTAGTTGTATCAACGCTAAGTAGACTATAAGATTTTTCCTCTTTAATAGTCATGGCTTAGGTCTGAGATGTAGATACGCCCTCATGCAAACATAAGAATGGACCTGCTGGGTCTGGCCAAAGGGGGGGCATCTAGTCCAGCTTCCTCTCCTCACAGTGGTCAGCCAGGTGCCCTAAAGGGAAGCCCGTAAGCAGGACCCGAGTGTGGCAGCACTCCCTTCTTGCGATTGCCAGCAACTGACCTTCAGAGCCAATACGACCTCCAAGAACCTAGCCACTGTGGCTAGTAGCCATTGATGGCCTTATTCATTAATTTGTCTAATTCTCTTTTAAAGCAATCCATGTTGGTGACCATCACTCAGATGATCATTGGTTATCTTGTGAAAGTCGGCAAAAGAGCCCACAGCCCCTTTTTCCTAGTGCCAAGAGACCACCTTTACTTTTCCAGGCAGAACAAGGTACTTGATGAGGTTAATTTCTAAAAAGGTGTGTGGTGTGTGTGTGCGTGCTTCTGGGACATTTGAGCTGTCCTGGAATCTGCCCTGTTTAGCTGTGCAAACCCTGTCCTATAAATCCGAGATGCGAGGAGACAGGCTGCGGTTGCTCGTTGATGTGGGAAACATGCTAAGAACAAGCTCAAAGATACTCTTGGTCTTCATTTCACATGCACCAGGACTTAAGACTAGGCCCTGGGCCTAGTCTGCCTAGATTCACAGCCAAGCAGAATGAGATGCTGATCTCTCCTATCCCCTGACAATGTTAATAACTGGCTGGCTGCTCATTTTCATATTTGCCTGCTCAGCATGGAACGTGGAGAGCTCTTCCTCGGAGGTGGGGGGGGAGGGGGGAGGGGGGAAAGACAAAGACAGCCCTGGATGAAATGCTGCTGGTGTTAAGATCGCATGAGGTACCAGAAAGGGAGGGGAGGAGTCGCAGGGAGGGAAGGAAGCATTTTTCTTTCTCATCCTTTCTTAACCAGTTAATAGTTCCAACCTATTCAAGGCTGGTCACATCACACCTGGAGGGTTGTGCCGCAGTCCTAGGGAGCTGAGAAGAGAAGGTTAGGCCTTAAACCATTAAGAGTGGACACAGTAGTGGTCTTCTAATAACCGAAAGTCTGGTGGGAACTGCGAGGGAGCAAACGCTGGCCAAATGTTAGGAATAACTGTCCTACAATGGCCAGAACTGTTCAGCAAGGCAACAGAAAGTTGGGCTCTTCTTTGTCAGAGGCATTGGTTGGACAGCCATCAGTCAAGGATGGATGCTGTGGCTGCAGGTTGTGTACTGAGCATGGGGCTAGACTAGACGGCCTCCTAAAAAAAACCCCACTCCATTATGATTCTACGATCATACATTCATAGACAGAGCATGTCTTGGTCAGTCATGCATACAAAACAGAGTACAGTACGAAACAGAGATGAGCCACTGCTTGGTCTAAACACAAGAAGCGTTTTGTTGAGGACAGCTTATGACAGGCATTGCCTGGACCTAGACTCTTTGCAGCAAGGGTGTCTCAAATATTTGAACTGGGGCGGGGGGAAGCATCCTTTCCAGAATTACAAACCCCCACCCACCCACAGCAGTGGTAGACTCTTCACGCTCAGCAAAATGTATTGGAGGCCACTGGCAGAAAAGAGGCAGCATGTAAATGTCATGAATATAGAGAGGTAACCACTAAGCCTCTTGGGCTTGCCAATCAGAAAGTCGGCGGTTTGAATCCCTGCAATGGGGTGAGCTCCCGTTGTTCGGTCTCAGCTCCTGCCCACCTAGCGGTTCGAAAGTATGTCAAAGTGCAAGTAGATAAATAGGTACTGCTCCGGCAGGAAGGTAAACAGCATTTCTGTGTGCAGCTCCGGTTTCACCAGAAGCGGTTTTGTCATGCTGGTGAAAAACTGTCTGCAGACAAATGCCGGCTCCCTCAGCCTGTAAAGCGAGATGAACACCACAACCCCAGAGTCGTCCGCGACTGGACTTAACAGTCATGGGTACCTTCACCTTTACCTTTATGCAGCTTTCTACAAGGCATGGGGCAGTGAGGCAACATACTAACATTAGCTGTGGTTGGATGGTCCTATATACAGTACGTATTCCCTATCCCTCCATAGCTTGGATATGGGAGACAGGTATGTTTAGTCTGGAGAAGAGCAGACAGATATGATAGCCATCTTCAAATGTCTGAAGGGCTGTCACATGGAAGATGGAGCAAGCTTGTTTTCTGCTGCTCCGGAGGGTAGGACCTGAACCAACAGATTGAAATGACAAGAAATGAGATTGCGACCGAACATCAGAGAGAAGTTTCTGATGGTAAAAGCTATTTGACTGTGAAACGGACCCCTTTGGAAGGTGGTAGGCTCTCCTTTGGTGGAGGTTTTTAAACAGAGCTTGAATGACCAAATGCCAGGGATTCTTTAGCTGTGATTCTGGCATTGCAGGGGTAGAACTAGATAAGCCCTTTTTTGGGGGGGGGTTCCCTTCCAACTCTATTCCGTGGTGAGGGAATTTCATCCAAGCAATTTTTCCTATTGATTGATTGAATTTATATACCACTCTATACCCAGAGGTCACAGAACAAAATCAACATATAAAATCACAAAATATATAATCAAAATAAAAACAACAACCCAATAACGCCCACGCCCCCCCCAAACACCATATTTTAAAAGGGCATAGGATGTCAATCAAATCAACCAACGGCCTGGTTAAAAATGAATGTTTTTGCTTGGCGCCTAAAGGTGTATAATGAAAGCGCCAAGTTAACTTCCCTGGGGAGAGCATTCCACAGATAGGGAGTCATTGCAGAGAAGGCCCCATTCTCATGTTGCCACCCTTCGGACCTCTCAAGGAGGAGGCACACGAAGAAGGGCCTCAGAAGATGATCTCGCCCTAATTCCTCTTTCCTCCTGTCATCCCCCTCTCCACTCTGCTGGAAAATCTGCCTCTAGAGCTTGCTGCTAGCACTGTTCTCAGTCAATGACAGCAATATACCGCTTCAGCAACTCCAGGAAACCAGTCATCCTTGAACCATCGCCCCTTTATTTACAAAGTTAAACTAAGACAAAAGGCACCATGCGTCCATGAATGAGTTCTGCTTGGCACATCCCGCCACCCCCCAGCTATGACTGATGTGTCGTGGTTAGAGCAGGTCTGAAGGCTGTGATGTTACACATAAAACCTAAGAAGCGCCTGGCTGCTGGATTGAGCCAAAGGTGGCCCATCTAATCCAGCATCTTATGGTCACAGTGTCGGTTGTGAACTGAGGATAACAGCAGTGATCTCCCCACTAGCGACTCCCAGCTTGGAGGTAAGGACGGGCACCCCCAAACTTCAGCCCTCCAGATGTTTTGGACTACACTTCCCATCATCCCTGACCACTGATCCTGTTAGCTAGGGATCATGGGAGTTGTAGGCCAAAACATCTGGAGGGCCGCAGTTTGGGGATGCCTGGGTAAGGACCTCTCTGGCTCCACTTCTTGCAGGAACCCCTCCCACCCAAATGACTAGCACACCCCACCCCAAGGGAGAGACAGTCCAGTCTGAGAACAACTGAGGTTGTGTCAGTTGCTGGCCAACCCCACCTGCCAAGGGAGGTTGTTCACTATGAAGAGTGTTTTCTCACATGGAGCATGCACAGAACAATTTGTTGCCTCTAATCACAAGAACACTGCGTGGCGCTGAGGTTGGCATGACTCCTTCCTCCACAGGCAGCCTCCTGACGAATATCAAAAAGCAGGGCGGGGAAGGCAGGGCGAAGACAAGGGAGTGGGAGATTTCACTCAACAGTGCTTGATGCCCGCACATCCCGGCCTCACATCAAGGAGCTCTCTGAGTCACATCCACACACGCAGCCACTTCCCCCAGCCTCACCCCAGAGCAGCTACACAGGCGCTGCCCACCCACCCTCATCTGCATGTGCTGCATTAATAAATCAGGGAGAGTTTAGTCTTTGCAAAGCATGCAGCATGGGGGTGAGTTGTTGTTATTTATTCATTCATTCATTCATTTTTAAATATTTTCAAAAGCTTGCTGGTCTCCAGTTAAAAATCAGCACAGTGAAAGAGGGGACGTGGGAAATGACAGGGCTTGCCTGAGAAATTTCAGCTCCTGAGGCTGAACAGCAAATGCTGTCTCTCCCCGCTCCACCACCTTATCCCGGCCACCACCATACCACGACAAGGTGTATTTATTATTAATTAATTTATATAAGTGGTACCTTGGTTCTCAAACTTAATCCGTTCCGGAAGTCCGTTCCAAAACCAAAGCGTTCCAAAACCAAGGCGCGCTTTCCCATAGAAAGTAATGCAAAATGGATTGATCCGTTCCAGACTTATAAAAACAACCCCTAATACAGCCATTTAACATTAATTTTACTACCTAACGAGACCATGGATCCATAAAATGAAAGCAATAAACAATGTACTGCAGTCACACAATCAATCAGCAAGTAGCTGAACTGGGTTCCACACAGTCTCAAAAAAAAAAAAAAAGAGCCGCAAAAAACAACAACGCAAAATAAATAGCAAAAACAGACAGACCTCACCTCAGCATAACACTCAAGTGTGGCACTCAAAACAGAAGTGTGGCACTTAAATCAGAAGTGTAGCACTCAAAGCAGAGCATGTTTGACTTCAGAAAAAAGTTCGCAAACTGGAACACTTACTTCCGGGTTTGCAGTGTTTGGGTTCCAAGTTGTTTGAGTACCAAGACATTTGAGAACCAAGGTACCACTGTACTTATTGTGTGCCAGAACAGCCTCTACTGTAAGTGGCATACAACCATAATTAAAAACACATATTAACATTCAAGCATCCTTAATTAAAATAGACAATAAAGCAAAGAGCTAAAAAGCATAGCAATTAAAACAGGTCTTCTAAAAAGCAATAAAACCACAAGTTTCAGGGGCATGCTTGCCTTTATCCAGCGTGTCTTCAGGAGCCGGTACTGGCTGGATGGCAGCCAGTGTTTTCTTTCTTTCTGGGGGCACTCAAGGGTACGCAGTACAGGCACCTTTTCCCCCCAGTAGAAACGCACTGGTTAAAAGTGTGGCACTTATTGTAACAACTTCATGGTGAGTACTGGCACCTTTCCCCCCTAGAATACAAGCACTGGTGGTGGCACAGAATGCAGTTCCCAAGGCTGGCTACCTTTGTCCACCTGAGGCTGAAAGTCCCACCAACATCTCCCCCTGGGAGTAAAAGCACACCTAGCAATGAATTAAAACAACTGGCAACCTGCTTCCTCTTCATGACGCCCCAAACCATCTGCCTGGGGCAACTACCTTACTCTGCCCAACAGGGCCACCAGGGCATGTTGGATCTGAATGTGAGTTGCTACAGCCCGTTCATCCTCACAGGGGTAAACATGTGGGGGGCAGACACAGAAGACTGAACTGTCTGATAGGGGCCCGCCTCTTTTTATTTTTATTGGGAAGCTGGGGAAATATGTGCTATTTTAAGCTGTTTCGGTTGAATGGGCCCCTGCCCCATTCGTTGTAGCCCAGTGGGCCCTAACCTGAACCCTGACCCTGCACCTCACAAACACTCTGCCCACCTGCCCCAAGATGGCTCAATTTCTGACTGCACCAAAAGATAGGAAGCCATTTCCGCAGAAAGACCGTGAAGTTGAAATTTCCACAGTGACAAAGTGGACAAGGAAACTTACGAGAAGCAACTTCTGGGGAAATAGGTCTGGGGTAACACATGACCAGCATGTGCCCAGGTGGTGCCAGGTTCTGCATGGGCAGCCTGGAGGTGTCTTCGCTGCTGCCACCACTGCTGTGAATTCCTCCAGGAGGTTTAGGGGCTGGGAAATTTATTCGCAGGTGCAAAGTGTGAAGAGCTGCTAAACAGTCCCTCACTGACGCCTACTTCCTTTTGGTTATGAGAAAGCTGCAAATAGCCTGGCTCCTGACAACAAGCTGTATTTTTAATGAAGGATGAAACAACAACAACAACAAAATATAAACTCCACAAGCTCATTCTCATACAAACACCGGGCTGCCCACTGGTCAGAAAAAAGAACAACAATCTGAAATCAAACCTATTCTATGCCCCCCCCCAGTGCACACACAGTTTCCCAAATTCACAAGACTGGCTTTAAAAATCATTGTCTAATGACTTACATATCACATTGGCCACAAGCAAATACCGGTATGTGCTCAAAGTGGCTCACACAAAAACCACAAGTCTAACTACAGTAACCTTTGTCTTAAAAAGCAGAGACATCACCTTGCCGACAAAGGTCCGTATAGTTAAAGCTATGGTTTTCCCAGTAGTGATGTATGGAAGTGAGAGCTGGACCATAAAGAAGGCTGATCGCCGAAGAATTGATGCTTTTGAATTATGGTGCTGGAGGAGACTCTTGAGAGTCCCATGGACTGCAAGAAGATCAAACCTATCCATTCTGAAGGAAATCAGCCCTGAGCGCTCACTGGAAGGACAGATCCTGAAGCTGAGGCTCCAATACTTTGGCCACCTCATGAGAAGAGAAGACTCCCTGGAAAAGACCCTGATGTTGGGAAAGATGGAGGGCACTAGGAGAAGGGGACGACAGAGGACAAGATGGTTGGACAGTGTTCTCGAAGCTACGAACATGAGTCTGACCAAACTGCGGGAGGCAGTGCAAGACAGGAGTGCCTGGCGTGCTATGGTCCATGGGGTCACGAAGTCGGACACGACTAAACGACTAAACAACAACAACAACAATACTGTCATTAGAACACAATAAAGCAGATATCACAGCAATGTAGCACTAAGAAAATTAATAACCAACAATTAACAGTTCATTTAAGAACACGAGAAGAGCCTGCTGGTCAGTGGCCCATTTTCTCACAGTGGTTAAACAGCTGCAAGCAGGATTCGAGCACACGAACACTTTCTTCCCTCCTGTGGTTTCCAGCAACTGGCACCGTATTTGGAAGCATCACTGCCTCTGACCATAGAGACAGAGCAATAGCCATTGCAGCTAGCCGCCATCAATAGCTATTCCTGCGTAAGTATGTATGTTATAAATATGTGTGTCAAATATGCCTACAGCTTGCTAATAGGTCAAGCTGCAACTATCCATTAAGCAACTCTCTTATTAAGGCTCCTAGGGAATTGAGGGTGGGGCAACACAAGTGGAAGTTACCACCCCCTGATGGCATTCAAAGAATCTCTCACCTCTCACAGTTGTTCAGTTATTTTTAAAGTAATAAAAACGTCATAGCCCAGACCTAGGAGCCGCTCAGCCGGGGAGTGTGCACAGTTCTTCAGCTTAACAATATCTGAGCATGTTTAACTTCTGGCAGATGCACTCGCAAGTTATTTATTTATTTATAACATTTCTTACCCGCCCTTCACCGTAACAGGGCAGATAACATTACAGCATACAGACTGAAAAACAGATAAAGTTCTTATAATTATAAAACAAACCAACCCACTCCGAATGGAACAGAACAGCATAAATCCAAAGAACAAGGTGGGTCCCACAAAACAGAACATATCAACAACTATCAAAGGCTGGAGGAAAGAGCCACCTGCCAGGAGCAGAGATGGGGAGAGATATGGGACAGCCAAGCTAATCTGCGGCACCAAGGTCACATCCACACCACACCTGTGGATCTAGAATTGGCCTCCACAGCCACTTACGGACTCGCTGATAAGACTGTGTTCATGGAAGACAACCTTACTCAGCTACAAGTGATTGCCAAAGAAGAAGATTTAGCTATGACTCCTGCATTGCAGGGGTTTGGATCAGATGACCCCTTGGGTCCCTTCTAACCCTATAAATCTGTCATTCTGTTGGAAGTGCAAGGCGTCCGGCCAAAGAATCCTGGGAAATGTAGTTTACCCCACACAGAGCTATAGTTCCCAGCATCCTTAACAAACTACACTTCTCAGGGTTCTTTGGGGGAAGCATGGTGCTGGAGGAGACTCTTGAGAATCCCATGGATTGTAAGAAGATCAAACCTCTCCATTCTGAAGGAAATCAACCCTGGGTGCTCACTGGAAGGACAGATCCTGAAGCTGAGGCTCCAATACTTTGGCCACCTCATGAGAAGAGAAGAATCCTTGGAAAAGACCCTGATGTTGGGAAAGATGGAGGGCACAAGGAGAAGGGGACGACAGAGGACGAGATGGTTGGACAGTGTTCTTGAAGCTACGAACATGAGTTTGACCAAACTGCGGGAGGCAGTGGAAGACAGGAGTGCCTGGCGTGCTCTGGTCCATGGGGTCACGAAGAGTCGGACATGACTAAACGACTAAACAACAACATCTAGACGCGGGTGGCGCTGTGGTCTAAACCACAGAGCCTAGGGCTTGCCAATCAGAAGGTTGGCGGTTCGAATCCCTGCGACGGGGTGAGCTCCCGTTGCTCAGTCCCAGCTCCTGCCCACCTAGCAGTTCGAAAGCACATCAAAGTGCAAGTAGGTAAATAGGTACCGCTACAGCAGGAAGGTAAATGGTGTTTCCGTGCGCTGCTCTGGTTCGGCAGAAGCGGCTTTGTCATGCTGGCCACATGACCCGGAAGCTGTACGCCGGCTCCCTCAGCCAGTAAAGCAAAATGAGGGCTGCAACTCCAGAGTCGTCCGCGACTGGACCTAACAGTCAGGGGTCCCTTTTCCTTTACCCAGTTGTGTAGAAAGCTCGCATGAGTTTAAATTTGTGGTGTCCAAACTTTTTTCAAAGAGGGCCAGATTAGATGAAGTGAAGGGCTGTGGGGGCCAACCAAAGGACCGACCAAAGTTGTTGACCTTTTGAAGTTGTTGAGCTTTTTAAAAGGATTTTACCCCAAAATCAACAACCCCCCTCCCCACACTCACAATTTAAAGGCCATAGATCGGGGTGCCCAAACTTTTTTTCAAAGTGGGCCAGATTTGATGAAGTGAAAATGCGTGAGGGCCTGACCAAAGTTGTTGACCTTCTTTTAGGGGCTTTTTTAAAGGGTTGGAGTTGTTAAGCACAGGGGCCAGATTAAACTGACCAGCGGGCTGGATTAGGCCCCTGAAATGGATTTTGGACATGCCTGGTTAGTCTATTCTCTTTTGGCTTTTAACTTTCGGTGTATTTTAAAATATGTCTTTAAATGTTTTAACTTTTTGTTAACCACTTTGAGTTTTTTCCTTAACAGCCAAGGAGTCTATAATTTTTTTTATGCAACAAATAAATAAAACAAACAATTAAAAGTGGATTGCCCGTTGCTCAGGGCAACATGTTTTTTTGTTATGGGAGACAGCAAAATAATGTGGGAGGTGTCCCCCAACCCCCCCCCCCAAAAAAAAATTACCTGTAAGCTCACAAAGGTTGGTGGGATGCAGTGCAGTCAGTTGGGGCAGTAAAATGTGGCTGGTCTTATAAGCCATAAAATGGGTTCGTCTTTCAGGTGTTATCAGGAAAGGCCCTTAAAAAGGAAAGAAAAATGGCTGGAGGACCTCCATCCCAGGGACATGATTTGAACCCATTCCTTAGCAAATTCCTACCCATCTGAGATCCCCCAATTTTGTTAGTGGTGACAGTATATAACATAGCGACACAGTGGTGATGGGATGTGCAAAAAAGTGTTAAACCTCCCTGCCCAGCCCAGTGCCAAGACAGGAATATCAATCCCTTCCTCCCTGCTCATTACATTGACAATTTAATGGGTCGCCTCACTCTGCCATGTGGCCTCCGGATGGTTTAGTCATGGGTGAATGTGGCCCCTGGGCTCAGTAGGACCAGGCAGCCCTTTGAAAGGACACCGGAATTAATTTTTAAAATCCATCACAAATGGGCTTCATTTTCCTCTGTTTTTCTGGGTTGTTTTCCATTTTGCTCATTCCCCTGCAATGAATCTTTGTTTGAATCAGATTTTCTACTTCTCTCTCTGAAATGTATAAATATGCATTACTATATATATATATATATCTGTAGGAAATACCCCATTAGAAATATATGTGTGTGTACTTATATGTGTGTATACACACAGTCTTTCTCCTAGGGTATTTCCTACAGAGCTTGTGGTTTCTGCTGCGGTTTCTCCCCTTCTAAAACAAACTTTATCAGGAATTTCCTGTTGTTTATTGGTTGCCCAGTTTAACTTCCTTCTTTTGCTTTTCACGCTTTGGGCAAGCTCTTGCTTCCCTGCTTTGCCCAATCATTTGGTTTTTCTGCAAGCTGGTGTGGGGGTGGGGAATCAGCCTGGTTTTCCTTCTGCTCACTTACTATTTTTATTTTATTTTATTTCCTTCCTGTTTGCCTTGCTCATGTCCCATCATCTGGTCTGATCCAGCAGCTGTGCCCTTAATCATGGCTATTATTTTTATGGTAGAAAATGGCCATTACAGGTGCCACACAACATCCACGTTGGTAAGAAATCCAACAGCACAAACACTTTGGAACTCCCTGCCTATTGACATCAGGCTGCACTCTTTTGGGCACCTGCTAAAATACATTTTTGTTCAGGCAAACCTGCCCAGATATGTAGACATGTGTTACCATCAGGAAATTATTACCTTAATCCTAGCTTTATATGCATTTTGGGGAGGGGGATGTTTTAAACGGTTCTCCTTTTTTTAACCTGCTTTGCTAATAGGTATGTTATTTTTAACAATCAAGAGATGCATCAACTTTGTTAAATAAGTTAAATGGCAGATCTGGAAACGCTGAGCAGATAACTTCAGTTGTAAAACGGGCGAGACTGAATTCTGAGGTAAAACCTGAGGGGTCACGTGGCCTTTTGGGCGGGAAACACTCGCGCCACCCTTCCCCCACCCGTCCTCTGGCAACGAGCACGCTTGGCGAGGGAAAAAGGCGGGACCAATCTGCGCATGTGTTTCCAAAAAACCAGGCCACCGTCGGCTACTGATCGGCCGGGGAAGTGGAAGGAGACGATGCGCCTGCGCACTGAAGAAGGAAGCCCCCTTCCTCCCCGTGCGGGTTCAACGCCTCCCTCGGCTTCGGAACCCGGAGCACGCGCAGACGACGCGAGGTCGCGCGCTTCCCCCTCTTGCGCGCCTGCGCGTAGTGGTTCAGGGGGCGGCGGCAGCAGCCGAGGACGAATGGGGTGGGATCGAAAGGTCGGCGGGAGAGGGAGGGGCGGAGAGGGGGGAAGCCCCAGCCGGAGGAGAGCGGAGCATGCGCCGTGCGCGGCGGGAGACAGCGGGGCGCATGCGCGGCGGCGGGTGGCGGAGCTGACAGGGAGCGAGGGGGCTCAGGTGCGCGCCCGGATGGCGGCGTCCGGGTCGAGGAAGCCGAGCTCCCCGCGGGACTCGGAGTCGGAGGTCTGGTCCCGCCGGGTGAGGGAGCTCGTCAGCTCCGAGCCGGCCAGCCGGCTCTGCTTCGAGTGCGGCCAGCGAGGCGTCACCTACGTGGACATCACCATCGGCAGCTACGTCTGCACCACCTGCTCGGGGGCGCTGTGAGTGCGGCGAGGGGGCGGGGCCACGCGGCTATGCGCGAGGGAGGGGCGGGGCCACGCGGCTATGCGCGAGGGGCGGGGCGGGGCTATTTCCACGCGGAATCCCTCCTATGGGCGGAGCCAAGGGCGGGGCATCGGCGACCCTTCCTCAACCGGGTGCCCTCCCAGCTGCGTCAGGGACCCCATGGGGGAAGGGCTTAATGGTTTGTTGGTCCGTGTTGTTGCCCTTGTTTTTATTATGTGTTTGGATCTTGTGAACTGCCTTCAGATATACAGATGAAGGGTGGCATACAAATTTAATAAATAATAATAATAAATATCAGCCCCACAGCCAGCCTTGGCCAAGGGTTGGGGGGCTGTAGTCCAAAACAGCTGGGGGGCTCCAGGTGGACTGAAGGCTAGACGACCTTTGGGTGTGCCATCCATCTCTGTGACGTACATGAGACCACCGGGCGAAATCATCTGGAGGCTTCCGATGTGAGACGAGTCTTGCAGGAGGAGCACAGTGGCTCTTCTAGGGCAGCATCCCGTTCTCACAGTGGCCAACCAGATCATAGCTGTCAAGTTCTCCCTTTTTTTAAAAGGGAAATTCCCTTATACTGAATAGGCTTCCTCGCGAGAAAAGGGAAAACTTGACAGCTATGAACCAGATGCCTGTGGGAAACTAGCAAGCAGGATCCGAACACAAGTGCAACATTCTCCCCCCCATGTGGTTTCCAGCAACTGGCATTCAGAAGCATTGCTGCCTCTGACCATGGAGGCAGAGATTAGAGGAGCCAACCAGATGCCCCAAATGAATGGAAGAAGCCCACAAGCAGGACTTGAGCGCAACAGCATCTCTCCCCATTTGCGACCCTCAGCAAACTGCGGGAGTTATAAAGCAGCAAGTAAAAATATGGAAACTGTGCACACAATTAAAAGAAGGGCAGCAGATGATGAAACAGAGAGAAGGCACCAGCAGTTTGGAAGAGGCCTGTTTGGACTTTGTGTGGGGTGCAGAAGGACCTCTGGGATAGTGCTGCAAGGCGGCGCAATGCACCCTGGGCCTCTCCCCTGATGCTGGCCGTGCTTTTTGGCCTTCGCTAGCCAGTGGGAGGCAGAGGCATCTCTTCGCTAAAACAAATACTGTTAGAGTTTCATAAGTTCCCCTTTGAGCGGAAAGGCAGGTTAAACACCTTTTGACCCAAGTAAATAGAAACTCGGTGAGTGGAGGTTGTTGCCCTGGATGGTGGGGTATGGCTGACATGAGAGGGAGGGTGGGAAAGAAAGGAATCTGTGGAATACTTTAAAGCCAGCCATTGTCAACATGGTGAGTAAAAGGCGACATGGTAGAAGTTTATATATGGTAACTATGCCTGGCATAGAGAAAGTGGGCAGAGAAAAACTTTTCTCCCTCTCTCACGAAGCTGGTACTCGTGGGCTTCCAATGAAGCCGAATGCTGGAAGAATCAGGACAGATAACTGGAAGCCCGTCTTCACACAGAGCATAGTTGAACTGCAGAACTCCCCCCCAAAGGAGGCGGTGATGGCCAACAACCTGGATGGCTTTAAAAGAGGATTGGGCAAATCCATGGAGCTGGAGAAGGCTTTCGATGGCTACTGGATGGTCAGAACACCAGTTGCTACTGGATGGTTTCTGAACAGCAGTTGCTGGAAAGCACAGAAAGGGACGATGCTCTTGTGTTCGAATCCTGAATGCAGATTTTCCCATCATGGGCATCTGGTTGGCCTCTGTGAGAATAGGATGCTGGGCTAGATGGGCCACTGGCCTGATCCAGCAGGCTCTTCTTGTGTTCTTAAATCATGCTGATATGAGTCCTTAATTTCTCTCCCCCCTGCCCCACTGAGATTGCCCAGATCCCTAATCCAGGTTTGCTCCCTGAGGAAGTTCTCCCCACATGGGGTTCACAGCTCCTCCTCTCCGTGGCATTCTGAATATTTCATTTTCCACCCTCTTAATAATTAACTGCCACAGGCAGAGAGAATCCTTGCGTCAGCAGGTCAGAGCGCTAGGGGACAGGGCCATGAGGAGCCCAGTGGGGCAGAGTCGACATCTAGGCTCTCTTCCCTGAGGGCCCAGGCCTCTCCTGGATTCCGCGGCTCAGGATGCCCAGCACTCTGTCCGTTTTCCTGGCAGCTCAGAGAGCTGTCAACATCACTCTCTTCACCAAGGTGTCTCTCTTGCAAAAGCACACACAGTTTGCTGAACTCAAAGGCCTGGTTTCTCCTGCTCTCCCCTAGAGAGCCTTGGCATCCACTCAGTGGCTATAATCTGCTCTCTTTGCTGTGATTCCTGCATTGTGGCAGCTTAGACTAGATGACCCTCGGGGGTCCCTTCCAGCTCTACAGTTTCGTGATTCTTCTCCCCCACCCCACCCCTAATGCAGCCGTGGCCTGAACCCTCCTCACCGGGTCAAGTCGATCTCCATGACGACCTTCACGGAGAGCGAGGTGCAGTACCTCCAGACCCGTGGGAACGAGGTGAGTTGGGGGCCAGTTGGGGCCTTCGTGGCACTTGTGTCCTGCTTTCTCATATGTATATATATAAGACAATTTATAATAGCAAGGTGGCGAGCTTGGTCTGGTGGCAGAGGAGGCCAACGGAAGGCACGAGTGAGGTTTCGGAGGGTGGGCAGGTGATTGTCCTCTCCTGCTGTACTCAGTTCAAGCCCACTCACTTCCCAAAGGACACCCAGAGTTCTGAATTGCAGCTTATTCCTCATACGCATTGATAAGAGCCCGTATCTTTTAGTGTGGCAGTACCTAAACTTTGGAACTCCCTGCCTATTGACATCAGGCAGGCGCCTTCCCCATACTTTTCGAGCTCCTGCTAAAAGTCATTCTTGTTTAGGCAAGCCTGCCCAGTCAATTTGTGTTTTAATCCCTTTTTGGTTTATAGCTGATTTTGATTTTTTTGATGCTGTGTATATAGTAGCTTTTATTGGTGATTCTGTTGTTTTCCTCCCTCTCTTTGTATACCTCTTCGAGTTGTCCCTTCCGTTACAAGCAAGCAGTGTGTAAGTCTTACAAAGTAAATAATTCTGGGCCCCCTACCCACCCCAGGCCTGTCGGAAGATCTGGTTGGGCACCTTTGACTCGCGGACGTCTCTGCTGCCAGATTCCCACGACCCTCAGAAAGTGAAGGAGTTTCTGCAGGAGAAATATGAGAAGAAGCGATGGTGAGAATGACAGGAGCCTGTCCCTCAAGGGGAGCTCAAATCCCACGAGCTTCCTGGGTGGTAAAGGACTCAGATGAAATTCTGCAAACTGGGCTGTTTATTTTCACACCTTACTCCAAAGGCGAAATGTTGACTTTTCACCCACCCAAGGGATGAGAGGGTGGGGAGATTATCCTGGGCAGTGGTCTATTCTCTCCTCTGGCTTCCCCCTGCAGGTACATCTCCCCGGAGCAAGCCAAAAGTCTGCCCTCGCTGACATCCCAAAGTTCCACGGTGGAAGTGAAGACGCTGCTTGGAGACTC
Organism: Zootoca vivipara; assembly: GCF_965207765.1. Classification (NCBI taxonomy): domain Eukaryota; kingdom Metazoa; phylum Chordata; class Lepidosauria; order Squamata; family Lacertidae; genus Zootoca; species Zootoca vivipara. The sequence goes on from NC_142595.1 coordinate 52,521,501, forward strand.
GGGGGCGATGTCTACAGCAGCCAAGCCTAGCCAGGTTGGGCACATCGGGGATCCTTCTGGCCTGACTAAGTTGCTCAGAAATTCTTTCCATTCACTGGCCAACCCAGGCTAGGCCCCTACCCTGTTTCACAAGCTCTAATATCAGGTTTCTGACAGCTGTTGGGGAGTAGCAGGGCAGGGGGTGGTGGGCTGTAGTTTGCAGTGTTTGGGGCTTGTGTAATTTGGAAAAAAGACGAGCAAGAGACAGTAAGAAATGAGAAATTGACAGAGGATAAGGCGGTCCGTGGCAGCTAGCCACAACGTTGACATGACAGAGGGTTATAAGATGAAGATCGGCCTGGAGAAAGTGGATAGAGGGAAGTTTTCCTCCCTCTCTTATCACGGCACCAGAACTGAAGCTGAATGCTGGGAGATTCAGGGCAGGCGAAAGACTGCCATGCAGTGCCCTGTTTAATCTGTGGAACTCCCTCCCACAGGAGGCAGGGGTGGCTGACGGCTTTGAAAGAGGATTGGGCAAATTCATGGACAGGACAAGAGGGCTATATGGATGGCTGCTAGCCACAATGGCTCAGCTCTGCCCTCCGCAGTTGGAGGCAGCCATACTTCTGAATGCCAGTTCCTGGAAATCGCAGGAGGGGACAGTGTCGCTCTTGTGTTTGAATCCTGCTTGCGGGTTTTCCACTGAGGTGTCCGGTTGGCCACTGTGAGGACAGAGGGGCTGGACTAGGGGGGGGGGCAGTGGCCTGAGCCAGCAGGCTCTTCTCATCTTCTGACCTCATCCTTTGTGCAAGGCCTGATGGTGGCTGACAGTATAGCAGCTCCCCTGCTCTAGAGGAGGGCAGGAAGGGATGAGCCATGGGGCTGCACTCGTGTAAACTCTCCCTGTGCTGCAAGCGAGTCGCCACCTGTTTGACTGCATCACACCCTTTCTGGCTGGTTTCTGCCACCCCCATGAGAATATAAGAAGTGCCTGTTGGGTCAGGCAAAGGGGAGCCCACCTAGCCCAGCAACCTGTTCTCACAGTGGCCAGCCAGGTGCCCATCATGAGAAACCTGGAGACAGGACCCGAGCACAAGAGTCCTCTCCCCTCCTGGTTTACAATAGAAAACACAGAACTGCATCATATAATAACAAACAAAAACAACACTGCCCCTCCCCCCAGTTTAAAGGGCCATATACTGCCAAAAGTCTGGTTATAGAGGAACATGTTCACCTAGTGCCTGTTAAAAGGGTAAAGGGACCCCTGACCATTAGGTTCAGTCGTGACCGACTCTGGGGTTGCGCGCTCATCTTGCATTATAGGCCGAGGGAGCCGGCGTATAGCTTCCAGGTCATGTGGCCAGCATGACAAAGCCGCTTCTGGAAAACCAGAGCAGCACATGGAAACGCCGTTTACCTTCCCGCTGTAGCGGTTCCTATTTATCTACTTGCATTTTGACGTGCTTTCGAACTGCTAGGTTGGCAGGAGCTGGGACCGAGCAACGGGAGCTCACCCCGTCGCAGGGATTCGAACCGCCGACCTTCTGATCAGCAAGTCCTAGGCTCAGTGGTTTAACCCACAGCGCCACCTGTGTCCCTATCTAGTGCCTGTTAACAACCAACAATTCACCCTACGCCACAGAAACAGTAGATTCTGAAACTTTGCTCACGTTTGAAACTTTGCTGAAGTTCAAAATAAGCATGGCATGCCAGGGAGACCTTTGCGATGCCCTCTTCTCCTAGCCGTTGTGTGTTCTTTGCGTGCAAAAGCCACATAAAGCTATCTCCTTATGATCCAACAATATAGAGTCCAGGCCACAGTATTCTCCCTTAGCACCTCAGTGGGCCACAACTTGCTTCAGAGTGCACTTGCGGTACATGCCAGGCTCTGGGGGGGAGATTTCTTCCCGGGCAGGATCCTTGCCTTTCAGGCTGACCAGCTTTTCTTTTTCCAGATTGCAGAGAGGAGCCAGCCACAGAGCGCCCAGCCAGCCAAGAAAGCCAGTATGGACCTCTTGGCTGACATCGGGGGAGACCCCTTTGCTGCCCCGCAGCCTGGACCTGCCTTCACAGCCTTCCCTGCTTTTGGGAGTGAGTAACTTCTTGCGGCTCGCGGGAGCCTCCTTATCACACCAGAGAGAGGGTGGGTGTGTCTGGCTGGGCAGTTTTGATCTGTGGTGTGTTAACTGAGGAGACTTCAAAATGGGCATCATGGGGGGGTGGGACCCAAGCAACCAGGGAGTTGGGGGAGCTGCCTTTTACCCCATGGGGAAAGAAAAAGGAAAACACTGGCTTTTGGCTCCTTGATTTAGGGCAAGGTTCCCCTCTCTGGCTGTTTTTTTGGACTACAACTCCCATAACCCCCGGTACCAGGACCAGTGGTCAGGGATGATGGGAGTTGTAGTCCAAAAACAGCCAGAGAGCCAAGTTTGGGAAACCCTGATTTAGACAACAGACTGCTAAGATGCAGGGTGTGCTTACAAACCTAGCATTCGTGAGAACATGGTTCTGCAGTAGCTGGGTCATTGGGCAGATCCAGCAGGCTCTTATTGCTTTCCTATGGAATTACAAATGGGGGTAAAGAAGGTGTGATGGGGGTAGTATTCCTGCCTTGCAAAGGGCTGGATGACCCTCGGGGTCCCTTCCAACGCTTACGATTCTATGAGAACGTTCGCCCTTTTCTCCTAATGCCCTGTACCCAGATTTGCTCGAGGAGGTCAGAGCCATAGACTTGGAGGGTTGGAGGGGACCCCAAGGGCAGTCTGGCGCAGGCCCCTGCAATGCGGGAAGAAATCCATCGGCGGTAGATTCAGGGCTGGCCAGAGAAGGAACTTAACCCATGCACAACACTGTGGCTAAATAATCCCTCTTGTGCTCTCTCGCTCAGGCCAGGGGCCAGCCCAGGCCGCCTTCACCAGTTTCGATGCCTTTGGAGGAAGTCCTGCCGGAGTGACCTTTGGGGACGCGTTAGCCGCCAGCCACAGCCCCTTCCAGAGCCAGCCCATGGCAGCGGGTAACATGCCCCGTAAGTGCACTGTTATCATTACTACTATTTTGTTCATCGCATTTATATTCCGCCTCCCCTATAGTTCCTCACCCCCCATTTTATCCTCGCAACATTTTATTCCTCCTCCTTTCGTCGGCAGGCGGAGACTGTTTTACTCCCACAGGCTTTTGGGAACTGACAAATGTTTCTACTACCTGCATATTAACAGATTTGTTTTTGCATTGCTTTGATTCTGCTGCATTAAAGCTGAACACATATAAAAGATAGTTTAAAATGTAACTAAGCTATTACATATTATATGCTTTTAGCTTTTTGCATTTTACCTGCTATGTTTTAATTTGGGTAAACCAGCTCAAGTCCTGGTCTGGGAAAATGACGGGAAGGTGGAGGGGGGAGTTTAAAAATATATTTAATTTGTATATCTTTCTTCATCAACAGATCTCAGGGCAGTTCAGAGCGTAAAAATACAACATAAAAGCACAAAACACACGATTAAAACAAGAACAAAGAAACACAAACCAATAACTCCCAAACAAACCAATATTAATTAATATTCTTCCTCCTGTTCCTTTGCAGATGGAACCCACATGGGCGGTTTCCCCGCCTCCCCTGCCAGCCAACCAGGAGTGGGCATTCCAGACATGGGTGGAGCCTTCAGAGTGGGTGGAGTCCCAAGCAGGTACTATGTTTCCCTCTGGATCGACTGGTTTGGGGCTGGTGGGTCTGTGGACATTTCTGCCTTTGGGCAACGTGTGTGTGTGTGTTTGTGAGTCTTAAGTGGCCTCTAGGTGCATCTCCCAGAGAGCCTTGTGCTTACCTGCTTCCTCCTCCTCTTCCCCCTCTCTCTGCCAGTGTCTTTGGGGCCCTGAGCCAGTCGCCTGTCCTGCCCCCGCCCAGCCCAGCCACGGCCTACGGGGGTAAGTAGTTTTCCTTCCTTCTCTTGGTTTTGATAGTTGCTGCTGTCACCATCTTCAATTTATTTGTAGGCCACTTTTCCTGCGGCGGTGATCAAAGTGTCTTGCATTGCACCAAACAAACAATAATAAATAGAACAATTAAACAAAAACAAAACCCCCAAGGACGATTAGAAATAATCATAATATATACAGAACATAAATCCATACGAAAACAATACAGATAAGCTAAGAACTAAACGGAAAAAAGGTAATGCGCTCAGCTGCTGCTGTGTGAACCTTCAGTTACCCACACTTGAAAGATCGTCATCGTTTTATTAGTAGGCCACCTTCCCGCAGTTAAAGCCAAGCTCAAGGCGGTTCGCAACATGGAAAGACTTTCATAATTACAAACATAACAAAAGTAGTCATAAACAGTGAACGGAACAGATAAAAAAGTACACAACCAAATGGAATGATTTTCACGTAAGTCATAATAATATCTAAAAACAAATCTACAAGAGAGCAGAAACAAACGCCACCCACAGAACCCTCTAAAGTAAGCCAGTGGTTCCCAATAGGGATCTGCGTAACCCAACCGGGGATCTGTGGCACATACCTGTCAGCTGTCTGGGACGTCCCCTTTTGGGAGGGGCCCAAAAAAGCGAGAGATTACACCTGTTACGGGGCACCATGCTCTCGTGCTGGTCACATGACTTGCTCGAACACACAGCCCGGGAGATGCTGAGCCCTGGTTTTGCACTGGGGCACATTGGAGGGTCTGGTGGCACTGCTTGGCTTTTGAAAAACGGGGGGTCCGTGCACTTGGCTGTTTGGGGACCACTGCCCTAAACAATTCCCCATCCCAAGGATTTGTACCGTAACGTCACATAGAGAGAGATAGTCATATGACAGTCAGATAGACACAGCCAGATATACAGAGAGTCGGATACACAACATCCATTGCAAAATCGCCTTCTCCTCCTCCCCCCTAGTCAGCCCTTCGTCCCGCAAAAGCCGTGTTTGACGTGTGTTTCTCTGCTTGTTGAATAAATGCGGTTGAGCAGGAACTGATGGTGCTCACATAGCAAGGCCTGTGCATGTGTGCCATCCAAGAGGAAGTAAAATGGTGGCATGTGAAATTTTGGGGAGCGGTGCGTGTCTTCGAGGGAGGGGCAGGTTTCTAGGAACAAGTCTTGCAGTTACTATGACAAAGTCTGAGGACCCCCAGGCATGTTCCTGGGGTGTAGCAGAGGCCAGTTGCTTAATTTGTGGCATAACTCTCTTTCTCTCTCTCTCTGACTTCCAGCTTGCACCAATCCTTTCGCCACCTCTGCCGTTGCTCAGCCCACGCTGCCTTCCACCAATCCCTTCCAGACCAACGGCATGGGCCCAGGTAAGCCCTTCCCTGCCACCTTGAGACTCTCAGGCTCATAGGTTTGAGCCCCACTTTACCCGGGGGGGGGGGGGGAGAGAGATTCCTGCATTGCAGGGGCTTGGGCTAGAGGGCCCTCATGTTCCCTTCCAACTCTACAGTCCTGTGGTTCTTATCATTCGAGCGGAGGTGGGAGGGTGGAGAGAGAGAGACGGTGATTCGGGCAAAGGAGGAGTCAGGGCTGGATTTGGAAGCTGACTTCCGCCCTGCAGGACTCATAGAATCGTAGCGTTAGAAGGGAGCCCCAAGGCTCATCTAGCCCAACCTCTGGCAAGGCAGGCATCTCCTCTGGCTCCCTGCAACCCAGTTCACAGCACCCGACCCTTCGAGGTCTTTAAGAGAGTAGCCAAAGGCACCTTTGTGTAAATATACTTGTGGGAGGAAGCCGCCAAGCAGCACCGGGGTGCACCCCGGAAGAATACCTCCTTGGACATGTGGAGATAGAACACAGTCGGAAGAGCATTCTGGATCAGGCCAATGACCCATCTAGCGCAGCTGGTTTGGGTCCTGCCCTGTGGAGCAGCGGAAAACAAGCTCGCTCCATCTTTCACATGACAGCCCTTTCAGATGTTTGAAGATGGCTACCCTCTCTCCTCAGTCTTTCCAGGCACCCCCCCAACACCCTCCAACATTCCTCCAGTTTCCAGGCCCCTGATCTTGGTTGCTCTCCTCTGCACAATACCCTTCTTAAATTCTGGCACCCAGAATTGGACACGGGACTCCAGGTGTGGTCTGACCAAGGCGGAATGGAGGAGGACTATTCCTTCCCTCGACCTGGACACTAGACTTCTGTGGATGCAGACTAGAATAGCAATAGCCTTTTTTTGCTGCTGCATCACACTGCTGGCTCATGTTCATAAGCTTGTGGCCCCCTTAAGACCCACTGCATCCTTTTCACATGTGCAGCTGTCAAGCCAGGCACCGCCCATCCTCCACTGATGGGTTATTCCTGCCCCTTCCTCATTTTCCTGGCTCTCTCTCTTCTCGCAGGCGCCTTCGTGGTGGGGTCGCCCAGCAGCTTCTCCACCTCCCCACTCTCCAGCGTCTTCGCCTCCCCACTGCAGCACCAGCAGCCGCCTCTGTTCCAGACCCAAGGAATGCTGAGTCAACAGCAAAATGGTGGTAAGAGGTGCTTTTGTTTGGGGGGGGGAGGAGGGAGGAGGAGACTCAGTCCAGAAATAGGATTTGGAGCAGAATGTAAATATGTCTCAAGCAGAGGGCTGGCCTGCCTGATCTGGGACCGGTCACTGCCTCTCAGCCTAGCCTCCCTCGCAGGGTGGTTGTTCTAGGGGTTAAATGAGGACGGGGGGAAACCATGTGCATGCCACCTTCAGCTCCAGACTTGGCTGCAGCGCTGTCTTAAGAGAGCCGGTGGTGGTCTATAGTGGTTAGAGTGTCAGGCTAGGACCTGGCAAAGACCAGGGCTTAAAGCCACCCCACCTACTCTCAGCCTAAGCTACCTCACAAGGTTTATGTTTGGGGGATTAAATGAGGAGGCCAGGAGAACCCTTGAGCTCCTTGGAGATATAAAGGCAATAAAATAAAATAAAAATTTCCAGGCTCCCTGGGTGTGTTTTAGGCCCTCTGGGTGGTTTCATCTCATCACGGCAAAAGTCATCTCGACACTCACTCACACTCTGCGTGTGTCTCTCCTGCCTCAGGGTCCCCGTTCAGTGGATTTTCCGTTGCCAAAGCTGGGCAGCCTGTTGGGATCTCCACCAACCCTTTTGTGGTAAGGAAGCCCCTATCCCTCTCCTTCCCCCTTCTCTTCCAGCCCTCCAACCTCTCCCACTTGCCAGTTCCCCATCTCTCGTGATCCCCTTTCCACCCACCAGCCCCTAGGTCTCTCTCTGTGTGTGTGCATCTGTGAAGGCTCCGGTACGAAGGCATGTGGCACTCACGTGATCTTGATAATAATCAAAGAAAGCAATGTTTTCTCCTCTGTTTGAGGGGCCGGGGTGGGAACAGGCTTCCTCCATAGAAAAGTTGCAGTGTTTGGGAATTTTCAGTTCAGAGGGAAAGGCAAGAAAGATGATAAAAAGTTCCACATAGCACGGAAAAAAGCGGATAGAGAACATTTTTTCCTCCCTCTCTCATAACTGGAGGGCATCCAGGACAGATGAAAGAAAGTCCTTTTAGCTGATAGTTAAACTGCGGAACTCCCTCCTGCAGGACACAGTGGTGGCCACCTGCCTGGGTGGCTTTAAAGGAAGAGGTCACAACGGTTGCCTTTTAACCCCACAGTTGGAGGCTTCTGAAACCCAGTTGCTGGAAACCCCAGGAGAGGAGGGTGTTGCTCTTGTGCTCGGATCCTGGTTCTGTGTTTCCCAGAAGAGGCAGCTGGTTGGCCACTGTGGGAACAGACGGCGAGCTCTTACGTTATTGATAATAACTCAAGGAAAACAGTGTTTTCATCTGTTTGGGTGGCAGCAGAATAAATAGGCTTTCCCTCCCTAGCTTACAGAATCTTTGGATATTTCAAGATGATCTTTCCATTCAGTCGATTGGGGTGTGTGTGTGTGTGCCTCTCTGTGTGTGCCTCTCCTTCTCTCCCCCCCCTCCCCCCACTCACCCACCTCTCTGTCTCTGTCTCCCACAGACCCCGATGGCCTCCTCGCCTGCTGGCCCTTTCTCCCTGGCGAAACACCCCCCCACCAACCCTTTCTTATAGCGCTGGCTAGACGACAGACCGCCGGAGACCCTCGACTCGCCTCGAGAGAGAGTGTGTGTGTGTGTGTGTCATATAGGAGAGAGCGTCTCTGCCACTTGAGCACTTTACTCTTCCTGCCCCCTGGACTGGGGGTGGGCGCTTAAGTGCTTTTCAGAAGGTGGGGGGGGACGACATGGGGGGGACGTATGGCCTCTCCCTCCAGAAAGGAGTGCATGATGCGACTTGCCAGGGAGCTGGGTTAGCTCGCTGGAAACCAGGGCAGTGATGCATGCTGGGGAGAAGATTGGGGAGGGGGCGGTAAGCAGTTCTGAGCGATCCTGAGGAAGCTCAGTACCTAGAGGTGGATGTGCATGCTGGGTAAACAGGAAGTCCAGGAGCCCCTCTGAGTCAACTCTCTGCTTCCTCCTTGGCCACCCCTCCCACCAGCTTCCCAACAGCCCTGGGATTGACCAGCCTTCATCCCCCTTCCAAGTCTCTCTGGCCTCTTCCGGGCTCCCTTGCCAGCCTCCATGGGGAGGCTTCTTGGCCCCTTCTCCTCTAGGGCAAAGGTGCCCCATAGGCAGACAGGAAGGCTTCCTGCATCCATTCCTCTTCTGCTGTCCCCGTCCTGCCTCTTCTTCTCATCATTTTATTGCACTAGACGAGGCGGCAGGGAGATGCGCTCAGGGTCGCCTAGAAACACGCCTGCCTGCTTGTGAGCAGACGAAGGGGCGCTGGAGCAACGGAGGCTCCAGGCGGCAATGCTGGAGCCCCAGAATCAAGTCCAGACGCTAGTCCCTCCTCGGAGGAAAGACAGAGGCAGTGGGTATGGTCTGGGGCCCTTTTCGAACAGGTCTGGGCCTCTCCTCCCCCCCCCCAGGCTTGGGGGTCTGTGCTGTCGTGCAAAACCCAAAGTTTGACTTTGCAGCCAGTCCTTGTTTGGGTCCCCCACTGCCGGCTGTGTGCTCTGCCAACGGGTATTGCCTTGTTGGGTGGGGGGAGCCTTCTGGGAGAGCCTTGGCAAGGGTCTCTGAGCAGCCCCCCCCCCAAAAAAATCTCTTGAGAAGTGCAGGGGGCAGAAGGGAGAGCTCTCTTTTCCTCTCCCAGCTGACGTGCGCTCAGAGTTGTCTCTCTGCCAAAAAAGATGCCCTGAGCCACAGAACCCTCAGACGCTTCCTGCCCTAGGGGAACCCCAGAAATCTGCCCTTCTAGCCCCCCCCCCCCCCCGGAGGTCTTCCACCAGCCTCACCTGGTCAGACAGTGCCTGTAGAGTCCCAACATTTCAAAAGTGGGGTTTTATGCATATTTCAAAAGCAAGTCCCTACTCCCTACCCCTCCTTTTTTGTGGTCTCAGGAAATCTGACCAAAGCGTTAAGTTTCCGTAATTCTGTTTGGCTGAATGCAGAAATGGGTTGAGGAATGTGCTTGCTGGATCTCAGTACCTGGGAGCAGGGAAAACTATGGCTTTGCTAAGCGAATGGCGGCAGCTCTCGTTGTGCTTCCTTAAGTGTGCTGTAGCTCTTTTACTTCTTCGCACCCAATGCCCGGCTCCCCCCTCCGCTCTTCCTCCTCCTCCCTCACACTTTCAACCCAAGGCTCCATCAAAGGCCACAATCCCTCCCCCCACCCCCTCCACGCACAAGTATTCTACCTATCCCGGGCTCCCTATGCCAGCCGGGGCTTTTTCCTTTCTTTGGAGTAACCCTTAAATTGCCCCTCCTGGGAACAGAACGGATGTATTACCCCACACCCCCTTAAGGAAGACTGGAGTTTATATTTTCAACAGAAGTATGGACTACGTTTTTAAAAGATATATATCTATATATACTCACGAAATATATAATAAGCGCAGAACTTGTTGCACTCAAAATGTCTATAGATATCTATATGGGGAAGGGGGGGAAATCTATTTGAAAAAACAAACACTCTGGTCCCGAGTCTTCTTTCGGCAAACTCTGGGGTTGCGGGCCTGGAAGCAATTGGATCAGGGCCTCTAGATTCGTGGCCTCTGAATCCCGAAGAAGCCTTGCCAAGAGATCGGAGCGTCTCAGCCTCCAAAGGCATTCCCAACAAGCAAGCGAGCCTTAAATCTAAGGCCTTTGCTCAGAGGTGGAGTGTTTGCCTTGCACCTCCAGGAAGGGTTGAGAGAGGCTCCTGGCCTCAAATCCTGGAGAGCTGTTGCTGCCAGTCAGAGCCAGTGGCAGTGTTAGAAACTCAGATATATTATAAGCACATTGCCAAACGGCACCTTAAATCTGGGTTATGTTCACCACAACGGCACCACTTTTTCTCCCCTGTTGAACTTTATTATAATTGCTAATATTATTTTCATTTCTCTTACCGCTTTATATTTTGAGAGTCTCAAAGCAGTTAAAACGTCAGTCCAGTTCAAGCTTCAAGGGAAACATTTCAGATCCTTCTCTAAATGGCATTTTGCTTTCCCCCATATTCATTTACCGGCTTAATTGATAGAGCTGCCCCATAGCAGGAGAACTCTAGGAAGGCAATGTGGTGTAGTGGTTAGAGCAGAGTTTCCCAAACTTCGGGTCTCCGGCTGTTTTGGGATTACAGCTCCCATCATCCCTGATCGCTGGTCCTGCTAGCTAGGGGAGGATGGGAGTTGTAGTCCAAAAACAGATGGAGACCCAGCTTGGGGAAACACTGGGTTGGAGTGTCAGACCAGGACCTGGGAGTTCAGGGTTCAAATCCCCACTCAGTCTTGAAGCTCCCTGGTTGACCTTGGAGTCAGTTGCGGCCTCTTCACCTCCCTCGAAGGGTTATTGTAGGGATGAACTGAGGAGGGGGGGTGGACTCCTTGGAGAAAAAGGAGGGATTTAAATGCAATGAACCAGCTCTTCTGCCAACCTGCTTAAAGCAAGGTGGGGCCAGGCAGATTAAGATGTCCGTCACCAGCCTGGCATCCAGAGATCTCCACGATCGCAATCGGGGCATCACTACAAGCTGGGGGTCTGAACCTGTTTAAACTGGGACCTCATGGGTGCATAGAAACCGCAAAAGACAACCTCTTTCCTGCCTAAGGCAGGCTTTGCATCATGGAGTGTGGGGGAAATCTGGCGCGGGGGCAAATGTTGCCTTTTGGGGTGCACCTCCCCAGGCTCCCACCCCTTGCTGACCTTGCCCTCCGCTTGGGCGCTTTCGGCTCATCTGCATGAATTGGAATTTTCAGAGCCAGAAGGGACCCCTAGGGGTCATCCAGTCCGACCCCCTGCAATGCAGAACAGAAGGGGGGTGGGTGGAGGAACCCCTCAAAGGTTTGCACTGCTGGCACTCCTCCTATTGGTGCAGAAAAGGGAGATTGACAATGGTTGACCCGCTCTGGACACTCGCTGCCACCACGCGGCCATTGGCAGGTTGCCAACGCGGCCCTCGGACAGGAAGCCTGCTCTGGCAGAGTCAGCTTTACCAGACGCTGATGGATTCAGGAATCACTTTAGAAAGGAGAGAGAGAGAGAGAGGGCAGCTTTATTGAGATGGTGGGTGGGGGGCCAGCGCATGCGTTTGAAGCCCTCCTGGCTGATGGCTCCTTTGGGTGGTGGGTGGTGGTCTTCCTCCAGGGGGTCACCCCTTCCGTCGCTGCCCTAGTTCAAAGGGACGGCGGAGAGGGCCAACCCAGCAAGTATCCCAGAGACGTGGCCGGTGAGAGAACTCCTGGAGGGTGGAGAAGGGAAAGAGGGGACGCATAACCTCAAAGATAGATTACTGCAACACAGGATACGTGGGGCTGCCCCGGAGGCTGTTCAGAAACACCCACCTGGGGCAGAATTTGGAAGCCAGGTTTCTCACTGGGGCAATGCAGCTTGAACGTATACTACCGAATCCTGGCCTGGCCGTCACATGGAAGGCAGAGCAAGCTTGTTTTCCACTGCTCTGGAGGGTAAGACTCGAACTCATGGCATCGCACTTCATTAAAGGAGATTTTGACTAAACGCCAGGAAGAACCTTCTGATAGAGCCGTTCAGAAGCGGAACAGACACCCACAAGAGGTGGTGGACTCTCCTTCCTTGGAGGCATTTAAGCAAAAGGTGGTGTGTCCACCTGCCATGTGTGATCTAGCTGACACTCCTGCTTTGCGGGGGGTTGGGCTAGATGACCCCAGGGGATCCCTTCCGACTCTACAGTTCTATGAGAATGAGGCTGTGCCCCGGGCCCCTGCCCCACCTGCACTAAGCCTAGCTCCGCTGCCCTGGGGGTCTGTCCAGTCGCCAGCTGGTGGTTCCCTCAGTTATTCAGCATCTCGATGTTTGCCCCAGGCTGCAAAAAGTAATGTGCTAGCCTTGCACCTGCAGGAGAAGACACACACACACTATGACTCAGCCTCTCCTTCCTGTGACTCACGCTGCTTCTAGGGGGAAGAGCTCACGGCACAAGCTCATCAGTGAGCACAGAATCGTAAAACTGTAGAGTCGGAAGGGATCCCTTGCGGCCATCTAGCCCAACCCCCTGCTTGCAATGCAGGAACCACAGCTCAAGAACCCCTGGCAGATGGCCTGTTTTTAAATCTTGAGGATAATTCCACAGCCACAGCTGGATAAAGAACCAAAGTTGGCTTCTCTGCTCTCATAGCGGCCAGACTTCCTGCAGTGGAAAGTTCCAGTTTAACTATGCGGCCTCCATGCTGGGATTCTGCCCTAAGCGATGCCAAGAGTGCCTCTGAGCGTATCTAGAGTGTTGGAATGATCTCGGAAGAGGGGGAGGGAATTGTCTAGCACTCCCTGGTGCTTGGGTTTCTTTCCCCTCCCCGACTGGCATCCAGGGCTTACCTGGGATAAAGGATGGCGAGGAGGAGGCATTCCAAGATGCAGAGCCACCTGGTTGTGAGTGTGAATCCGCTGGACATCGTTGCCACAGGGACAGATTCCACTTGCCTGCCCATGGCTTCCAGGGAGAAGAGGACCCCTGCAGCTTGGAAGGAGGAAGAAGATGTCTGAGCCACAGGAAAGGAGCATCATTCTAACCTCTGCCCCTCAACACAGGCTGGGTGGCCCTTTCACAGTTGATTCAGCATTGGGGGGGTGGACTAGATGTCCCTTGGGGATCCCTTCCAACTCTAAAATCCCACGCCTGAAATTTGCTGGAGGTTGTCAAGAAGAGATGGGGTGATAATCCGCTAGAGCTTTTTCAGCTGTGATCTCTGCATTGCAGCGGGGTGGGCTAGAAGACCCTTGGGAATCCCTTCCAACTCTAAAATTTCACAGGGGGTTGGACTAGATGAGCCTTGGGGGTCCCCTCCGACTCTCACAGCCCCAAGGGAGAGGGAGAGCCCCCACACACCCCAGGGGCAGCATGTTGGGGATGGGGAAGCCAGCTCACCTGAGAACCCGACGGCGCAGTGTTCCCTGTACCACAGGTTCCCTGTCAGTGCAGCCAGGAGGGTGTTGAGCGCCAGGTGGAAAAGCCCCCCCAGGAGGGCCAAGGCCAGGAGCAGGACCCCCGTCCGCAGGCTGCCCACCTCCTGCTCCACCCCGTGGCCCAGCCACAGGAGCGTGGCCATGTTCATGAGGAGGTGGGCGGGGCCCAGGTGGTGGAAGGGGGCCAGGAAGAGCCTCTGCCACTGGCCCCGGTCCAACACCGTCCTCACGCTCAGGCAGGCAGCCCCAGGGGGATGGAGAGGGTGCCAGAAGAGGGCGAGGTTCATGCCCACCAGGGCCAGGGTGGCCCAGGGCACCATGGGTGGGGGCTGCCTGCCCCCAGGCTGGGGGCCAGGAGAGCAAGAGCAGGAATGGGGGAGGGCTCCTTCTGTGACCTCAAGGCTGATGCAGACCATGACCTTTGACCTGCCCTCCTCCTCAATCCCAATGGCCCCACCTGGACCAGCACTCTGAAACAGCATCAGGCCCCTTTAAGAAGACGCTGCCCCTCTCCCCGCCCACACCCAAGGAATCCTGGGAGCTGTAGTTCCTTAAGGACAGCTGAGAGTCACGAGAAGACCCTCTCTTACTCCAATTCCCAGAGCCCCCTGGGAAAAAGGGGTGGCTTGTTAAGGCAACCCAGGGCAGGCGAAAGGCAGGACTTCTCCCTGCATTGTAGGGGGCTGGAATAGATAGCCCTTGGGGGTCCCTTGCAATTCCACAGTTCTATGGTTCTACGCAGCGCAGAGTTAAACTGTGGAACTCCCTTCTGGGTGCCACAACTTAAGCTGTGGACTGAGCTTTCAGGAAGTCTAAGAACACAAGGAGTGCCTGCTGGATCAGGCCCATGGCCCCTCTAGTCCAGCATCCTGTTCTCACCGTTGCCTGTGGGAACCAGCAAGCAGGATCTGAGCGCAAGAGCCACTCTCCCCTCCTGCGGTTTCGAGCCACTGGCAGAGCATAGCCATTGTGGCATTGATACGCCTTTGCTTCATGCGTTTATTTTTTAAAGCCATCCGCGCCAGTGGCCACGCTTGCCTCCTGCAGGAGGGAGTTCCAAAGTTTAATCCTGCGCTGCGTGAAAATTCTTTTGCCTGTTCTGAATTTTTCGAACTCAAGCTTCATTGGACGGCCATGAGTTCGGGTATCCTGAGAGAGGGATAAAATCGTTGGCTAAAGCCTGTTCCAAAATCCTAAAGCTCCATCTAGTGTCCATCCCTTCACACTACACCTGATGAAGCAGACTCTCTCCCCTGCAGAAGTTTATTCATGCCAGCCAGCTGCCGGTAGCTGTCCCTCTTCCAGATGTTTTGGACTACAACTCCCACCAGGCCCCTGGGGCATCATATGACCACGCTAGCTGGGGCTGATGGGAAATGTAGTCCAAAACCTCTGGAGGGCAGGAGCTTGCAGAAAGCTGGTTCATGGCATAATAAAATGAGTTCAGTCTTTTAAGTTATGTCACGTGGATCGTTCCTGTGACCAACACGAGTGCTGGAGCGTTTTTGTTTTTTGTTTTTATTGAAATGCACAGACTGCTTTTCGAGGAACTTCCTCTATGGAGAGGCTTAAAACCTCCAGTTAAAAAACAACAACAGCCAACATCCCCTGATGATAAAATGTAAACATACACGGAACTGGTACAGCTAAACATTGAACCAGTATGTAAATAGAATATAAAACGTAAGAGAGATAAGAATGAAAAAAAACAAGAAAAAAACCATACACGCCATCAAGGAAAGTAAAATTACTAAGTTTTCGGAGCTTGCGTTACTGAATCTGGATTTAAATGAGAATCAGGGCTTGGTAGAGAAACCACTAACTGGATTTCTCTTGGTGGCAGCAAATAGGGTTTATAGATAAGTATTTATAAGGTGTGACTCCTCTATATAGGAAAATTTGGTGCTTTTTATTTTAGAAAGAGGGACACGGGTGGCACTGTGGGTTAAACCACTGAGCCTAGGGCTTGCCGATCAGAAGGTTGGCGGTTCGAATCCCTGTGATGGGGTGAGCTCCCATTGCTCAGTCCCAGCTCCTGCCCACCTAGCAGTTCAAAAGCACGTCAAAGTGCAAGTAGATAAATAGGTACCGCTTCGGCGGGAAGGTAAACGGCGTTTCCGTGCGTTGCTCTGGTTCGCCAGAAGCGGCTTAGTCATGCTGGCCACATGACCCGGAAGCTGTACGCCGGCTCCCTCGGCCATTAAAGCGAGATGAGCGCCACAACCCCAGAGTCACCCACGACTGGACCTAATGGTCAGGGGTCCCTTTACCTTTACCTAGTTTAGAAAAAGAGTAAGTTAAGAGGTGACATGATAGAAGTTTTTTAAATTATTAATTTTTTTAATTATGCACAACATGGAGAAAGTGTATACAGTATCCTAGGCTTCCTCAAACCTGGCCCTCCAGATGTTTTGGGACTACAATTCCCATAATCCCTGACCACTGGTCCTGCTAGCTAGGGAACGTGGGAGTTGTAGGCCAAAAACATCTGGAGGGCTGAGTTTGAGGAAGCCTGCAGTATCCAGTTCTGGGCGCCACAATTTAGGAAGGATGCTGACAAGCTGGAATGTTTGCAGAGGAGGGAGACCCAAGATGATGAAGGGCCTGGGAAGCCAGCCTGATAAGGAACGGTCGAGGGAGTTTGGGATGTTTAGCCAGGAAAAGAGGAGACTGGGAGGAGATAGGATAGCCATCTTCACTTATCTCAAGGGCTATCACATGGGAGAGGGAGCAAGCTTGGTTTTCCCCTGCTCTGGAGGGCAGGACTCGAACCCATGGCTTCAAGTGACAAGAAAGGAGATTGTAGCTCAACATCAGGGAGAACTTTCTAACAGTAAAAGCCGTTCAGCAGTGCAATGGGTTCCCTCGGAAGGTGGCGGATTCTTCTTCCTTGGAGGTTTTTACGCAGAGTTTGGATGGCCACCTGTCCGGGATGCTTTAGCTGAGATTCCTGCATTGCAGGGGGTTGGGATGGATGACCCTCGGGGTCCCTTCTAACTCTACAATTATAGGATTCCTCTCCAGCTGTTTTAGACCACTACTCCCACAGCACCAGGAGAGGACAGGTTGATGAAGGCTGTTCTAAAAGGTGGAGGTGGAAGGGGTTGGGATGGATGGCCCTCGGGGTCCCTTCCAACTCTACAATTCTATGATTTTCTCCCTCCCACTTAACACTGCAACTTTGCAGCTGGCTTTCAGAATGTCTCCAGCTGCCTTCACGGTTAGCAGCCACCCGCCTCCTCCTCCTTCACGAATTTGCCTAACCCCCTTCTGAATCCACACAGGTTGGTGGCCATCGCTGTGTCTCTTGCGAGAGCGAGGTGCACGGTTTAGCCAGGAGCTGCGTGAGAAGAAGATCTCCGGGGGCAGCAGACCTCAGAGGTCAGCGTTGCTTTCGTGCAACACCCTTGTGTGTGTGATGGCAACACAGCAGCGCTTGCCCTGGGCCACATGCCCCGGCTGGCTGGCAACAGGAGCAGAGACTGTTTGCCCACAAACGCCGAGGGACGTGGAGACAGGAGGAGACTTTGGGTTTAGTAAACAGGCAGTCTGGTGGCGCCCAAAACAATCCCCGGTGCCTTGGGTGGGTCGCAGAGACCACCTCTCTGGGGGAGGCCGAGGATGGGTCGAGGGGCGGAAGGAGGAGAAGAGGAAATAGATTTTATATCAAGGAGGAGAACTTACAGGTGCTGCTGGAACAGAGGACCAACCAACATGCCAATAGGTGTGCAAAGACCATCTCCCAAGAGGGAAGAGGGAGAAAGACGCAGGGCTTGCCGAGGGTTTGGGCGCATGAATGATTGCAGGATTTCTGCATCAGGGCCTGGAGTCTTGTTCCCTCGCTGGCTTTGCTTTGTCTATTTGAGCCCATCAACGCAACACCTCCAGGCGCCGCTGAGCTACAACTCCCAACGGCCCTTGACTCTCCCTTCCTGCGGTTTCCAACAACTGGGATCCAGAAGCGTGGCTGCCTCTATTCATGAAGGCACAGAACAGCCATCATGGTTGATAGCCATCAATCACCTTCTTCTCCTGTGAATTTTTCTTATCTTTTTTAAAAAGCCCTCCAGGTTGGTGGCCATCGCTGCCTCCTGCGGGAGGGAGTTCCCCAGGAACTATGAGTAGGGGGAAGAAGCGCTTTCTTTAATCTGCCCTGAATCTTCCAACATTCGGCCTCCTTGCATGTCCACGAGTTCTGGTGTTACGAGGGAGGGAGAAACACTTTCTTCAACCCACTTCCTCCACGCCAGGCATCATTTCGTAATCTCCTTCTCTAAAACCCCAAAGTCTGCCATCTTTCTCCTAGGGGAGTTGCTCCATCTCTTCAGTCTTGACAATATCCGTTTTGAGGCAAGGCGACCAGAACCCTGCACAAGAGGACCGCATCCTATCAGTGACGCTGGGCCCCAAACTCTAGACACCCTTTCCCTCAAATTCCTAACTCAGCTACGAAGGTCAGGAGGTGACCGTCGGCCAGCCACTATGTTTCATGGCCAGCCTTCCTCGCAGGGCTGCTGTGAAGATAAACGGGAGGCCTGGTACCAAGGATACAAACGTAATGCGTATCTGATGAAAGAAACTTTAGCCCATGAAAGCCATTCTTTCTGGTGTCACAAGCTGCGATTCCGGCATTGCAGGGGGCTGGGCTGGATGACCCTTGGGAGTCCCTTCTGATGCTACAATTCTGTGATAAGCCCCTTTGTTGTTTTTAAATTAATTAGTCGGGGAAAGGGGAGGGGTGTCAACATTTCGATTCCCCCACTCCCTGCCCTGCTGCGGCATAAGCCGTCTCCCCCCCCCCCCGCCCCCAGCTCATCTCCAAAACCACTTAGACCACCGCAGAAAGCCCAGAGGAAGCCATGCTCAATATAATTAAGGTCCTAATTGTTTATTGCTCCCTCCTTCCACTTCTGCTTCTTTCTCTCCGCAAGCCAGGAACAAATTTTATTAGCTCCAATTCCAGTAAATGGGCTTGACGTGAGTGAAGCTACGGGGGCACCGTGGGCTGGCGGAGGCCTGAACTTTGGGGTCCCAGCAAAGGGCGATGTTCGGGGTGTGTGTGTAGCAGAAGTCCAAGTCATCATCATTAGGTGCCCCTAACGATCAGAGCCTCGTGAATTAACCTGGCCCATGATATATTATTATAAGATTGCTCACGGCGTGGGGAAAATGCACAGGGGAAAAGCTATCCTTGTTGTTGTTTAGTCGTTTAGTCATGTCCGACTCTTCGTGACCCCCTGGACCATAGCACACCAGGCCCTCCTGTCTTCCACTGCCTCCCGCAGTTTGGTCAAACTCATGTTCGTAGCTTCGAGAACACTGTCCAACCATCTTGTCCTCTGACGTCCCCTTCTCCTAGTGCCCTCAATCTTTCCCAACATCAGGGTCTTTTCCAAGGATTCTTCTCTTCTCATGAGGTGGCCAAAGTATTGGAGCCTCAGCTTCAGGATCTGTCCTTCCAGTGAGCACTCGGGGCTGATTTCCTTCAGAATGGATAGGTTTGATCTTCTTGCAGTCCATGGGACTCTCAAGAGTCTCCTCCAGCACCATAATTCAAAAGCATCAATTCTTTGGCGATCAGCCTTCTTGATGGTCCAGCTCTAAGCTATCCTGGGTCACCCCTAACGCTAGAATTCGAGGGCATCCAAGGAAGCTGGATGTTGGAAGATTCATAGGAGAATTTAGGGTCAGAAGGGACCCCTAAGGGTCATCCAGCCCAACCCGCCTGCAGTGCAGGAACTCAGGGCAGATAAAAAAAAAGCCCTTCCTCACAAAGCACACAGCTGAACTGTGGAACTCCCTCCCTCCCGCAGGATGAAGGCCACTAATCTTGCCTGATGTTCTAACCTCTAAGGACTTGTCCAAGGATCTTTCTCAGGGTGGGGGGGGAGAGACAGGGGCGGGGGGGGGGCAACGCCTGTCACAGAGATAACTTATCAGGGGCTCACGTGTTTGGTGTAAATAGTTTCCTGTCCTCTGTCTGCCCTTGTTTAATCTTGAATCCTCTTTCTTGATGTCTCTCATTGCCAACTGCTGCCCCCAACTCCGTGCCAAGCATCCGAGACCCCCCTCTCCCCAAATGGGTAGGTGCCCGATTCCTTGCACCAAATCCCTATTTAATATTCTGGTTCGGAAAGGGATCATAGCATCGCATGAACCAGGAATTGCCCGATCAATGTGTTAATCGGGGATGCAAACACTTAGCTGGAATTTAACAGAGCCAACCTGTCTTCCTCTGCCTGCACATGAACACAGCCTACGATTCCTGCATTGTGTGGGGGTTAGGCTATATGAGCCTTGGGGGGTCCCTTGCAAATCTGCAGTTCTACGATCCTGTGACGCAGAACTTCCTCCTCCCGAAACCTCTTCCTCCACGCCACCCATTCTCCCAATCGCCCAAGCCTGCAAACAAATAAATAAAAATTAACAGGCGGCAATTTGTAAACGGACAAAATGAATGCAGCTCGTATTTGAAGCCACAGACGCTGTTATTATGAATGGTGCTTTTTAAAATTGTTTTCCTTCCGCTGGAAAGAAAAGGCGGGAGAGAAAGGGGAACCATTTCTTGGTAAAGGGATTTAACAGCTGCTCTTTACGGGAACTGGCTGCTTTTATGGGCATCTGGCCATAATGTCCTTTGCCACATGCCGAGCCTGGCATGATCCTGGCGGCAGAAGCTCCTTTGCTGGCTGTGGGTGGGTCCCCTTCCTTCTCCACCTTTTAGAACAGCCTTCATCAACCTGTCCTCTTCTGGTGCTGTGGGAGTAGTGGTCTGAAACGGCTGGAGAGGAATCCTACAATTGTAGAGTTGGAAGGGGGCCCCAGGGTCATCCATCCCAACCCCCTGCAATGCAGGAATCTCAGCTAAAGCATCCCAGACAGGTGGCCATCCAAACTCTGCTTAAAAACCACCAAGAAAGAAGAATCCACCACCTTCCGAGGGAACCCGTTGCACTGCTGAACGGCTTTTACTGTCAGAAAGTTATTCCTTATGTTGAGCTGCAATCTCCTTTCTTGTCACTTGAAGCCATGGGTTCGAGTCCTGCCCTCCAGAGCAGGAGAAAACAAGCTTGCTCCCTCTTCCATGTGACAGCTCTTGAGATAAGTGAAGATGGCTACCCTATCTACTCCCAGGACCCAGTCTCTTTTCCTGGCTAAACACCCCAAATTCCCTCGACCGTTCCTCATCAGGCTTGGTTCCCAGGCCCTTGACCATCTCGGATTCCCTCCTCTGCACACCTTCCAACTCGTCAACATCCTTCTTAAATCGTGGTGCCCAGAACTGGACACAGAATCCAACTGTGGAAGGAGAGAATAGCCACTGTGGCTGGTAGCCTGTTGATTGCCTTCTCCTCCTCTAGGAATTGACCTACCACTGGTGCTATGGTTAAACCACTGAGCCTAGGGCTTGCTGATCAGAAGGTCGGCGGTTCGAATCCCTGTGATGGGGTGAGCTCCCGTTGCTTGGTCCCAGCTCCTGCCAACCTAGCAGTTCGAAAGCACGTCAAAATGCAAGTAGATAAATAGGAACCACTACAGCTGGAAGGTAAACGGCGTTTCCTTGTGCTGCTCTGGTTTGCCAGAAGCGGCTTTGTCATGCTGGCCCCATGACCTGGAAGCTGTATGCCGGCTCCCTCGGCCAATAATGTGAGATGAGCGTGCAACCCCAGAGTCGGTCACGACTGGACCTAATGGTCAGGGGTCCCTTTACCTTTACCTTAATCCTCTTTCATCTTGAGAACCGCCCTCACACCCAAGGGTTATAGAGCGGTATATAAATTTAATAAATACTAATAATGCCATCTAGGTTGCCTCCTGCAGCCGGGAGTTCTGCAGTTCTTCCATTGCGCTGCATACATTTCTTTATGTGGCTGTGTTCTTTAGGCACTGCATAAAGAAGAGATTCTTTCATCCGTCCTGAATTTTTACAGCCAGTCAGTTTCACTGGACCGTGGCAAATTCTAGTGTTTCGTGTTCCCACTGTTTCAACGTAAGAACATGGGAAGAGGCAATGATCCACCATTCAGAAGCATTGCTGCCTCCTTTAGCTGCAAAATGTGAAGTGCTCTAATTTTCCTGGATTGCAGGCCAAACCCTAACCTCCGGCCTCCGGAGTTTCACTGGTCAACCCTCCTCTGGCGCGGGAGAACCCCCTGGATCAGCTCCCAACGGCTCCTACCAGGGGGTGGGGGGGCACCTTATCGCCCTTCCCCAGCCCTTGTTGTTCAAACGCAACTCAACGCCCAGTTTGGAATTATCTGAGCGTTTGCACCAAGCGAGCTGGGCATCTGTTTGTTTGTTTGCATGCATGACTTGGGAGACAAGCAGCCTTTGCAGGGGGACGCGGGAGGAGGCTCCGGGATCTCGCGCACACGTCTTGGGAGACCCCGCGACTCTCTCAAAACACACACACACACACACACACACACACACACACACACACACACACAAAAATACCTTTGGGAAAGGCTACGTCCGTCCGCATCCACAGGAAATCGTTTTAAAAATAAGGGAAAAAATCTGCATTAATTGACCATACCCAATTTATTGCACACGCCTCCAGCGAACCTCCCCTGCAATTATGGATTTCGTTATTCGCGGGCATCGGCAGATCCCGTATGCTACATCCACACGTGTTTTGTATAGCCCAAAGGGGAGCTACTGCCCACCTACAAAATGAAGGTTTAATTGGAAAGGGTGTGCGCTAAAGACGTCATGACTCTGTCATCAGTAGGTCTTGCGCGCTCCCACACACGCACCCCCAGGGGTGTTGGCTTTCGGCCTCCGGCCCAGTTCAGACGACGCGCCCCAAACACGCAACCAGCCAGCCACACACGTGTTCTAGGGGGGAGCTCACGCGACAGGAAAGGGGAGCGCGGAGGCCGCCTCTGATTGGCCGCTGGGTGGCAACATTGCGCAAGGAGAGCCGGAGCCGCCTGCGGATTGGCCAGCGGAGGCTACACCAGAGCCGCCGGCGCTGACGTCGCGCTTGGCCCGCGCCTGATGCAGCCGCCTCTGGGGAGGAGCGCCGCCCCCCTCCCCGGTGCTGCCCAGAGCCGGGTGGGGGCCGGACTGCTGCTCGCTTGTGCAAGCCGCCGCATGATGCGCCTTCCTGCCCTTGCAATCGGGGCCCCGTCTGCCTCGAAATCCGGATCTTTCGATTCGGAGCCACTCCCGTTTACACGAGCCCATTGAGGGAAAGTGGATTTGGCAGCGGGTGAATCGGGAGGTGCCCGGGGTGGGAGTCAGATGAAGCAGGGAAGGAGGTAGGGAAGGAGACGATGAATTTAGGATTTTAGAGTTACAAGGGACCCCAAGGGTCATCTAGTCCAACCCCCTTGTGGGATGGAGCAGGCCTTCTGGACAACTCCGGGTTGCCGTCCCTCCAGCAGCGCTTTAAGAGACAAAACCAGCGCCTGGATGGGCCCAGATGCAAACTGGGCGCAGTGGGTACCTACCGAACCCTCACGGGTGGTTGAAACAGTTTTTGAGAGGGCAGCAGATTCTGGAACAGTCTTCAAGGGCAGCCCAAGGCGGGCAGAACACTGCAGTAGTCTAGGCAGGAGGATTCCGGGACTAGATTTTACCCTGGATTTTAGCTGGATGTGCTAGGCTCTGTGGTGTGATTCGGCGGGGGCCCCTGCGCAGATTTCTAATGTTGGAAAGAGAGTTGGAAAAAGATATAAATAACTAGAATATAGAGGGGGTGTTGGGAAGAGAGGAAAAAGTTGAGGGGGGCATGGAGAATTAGAAAGCAGGGCTGAGTTTAGCGGTCCTACTCCCCAAAAATTGTCTTGTTGCGAGGGATCCCCAAGGGTCATCTAGCCCAACCCCCTGCAATGTAGGAAAAACTAAAGAATCTCCGGTAATTTTAAGCCTCCGCTTAAAAGCCTCCAGTGAAGGAGACGTTATCTACAAGGCTGAAGATCTGGCCCGATCCAGCAAAGCTCCCTCGCGCAAATCCCGTTTTATTTCAGAGCAGGAGAACTCCCTGCTGGATCAGACCCCAGATTAATACGTGTGCAAAAAACAACACACACACACCCCCGCGATATATATTCCCCGCCCCTGCCCGGGCCTTGGGAGTCGACGTCTTTTGCAAACTGCGCGCATCTCTGCTGTCGCGCCTTCGCAAGCCGCGCGCATCTCCGAGACCCCGGCGGGCGCTAGGACCGCGCAGCTGCCTCCACCGACTGCAGCCCGCGCTGTGTATAAATGCAGGGCAGGCGGGCATGGGTCTGTTTGCAGTTTGCATGAGGATAAACCAGCCTGGGAGGGAGCCCAAAGTGGGGGGGCCCGGAGGAGCCTTCCTCGGCCAGCGCCGCGCTGCGTAACGGGCGCCGCGGACTCCCGGGCGCGCCCAGCCTCTCCAAATCCCTCGCAGCCTCCCCGGACCCGGGAGCGGAGTTAAAGACCCAAGACGTCGAGGAGGAGGAGGAGGAGGTCCTGGTTTCTTTGCTGCAAGAAGGAAGAGAAAGGAGAGGCACGTGGTCGATGTGCGGAGAAGGGAGAAGAGGCGCAGGATCATCCTTGCCGGGCGACAGCAGCTTGCAAGAGGGGAGCGCCCCCCCCCAAACCCCTTGCAACTGACCAGAGCCCCGGTCAGCTGCAGCCCTTCGGTGCGCGGAGGAAAGAGGCGGAAGGGAACAAGATTGCCAGCCGCGGCCAGGTTTATGGCAGCTGCGCCTTGCAGGAAAAGGGAAGGAGGTTTAATTGCGATTTAAAAGGAGAGGAAGGTGCGTTTGCGCGCGCGCCTGTGTGTTTGCGGGTGCAGGGGGGGTGGAGAGAGGGGGGGGGAATCCCTGGTTTGGCTAACCCCGCACTTCTTCCCCATCCCTTTTTAAACATTTGTTTTTCCTGCTTGGCTAGAGGCGGCTGCAGAAGCGGCTCGCAAGTTTTTTTTTTGCCGCCCTACATTTCTCCTCTGCTGGTTCCTCTTGCAGATCTTTGGTGACCATTGGAGCGCGCGCCCCTCCTCTCTCTCTCTCTCTCTCCTGGAAAAAGGTTTGGGAGCGAATCGGAGACTTGACTTGTTTATTTATTTAAAAGCCAGCTGCATTTTCTGCACTTGAAAAACCAGCTTTCCCCTTTCCCCCCCTCTGCTCTTGCAAAACACTTGGCAAAAATAAAAATAAAAAGTCGCCCCCCTCCCCTCCGCGCATGTGTGTCAAACTGGCCAATTCTCTCCCCCCCCCCCCGCGCGCCCGCCTTTCACCCACTTTTGTTGTTTCGGAATGCATTACTCGGGGAGCCTCATCTTGCAGGTTTAAAGGCAACTTTATTTTCTGCTCACGTGTCTATGTGTCACTTGGGTACATCGGGAGTCGTCGTATGTGTTTGATTCTCTGGAATTGCCTCAGCCCTGTTATAAATCATTCCTGTTTTCCTTGCTTAGGGCTCAGAGCCGCCTCTAGACGGTTGTTCGTTCCAACACCTATTTTTATTCAGTGGAATAATTTTTTCTGCATTGGAGAAAGGGGCATCCAGAAATTTGCAAACTTGACTAAGCTCTGTCTGATGTTTGTCACCCAACCCCACATTTTGCCAACGATTGTGGTTGACATTTTTCCCTCTTTGGAGCAGATGTTGCCTGTTAAAGTTCCCTTTCGATCTGCAGTTTGGAGATGATGCAAAAACCCCTCTAGAAGTTCTCTGCTGGGTTTGGGGGGGTTGCCTAGAAAGCACATTGAAGTGTTCCCCCACCCCACAGCAAACCCAGGTTAATGAGAGACCCATAAAAATTCCTCCTGGCCAGTCAGGGAACACATGACCCGATTCCTCTCCTTCCTTATTACCATTCCATTAATAATCATCATAATGGCACCTGAAATACTTTTTGTGTGTGCAATGAATCAATTTTCTCCCTTTTCTTTTAAGGGTGGGAGGTTGAACGCAAACATTTTTTTATTTTATTTAGCTGCTGCTAAGACCAGAGAGCGTCAGCCACCCACACTTGCCATGGAAAAAACGGGGATGATTTATTTTCCCCTTCCTGCTCTCTTCACATGTGATTTTTATTAGAATCAAACTGCAAGCGGTAGCTTTTGCAAAAGAAAAAAGGAGACTTTGTCTGTTGGAAAAGGACTCTCCTTCCAAGGCAAACAAGTTTTTTGGGGGGGGGGGAGGAGGATATTGTTGCAAAATCTCCAGTTTACAAACACGCTTTAGGCGTCTGGTCGCTGTTTTTCTCCTCTTTTTTTATAACTTTGCAACTTTGTGGCTGACACACTCCTTTACGTGTGTGTGTTTTCCTCTAGAAAGAAGAAATGGACTAAATCTCTGGCACCTGGAGAGAGAGAGTGTGTGTGTTGGTGATACCTGAGTCTGAGAGGTAGAAGGGAAACTCTTCCTTGCCAACCTGATGGGCGGATGGGTCCTTGAAGCAATTCGCTGAGGCTCTTTCCAATTTGCAAGGAATGACCGCCGCTCCTGGGCTGTGAGCCGCCTCTTCTCTCTCAACCTCTTCAGAAGGACCTTTTGCTCTTCCCGTAGCGCGACACCCCTGAAAGGTGGTCTCTCTTGTTGGCTACACGGGCATGTAGCTGGGGCCCCCCTCCTCATTCATTCCTGAATCAGCGAGCCACTCTTTGTTTGGTGCCCCATTTGTGCCCTGGGGTCCTCTGGAAGTGGATGTGGCTTGCCTCGTCCAGGGCACCAAAACTCTGGTCTCCTTCTCTCTGTGTTTTGTTCATTCCCCCGGAGAAGGACCTCCTGAGCCTTGGGCATGAGCTGGGCAGAGGGCTTCTAGAGTCCCTGTGGCCATGGACCCCTCCGCGACGGACGCCGCCGAAGCCGCCTTCTCGGACGTCCACCTTTGCGGCTACCTGCGCAAGCAGAAGTCCCACCGGCGGCGCTTCTTCGTCCTGCGCCGCGGCAGCGAGCGAGGCCCCCCTCGGCTGGAGTACTATGAGAACGAAAAGAAGTTCCGGGCGGGGGGCCTGTGCTCGCGCCCCAAGAGGACTTACCTGCTGGCCAGCGCCCTCAACGTCAACAAGCGGGCGGACGCCCGGCACAGGCACCTCATTGTGCTCTACGGGCGCGACGGCACCTTCGGGGTGGCAGCCGAGGACGCCGAGCAGCAGCAGGCGTGGTACTCGGCACTGGTGGAGCTGCACAGCAAGGGTGAGTGGGAGGGGGGCCATGTTTGCAGGGGGGCGCCATGCGATCATCGGGTGGCGCATCGAGAGGAGCTGCTATGCCCCCTGACCTGTGCCACTCAGCCTGGCCTGCGCTTGGGGGGGGGGAATTGCTTCCATGTGACCCGTGGAGTTGAGCTCTGGAACTCCCTGCTGCAGGAGGCACGGGTGGCCAGTCATTTGAACGGCCTTGGAAGAGGAAGGTGCAAATCCTTGCAGGAGGAGAGGGCGGTCGATGGCTCTGCCTCTACAATCAGAGGCAGCTTCCACCCCCCCGGCCTGATCCAGCAGGGCTGTTCTGCTGCTGCTGTGGAACCTCCAGGCCCAGAGGCAGTCTATCTGGATTCCTTAATTGTAAGGGGCATTTGACCGCTCTGCAAACAGGACCCTCGACTAGGTGGGCTCTCCTTATGTTCTTGGAGTATTTTCAGCCTTTTAAGCCAAACTTTCTTAATTTTTTACCATTTATTCCTAAGGTGCTGCTGCGGCTGCTGTCGCAACCTGCTCAGATCAGGCCATGGCCCACACAGGCTGGCAGCAGTGGCTCTCCAGGGATTGGCCCTGGGACCTCAATTCCCCACCAGAAGCGTGGCTTACTTCCACGAGCGATGCAATAGGAAGCTTTATATGGCGCCAGCCATCGGCTCACCTAGCTCAATACTGCCACCGGTACTGATTGGCAGGATTGGCTCTCCGGAGTCTTTCCCTGGAGATTGAACCTTCTGCATGCCAGGCAGGTGTCCTGCCACCGAGCCGCAAACCTTTAGATCTGTTGGTGCATTTACTGCACTACTGCCTACACAGGTGGGCAACAGCGCTCTCTCTTTTTGGGCAGACCCATACCTGATGATTCTGACAGGGATTGAACTTGGACCCTTCTGGACGAGAGGCAGAGGCTCTACCCCAGGGGTCCCCAAACTAAGGCCCGGGGGCCGGATGCAGCCCAATTGCCTTCTAAATCCGGCCTGTGGATGGTCTGGGAATCAGCATGTTTTTGCATGAGCAGAATGTGTCCTTTTATTTAAAATGCATCTCTGGGTTATTTGTGGGGCCTGCCTGGTGTTTTTAAATGAGTAGAATGTGTCCTTCAGTGGTACCTTGGTTTATTAACACAATTGGTTCCGGAAGTCTGTTCATAAACTGAACCGTTCATAAACTGAAGCGAACTTTCCCATTGAAAGTAATGGAAAGTGGATTAATCTGTTCCAGACGGGTCTGCAGAGTACTCAACCTGAAGCGTACTTAACCCGAAGCATGAGTGTAATTGGTTCCGGAAGTCTGTTCATAAACTGAAGCGTTCATAAACTGAAGCGAACTTTCCCATTGAAAGTAATGGAAAGTGGATTAATCCGTTCCAGATGGGTCCGCGGCGTTTGCAAACCGAAAATTCGTAAACCGAGGTGTTCATAAACCGAGGTTCCACTGTATTTAAAATGCATCTCTGGGTTATTTGTGGGGCATAGGAATTCGTTCATTTTCCCCCCCTTCAAAATGTAGTCCGGCCCCCCACAAGGTCTGAGGGACAGTGGACCGGCCCCCTGCTAAAAAAGTTTGCTGACCCCTGCTCTACCCTGCTGAGCTATGGAGGCTCTATTCCGTGAAGCTACCTTCAGTCTGTTTCCTCCTGCAAGGCCACATTTGCGACCCATGGGGGGCTCTTACCAGGGCCACCAGCAGGGACGTATCTTCCCTTCCCTCCAGGGGTTCCTGGAGAGGCAGTCTGCTCCAGAAAAGCGGTGGTGACGGATATATGATAAAGTCAGGACCTTCTGCATCTTAATTCAGATGCCCAGGACAGCTTTCCTCAACCTGGGTGCCCTCCAGCCGTTTCAGAGAGGCAGTGTGGCATAGTGGTTAGAGCAGTGTTTCTCAACCTTTTTTGGGCCACGGCACACTTGTTCCGTGAAAAAAATCACGAGGCACACCACCATTAAAAAGGTTAAAAAATTTAACTCTGTGCCGCCCTATATTATAATTATGACTGTAAGAAACACTTGCCAAATATTGCTTTCCGGCGGGTTAGTGTTGTGTATTGGCGGCCGCCAGGCTCGTTCGCACTGAGCTTTGGGAAAGAGGAGGAGAAATATTGCTTTCCGGCGGGTCAGAGTTGAAAATTTGGCGGCCGCCAGGCACGTGACAATGCAAATCGCCCTTCTCGTCGCCGCACATCGCGGCACACCAGCCAGCGTCTCGCGGCACACTAGCCTACCTCACAGCTAGCCTACCTCACAGGGTGGTTGTTGTGAGGATGGAATGGGGAGGGCAGGTATGTACGCCACTGCCTTGACTAGGGCTAGAGACATGGGGTGCATTGCAGTGGGGTGGGCTAGATGACCCTTGGGGGTCCCTCTCACCTGCACAGTACTGTGATTCAACAAGTCTCCTAGCCAGCCCAAGATCAGGGGAGACCCTGATGGTCCCCAGAAGTCCTTTGAGCCCATTTCACAGATGGGCAAGCACACAAACACACACATCCTCTGCAGGCCACAGGGTTCGACTAGATGGCCCCTAGGGGACTCTTAACCCATCCTGTAATGCTGCCACCCCTTATTTTGTTGTGCTCTGATCCAGCCTGGTGCCCTCTAGCTTTTTAGGACGACAACTCCCACCAGCCCCAGCCTGCAGGAGGGTGTCAGGTTGGGGGAAAGGATGCTCTAACCATTGCGCTTTGCTCCCCTTGTGTGATTCCCGAGCCGCTGCATAACCTTTTTTGTTTAGCCCCTCTGCCCCCCGCTAATTAATCGAGCTATTGATTTCCTCCTTGCTCCCAGGGTCTTGTTGCTCTGCAGGCGTAGTAGGTTGTTCTGGGCCAGGGAGGCTGCCGGCCAGTGTAGACAATATCGGAGCTAGACAGACCTAGAGTCTGTCTCGGCGCCAGCTTCCTATGTCCTTAGTTAATCCATGACAATGAGGGATAGAGCCTTGATTTGTTCCTAGCAGGTTTGGCTGCACACCTGCTTGGCATGCAGAAGGCCCCATGCTCCATTTCCCGACAGCAGCATTTCCAGGTCCTGCGGGGGGGAGAGACCCCCTGCCTGAAACTCTGGAGAGCTGCTGCTGCCGGCCAGTGTCTGGAACACTGAGCTAGGGGGACTTAAGTGTCTGGCTGGGCAAGGGCTCCTAGTTCAGTAGCAGAGTGATTGCTAGACCCGCAGAAGGTTGCAGGATTCAGTCCTGCACTGCACCCGGCTGCTGCCAGCCAGTGCAGGCAATATTGAGCTAGCTGTGGCTCTGTTGGCCTGACTTGGGATAATGACGTCCCTCTCTTCCTCCCGGCTTGAGGCTGCTTTGGGAGCAAAGGTTTTCCCCGGGACCTTTGGGCTAGATCAGAGCTCGGCAGCCCAGCCAGCCAGCCAGCCATATCCTGGCCAAGAAGCGCTTGCAGGCGTGGCATGGGGGGGGCCGGCCTGCCAGGGAGGAGGGAGCTGGCGCACGGCTGTGGGCAAACCTTGGAACTGGGTCAGGAGGGTCCCGTGCCAAGCGCTGGCCTCTGCGGGTGTGAGCCTGCCCTGAACTTTGCTCCTGTCACCAAGACCAGAGCCTTCTCCCCCTTTCTCTGGGTCCAAGCTCTGCCTCCTTCTCCCCACATCCAAAGGCTCGCCGTTGACCCTCTTTCCCCGCTTCCAATTTTGCAGCTTGCGGTGTTGGAGATGTATGTTTGTGTGCCCAGCTGCTATGCGCTGCCTGGTACATAATGTTCTCTCTCTCCTCAGCCCCCCCCCCCCAATACTATTCCTTGGGGGGTGTTGGCTGAGTTTCCTGGGAGCGAGAGAGAGAGGCGGGCCCCAGGACTCCTGGGTTCTCCTGGCAAATGGGGAGTTCTGGGTACAGACCAGCAGCTCCCTTTTTTGGTGGGGGGGGCTACCCCCTCACACACACACACCTTGGTCCCACAACCCCACCCTCAGTGCCCCTTGCAGAAAACCCATTACCCTGAGTGGTGCTTTGCACCTGGCCCGCGAAGGAAGCGAACGGCAAACTCAAAGCAGCGATGGGGAACTGCGCATTTATTTAAAATCCAGCGTGATTTAATCGGTGGGGGCGAAATGCGTGAGAGCGATCCAGCTGCAGCCAGCTTTCCGAAGCCTGGTGGTCATTTGCAAGGTCGGCTGTGATTCCTGCCTTGCAAGGGGGGCGGGGTTGGACTAGATGAGTCTTGGGTGCCCCTTACGACTCTGAAGTCATTGGATTTTACACCTCCAATGCCCCTCTTGGCACAACCCACCTATGAAATCCCGCTGTCCCGTCCGTCTGTCCCCACCTACTTTGGGAACTGTGATTCACAGCGGGACCTACAGCATCTTCTGTCCTCTCTCCCCGCCCCACCTGCCGCCCCACCTCCACTTGTTCCCAAACTGTTTAGCTTAAACATTTGCTCTCTGCCGAACCCCGGAGTTAACCTCAGGTTGGCGAGGGGGGGCTTTGAATTATCCTGCCGGAGTCTCCCCGGCAACCGGTGCCTCTCCTTCCCTTCCAGGTGACGCGCATGCCGGTTGTTGCCAGGGCGCCCGGCTGTTTTTGGGTCTGTTTATCCGTTTCTCTTCCCATCCGCCCACTGGCTTCACCTTCCGTGCCCCCCACCCATTGTCCTTCCTCCTCCCCCTCCTCCCTCCCCCCCAGCCCACTGAATAACCAAGGCACTCCTTGCCACATGGCCAGCTCCTTTTGGAGGAGAGGCAAGGGGCCAGTCCAGGTGGGATGTGTGGAGTTTCCGGGGGGGGGTGTGCAAGAGCATCTCTCTCCCCTCCTGCGGCTTCCAGCAGCCGGTCCTCAGAAGCGTCGCTGCCCCCAGTTGTGGAGGACAGAGCAATAGCCATTGCAGCTACGTAGCAGCCATCCGCAGCTCTCTCGTCCTCCATGAATTTGTCCCGTCCTCTTGGGGGGTCCAGCTTGGTGGTCACCCCTGCCTCCTGTGGCAGGGAGTTCCACAGTCCAACTGTGCGCTTCCTTTTCTCTGTCCAGGGTCAGTGCATCTTGCTTTTAACCAGAAGGTCTGTAGTTTGTGGCCACACCCAGGGACAGCTGGCGGACAGGATTCCGGCCTTGCTTGAGGGGGTTGAGCTAGATGACCCTTGGGTCTCCTTCCAACTTGCAGTTCTATGATTCATTGGAGGTTTCTAATCAGAGGTGGGATGGCTGTCTGTCTGGGATTTGACTGCAGTGAGCTAAAGGAGACCGTCAGAAAGGGACCCAGAGGGTCGTTGAGCTCCAATCCCTCTGCGGTGCCTTTGCTCATTTCCACCTGGCCTGGACTGTCTCCCGCTACTGTGAGCTGGGATACGAGACCCTTCATCTCAGGGTTGTGGGTTTGAGCCCCACGTTGGGTGAACAATCTCTGCATTGTGGCGGGTTGGACTAGATGACCCTTGGAACCCGTTCCAACTCTACAATTCCGTGGTTGTCCTGAACCCTCCTCCAACACTCAGCTTGGTTGGTGTGCTTTCTGAGTTGTGAGAGAGGAACTTCTCTATGCACCATCATGTATGCTTTAGTTGAGATCACTTGGCCTAGAAGACCTTCAGGGGTACTTTCCGCCTGTACTTATTTCTGTGCAGAATCATAGAAGAGCTGGGAGGGGCACCCCCAGAGGTCATCTAGCCCAACCCCCTGCGTTGCAGGAATTGCAGCTGACTCGACGGCCTCCTTCTCACTTGCCATTTCCCCTCTCTCATTCCCCCCCTCACAGGAAATGCGCCCCTCGGCCACGATTCTGCCTCCTCCTCCTCCCCCCACCCGCCCTTCAAGGAGGTCTGGCAGGTCAGCCTGCGCCCCCGGGGGCTGGGCCACACGCGCAACTTGGCCGGCGTCTACCTCCTCTGCCTGACGGAGAAGACCATCGACTTTGTCCGGCTGAACTCGGACGTGGCCGCCGTGGTCCTGCAGCTGCTCAGCGTCCGCCGCTGCGGCCACTCGGAGAACTACTTTTTCATGGAAGTCGGGCGCTCTGCCGCCACGGGGCCCGGCGAGTTGTGGATGCAGGTGGAGGACCTGGTGGTGGCGCAGAACATGCACGAGACCATCCTGGAGGCCATGAAGGCGCTGAGCGACGACTTCCGGGTCCGTGCAAAGAGCCAGCCGCTGGCCTCCACGCCCATCTCGGTGCCGCCCCGGCGGCAGCACCCGGGGAACCCTCCGGCCAGCCAGGGCACCTTCCTCTGGCGGCCGCGGCCGGAGAGCACCCCTTGCCTTCCCCGTGCGCCTGGGGTGCAGAAGGCGTCTGGGCCGCGGAAGCCGAGCTCCCTGAGCGACTACAGCGCCCTCTCGTCGGACGAAGGCGGCTCCAGCCCAGGCGAGTGCCGCCCTGTCAGGACCCCCGACCCCCTGGCCTACCTGCTGGCGGGAGGTGAGCTAGACTACGTCACCATGAGCAAGAGGACATCCCCGGACAGTGCCTCGCTGGCACGGTGGGCGTCTGCGGCCGAGGCCAACAAGCGGGCCTCTCTTCCCCCGGTGGCGCTGGAGAAGGAGGTCCCCGGCCTGCCGCGGAGGAAGCCGCCTGCCGTCTCTGCCAGCTACCCGGAAGGCCTCAACCTCCGCGTGTCCGATCCTGGCTACATGGCCATGCTGCCTGGCGTGCCCACGGAGGACCGCGGCTATGTGCCCATGGCACCTGGCAGCGCCTCCCCGTCTCGGGAGCGTGGAGGCTACATGCTGATGTCGCCCAGCGGAAGCAGCTCCCCGGACGGGGCAGCGGCCCGGTGGGCCAAATCCCCCGCCGGCGGAGACTACATGGATATGTCTCCCGCCAGCCACTCTGCCTCTAGCACCCCGCCAGAGCGCAGCCCCCTGCCCGGAGGCGCCCCTTTCTTCTCCCTGCCCCGCTCCTTCAAGCACGTCCCGGAGGCCGCGCTGCGCCCTTTCGACCCCCGGCACCGCTCCGGGTCCTCCTCCACCAGCTCCGACAGCCTGGAGGAGGCGGGCAGACCCCGGCGGACCCTCTTTGCCTGCCGGGAAGCAGCCCCGCCGTCCCGCAGCCCCGGCGAGTACGTCAGCATCGAGTTCGGGTTGTGGGCGGCTGCAGACTACATCAACATGGAGGCCGGGGCGCCGCCGGAGGGACTCGCCCCCCCGGGGGCAGCGGCCGAGAACTACGCCGAGATGGCGCCCGGGGCCCGGCTGGTACGTGCCCGCACGCAGGGGAGGAGGCGGCACTGCTCAGAGACGTTCCCCGAGGCGGAGAGGAATGGGGCGGGGGCCCCGCCCGGAGAGGCGCCGGTCGAGCCGGGCCTGAACTACATCGACTTGGACCTAGCGAATGAGTCGGCGCCTGCCCTGCGGCTGCCGGCGGTGCCCGCCCCGGTTGGGGTGATTCACAGCTACGCCAGCATCGACTTCCTCCGCTCTGGGGAGCTTCGGGGGCAGAAGGCGAGCTCAGAGGGGGCAGGTGAGTGGTGTCAGCGGTAAGGTTGGGCAGATAACCTGGCTTTCAACAACGTGTCTGTATCGCCATCTAAACATCGGGATATACTGGTATACAGTGGTACCCTGGTTCTCAAACTTAATCCGTTCCAAAACCAAAGCGTTCCAAAACCAAGGTGCGCTTTCCCATAGAAAGGAATGCAAAACGAATTAATCCATTCCAGACTTTTAAAAACAACACCTAAGACAGCCGAATAAAAAAAATCCTTCAGTAGCACCTTAAAGACCAACTAAGTTTTTATTTTGGTATGAGCTTTCGTGTGCATGCACACTTCTTCAGATAGACTGGAAACCATCTGAAGAAGTGTGCATGCACATGAAAGCTCATACCAAAATAAAAACTTAGCTGGTCTTTAAGGTGCTACTGAAGGAATTTTTTTATTTTGCTTCGACTCAGACCAACACCGCTACCTACCCTAAGACAGCCATTTAACATTAATTTTACTATCTAAGAAGACCATGGATTCATAAAATGAAAGCAATAAACAATGTACTGCACTATAAAATAAGTACGGCAGTATTGTAGATGATAAAAAAAACTAAAATTGATTTCCCCCCCTAACCTGCACTGTTGTTCCGC
Source organism: Zootoca vivipara (assembly GCF_965207765.1). Taxonomy (NCBI): domain Eukaryota; kingdom Metazoa; phylum Chordata; class Lepidosauria; order Squamata; family Lacertidae; genus Zootoca; species Zootoca vivipara. The sequence goes on from NC_142595.1 coordinate 52,555,969, forward strand.
AGCCACGCAATCAATCAATCAGTAGCTGAACTGGGTTCCACGCAGTCACAAAAACAAATTAACCGAAAAAGCCTCCAAAACAAAAACGCAAAATAAATAGCAAAAACTCCGCCAAACTTAATTCGTTCTGCAAGCCCATTTGACTTCTGAAATGTTCGGAAACCAAGGCGCAGCTTCCGATTGGTGCAGGCGCCCCGGAAACAATGTCCGACAGCCACACTGGACATTCGGCTTCCGAAGATTTTTTGAAAACCTGAACACTTCCAGGTTTTTTGACGTTTGGGAGCCACCAAGGCATTTGAGAACCAACGTCCCACTGTATCGCAATGTCTGAAATAAGGAGGAAGCTACAGATAGAGGCATTTGCTGGCTTCACTGTTTTCCCCCACTTTGTGGTTTTTGCAAAGCACACACACACACCTCATGATTTGCCCTATATTTCCAGATGAAATATTAGGAAACTGATATCACGATATGGACTTCAGATCGCTTTTGGAGGTTATGTATCACCCAGCCCTGACACACATCATGACTTGTGATATATTGCCAGGTCAGAAACTGAAACCGATATCACGATGTGGACTTCAAACCGGGTTTGGGTGATCTGTTGATAATGTCATGCAGCCGTTCTCTGCAGCGTGGCAAAGAGGGTGCTTGAGTTGGGGGGCGAGGGTGGCTGCATCTGTTTAAAGTTTAGCCATTCTGTTTCATTATTTGTTAAATTTGCCTACATTTCGGCACAGTTCACCGCGTAAAAAAACACGTAGGTAAAAACACAAAACGTAATGAAAATGAGAATGAAGACAACAAGCCAATAAGCGCCCCTGCCCGCAAAGGATTCTGGGAGTCGTGCTTTGTGAAAGGCGATGGGAGTTTTGAGGGGGTCTCCTCTCGGCACCCGTAACCAACTACAATTCCCAGGGTTCTCTGGGGGAAGCTGTGTCTGCTCAAAGCTGGTGTGGATGAAGCCTCTTTCGTTGGGGGCTTTTAAACAGAGGTTGGGTGGCCACCTGTCACGAGATTCTTCAGCCACGATTTCTGCATTGCAAGGGGGGGTTGCACTCGATGACCCCTGGGTGCCCCTTCCAACTTTACAATTCAGCCATTCTACGAAACCTGCTGACGGGGAGAGACTCTCCTCTCTGTGGCTGTTCCTCTCCCGGGTAAATAGGCAGGCTCCTCGCAGAAGCATTTACTAGGGGCTGTTAAAAGTCTATTCCTAGCCTGACGGCACTGAGAAACATGCAGTGGTTTTTTGGGGTGGGGAGAAAGGTCACTGCCGCTCCTAGCCTGGGTGCTCTCCGTGTCCCTAGAGCAGGGGGTGGGCGCTTCTCCTTCGACGCGGTGGCTTGGAGGTCCCTTGGCTAGATCGGGGGGCCGTAGAGTGTAGGATTCGCAGCCACTAAACCGCTGGTTCTTCAAACCTCCAGCGAAGGAGATTCTGCCCCCTTCCAAGGCCATAGAATTGTAGGCTGAAAGGGTCCCAGGCACAGATCCTGTGCTCCCGGCGCAGCTAGGTGTTTTTAAAAAAGCACAGGCTTCCTAATTTGTCTCAAAGCATTCTATACATTCAGAGAAGCAGTGCTCCTTCTGGCTGTGGAGGCAGAGTGGAGCCACTCCGGCTAATAATAATAATAATAATAATAATAATAATAATAATAATTTATTATTTATACCCCACCCATCTGGCTGGGTTTCCCCAGCCACTCTGGGCGGCTTACAACAGAAAAATGAAATAAAACAATTAAACATTAAAAGCCTCCCTGAACAGGGCTGCCTTCAGATGTCTTCTAAAAGTCTGGTAGCTGTTTTCCTCTTTGACATCTGATGGGAGGGCCTTCCACAGGGCAGGCGCCACCACCGAGAAGGCCCTCTGCCTGGTTCCCTGCAACTTGGCTTCTCGCAACGAGGGAACCGCCAGAAGGCCCTCGGAGCTGGACCTCAGTGTCCGGGCAGAACGATGGGGGTGGAGACGCTCCTTCAGGTATATTGGACCGAGGCCATTTAGGGCTTTAAAGGTCAGCACCAACACTTTGAACTGTGCTTGGAATCGTACTGGGAGCCAATGTAGATCTTTCAAGGCGGCCGGTGTTATGTGGTCTCGGCGGCCGCTCCCAGTCACCAGTCTAGCTGCCGCATTCTGGATTAGTTGTAGTTTCCGGGTCACCTTCAAAGGTAGCCCCACGTAGAGCGCATTGCAGTAGTCCAAGCGAGAGATAACCAGAGCATGCACCACTCTGGCGAGACAGTCAGCGGGCAGGTAGGGTCTCAGCCTGCGTACCAGATGGAGCTGATAGACAGCTGCCCTGGACACAGAATTGATCTGCACCTCCATGGACAGCTGTGAGTCCAGAATGACTCCTAGGCTGCACACCTGGTCCTTCAGGGGCACAGTTACCCCATTCAGGACCAGGGAGTCCTCCACACCTGCCCGCCTCCTGTCCCCCACAAACAGTAGCCATCGAGAGCCCTCTCCCCCTCCATGGATTTGTCCCATCCTCTTCGGAAACCCCCCCAGTTTCTTTTTTTTTAAAAAAATATTTTTATTAATTTTCCAATTAAAACCAATTATATCACATTCAATATTTCAAATTATACACATATATATATCAATCAAACCGAATGTTATGCCAAATCATCTAAATAATTTATTTTTGGGTTCCCATGCTTCAAGAAATTGGGAATTCCTCGCAGAAATTGGGAATTCCCCCCCAGTTTCAACCACATGCTTTCACCTTCCAACATTTCCCCCCCTTTTTGCAGACATATATTTTAATAAGTAATAAAGAGCAGGTGTAGTTAACAATCGCCTCTGAAATCACAGCAAAATAATAATAATAATAAATAAAAATAAACAGGCTCAGGGCGGCCAACATCATAAAACTAACACAGTATACAAAGAACATAAAAACAGGCAGTCGATGAATTAAAATTTTAAAATGTCATGGCTCTGTCGAGAAAACTTCTAAAATACATTTACTGAGTTAAATTCCATCTTGATCACCCATTTGGGTTTTTACTGTATCACCCCCTCCTGAAAATAAATGCCAGACAAATCTACCAATTAAACAATGAGGGACTTAGCCATTATCTGTCATACTCCCCAAATGAAATATCATTCCCCCCCCCATATCTTCCAACATTCAGCTGTGTGGGATGCTCACGAGTTCGAGTGTTACGAGAGAGGGCAGAAAACGTCCCCCCATCCCTTTTCTCCCTGCCAGGCATAATTTTGCAAACTTCTACAATGCCACCATTTGTTCGCTTTTTCTCTAAACTCCTTCAAGCATTTTCCTGCAATTTCAGGAAATTTTGGGAACAGGCTTTTTATCTGGGGAAAAGCCAGCATCTTCCCTCCTCTGCCCAGCGGGGAAAATGTCTGGGTTTGGCCTGAGTCAAGACTCCTTCCTTAGCCACGGTGATTTCCAAACTTCCCTGCGAGGTCTGGTTTATATTTGCTTTCCCTTATCAGCCGCCTACGTTGCAGCGCACCTGCCGCGAAGCTCACCTGGTGGTACAACGCGGTCCGAAAGCACTCCTGGCGACGCACCCAGGTGTTCCTTTGCAGCCCTTGCCAGTTCGCGGCCCCTGCGCTCTCCTTGTGGCGCGCCTGGCAGGGTGGCATTCTCTGGCTCTGCATTTGACCTCAGCATATTCATTTATTCATAGAATCGTAGAGTTGGAAGAGACCACAAGGGCCATCCAGTCCAACCCCCTGCCAAGCAGGAAACACCATCAAAGCATTCTTGACATATGGCTGTCAAGCCTCTGCTTAAAGACCCCCAAAGAAGGAGACTCCACCACACTCCTTGGCAGCAAATTCCACTGCCGAACAGCTCTTACTGTCAGGAAGTTCTTCCTAATGTTTAGGTGGAATCTTCTTTCTTGAAGTTTGAATCCATTGCTCCGTGTCCGCTTCTCTGGAGCAGCAGAAAACGACCTTTCTCCCTCCTCTATATGACATCCTTTTATATATTTGAACATGGCTATCATATCACCCCTTAACCTTCTCTTCTCCAGGCTAAGCATACCCAGCTCCCTAAGCCGTTCCTCATAAGGCATTGTTTCCAGGCCTTTGACCATTTTGGTTGCCCTCCTCTGGACACGTTCCAGCTTGTCAGTATCCTTCTTGAAGTGTGGTGCCCAGAACTGGACACAGTACTCCAGGTGAGGTCTGACCAGAGCAGAATACAGTGGTACTATTACTTCCCTTGATCTAGATGCTATACTCCTCTTGATGCAGCCCAGAATTGCATTGGCTTTTTTAGCTGCTGGACTCATGTCAAGTTTGTAGTCTACCAGGACTCCTAGATCCTTTTCACATGTACTGCTCTCAAGCCAGGTGTCACCCATCCTGTATTTGTGCCTTTCATTTTTTTTGCCCAAGTGTAGTACACTCATACCTCGGTTTAAGTACGCCTCGGTTTGAGTATTTTCAGTTTAAGTACTCCGTGGACCCGTCTGGAAAGGATTAATCCACTTTCCATTACTTTCAATGGGAAAGTTCGCTTCAGGTTAAGTATAGACTTCTGGAACCAGTTGTGTTTGTAAACCGAGGTACCACTGTACTTTACATTTCTCCCTGTTAAAATTCATCTTGTTTGCTTTGGCCCAGTTGTCTAATCTGTTAAGGTCATTTTGAAGTGTGATCCTGTCCTCTGGGGTATTAGCCACACCTCCCAATTTGGTGTCGTCTGCAAACTTGCTCAGGATGCCCTCAAGCCTTTCATCCAAGTCAGTGATAAAGATGTTGAATAAGACTGGGCCCAAGACAGAACCCTGTGGCACCCCACTAGTCACTTCTCTCCAAGATGAAGAGGAGCCATTGATGAGCACCCTTTGGGTTCGGTCAGCCAGCCAGTTACAAATCCACTGAATGGTAGCATTGTCCAGCCTGCATTTTACCAGCTTCTTTACAAGAATATCATGGGGCACCTTGTAAAAGGCCTTGCTGAAATCAAGATAGGCAACATCCACAGCGTTCCCTTCATCTACTAGGCTTGTAATTCTGTCAAAAAATGAGGTCAGATTAGTCTGACATGACTTATTTTTCAGAAACCCATGCTGACTTTTAGTGATCACAGCGTTTCTTTCTAGGTGCTCACAGACTGTTTGCTTAATGATTTGCTCTAGAATCTTTCCTGGTATTGATGTCAGGCTGACTGGGCGGTAATTGTTTGGGTCCTCTCTTTCCCCCTTTTTGAAAATAGGGACAACATTTGCCCTCCTCCAGTCTGCTGGGACTTCGCCTGTTCTCCTTGAATTCTCAAAGATTACTGCCAGTGGTTCGGAAATCACCTCTGCCAGTTCTTTTAATACTCTTGGATGTAGTTCAACTGGCCCTGGAGACTTGAATACCTCTAAACTAGCCAAGTATTCTTGTACTACCTCCTTACTTATTCTGGGCTGTGTTTCCCCTGCTGAATCATCTGCTCCATATTCTTCAGGTTGGGCGTTTTTTTCTTTTTTGGAGAAGACTGAGGCAAAGAAGGTATCGAGGAGTTCTGCCCTTTCTCTGTCCCCTGTTTGCATTTCACCATCTTCTCCTCTAAGTGACCCCGCTGTTTCCTTGTTCTTCCTTTTGCTACAGACATACCCATAAAAGCCCTTTTTGTTGCTTTTAACCTCTCTAGCAAGCCTGAGTTCATTCTGTGCTTTAGCTTTTCTGACTTTGTCTCTACACGTGCTGGCTATTTGTTTGAATTCCTCTCTGGTGGTTTCCCCCTTTTTCCATTTTTTGTACATATCCCTTTTAAATCTTAACTCAGTTAAAAGTTCTTTAGATAGCCACCCTGGCTTCTTTAGGCACCTTCCGTGTTTCCGTCTCATTGGTATTGCCTGAAGTTGTGCTTTTAATATCTCCCTTTTAACAAACTCCCAACCATCATGAACTCCCTTCCCTTTTAGTATTACTGTCCATGGGATTTCACCCAGCGTTTCCCTAAGTTTTCTGAAGTCGGCTTTCTTAAAGTCTAGAATTTGAGTCTTAGTATGCTTGGTTGCTTCTTTCCACTGTATAATAATAAACTCCAGAAGAGCATGGTCACTCCCACCTAATGATCCTGCAACTTCTACCCCACTAACCAGGTCATCACTATTGGTTAGGACCAGATCTAAAATGGCTAATTCTCTTGTTGCTTCTCCCACATCAATTGCATTTGGATCCCCTCTCCCACCCCACCCACCCCACCCCGGAGCTCAAGTAGGTGCAGAAATTTGTAAACGTAAAGCTCGGCATGGACGGAAGAAAGTATTCCTCCCTCTCGTGCAACACTCGAACTCGTGGGCATCTTGCGAAACCTGAATGTCGGGAGCTTCAGGGCAGATAAAAAAGAAGCTCGCAGTTAAACTGCGGAACTCCCTCCCACAGGAAGCAGCCACAGCCACCAACCCAGATGGCTTTAGAAGACAAATGGGTGAGATGCTGGAAGCTGCAGGGAGGAGAGAGGGGCTCTCGTGTTCGAATCCTGCTTGCAGGGTTCCCATGGACATCTGGTTGGCCACTGCTGGACCAGAGCGGCCATTGGCCTGATCAAGCAGGCTCTTTGTACACGGTCCTCTCCCCCCCTCATTTAATCCCCACAACAACCCTGTGAGGTAGGCTAGGTGGGCAGGAGCCACCCACAAGGCCTCCCAGCGAGCTTCCTGGCAGAGGGGGAGGGATTTGAACCCTGGTCTCTCCCAGGTTCTGGCCCGGCACTCTAACCACTGCACCACCACTGCCTCTCGCATTGCACCTTCCCCCTCTTAGAGCCGCGTCCGTCTTAATTTCAGGTCTCTGATTTGGAGAGAGGTGTTTTCACAGCTGTGAATGCTTAAGGTTTAAGTTAAGGCCACCCTGGCAGGGCCAAGATCCCTGGACACAGTTAGAGTGGGGGGGTCTCCCCTCTGGTGACCGGCAGAGGTTGGAGTGGGGAAAACCAGGCAGGGAGGCCTGATGGAGTAGCTACAGTGATGGGCAACCTTTTGAGCCTGGTGTGTCAAAATTCGCCAAAAAAAAACAAGCATAACTCGGGTGGTGTGTCACTTCGAGAAAAAAACCATAATTTTGCGATATTTATAGTTTAAATAACAAAATTGTATAATTGTTTCCCCTTGTAAAAAAGGAAAAGGGGGAGGGAAAAAAATTAAAGTTTTTTTTAAAAAAACAAAAATTAAAAAGGGAAATATTTAAAAAGGCCTTCCTCCAACGGGTCTGCCGCTGGGGAGGTGGGCTCAGGTTGGGCCTGTGCCGGGGCTTCTTTTTTCCTCCTCCGGCCTCCGGGGTGCCTTGAGGCTATCTGTCAGGTTCACGGGGTGGGGGGCCAGCAGCTCCCTGGTTGCTGCATTGGTGGCCTCCAGTGTCCAGGCGGCGGCGGTGGTTTTGGTGGCTGAGGAGCCTGTCCAGCAGCTCCTACAGCCCTGGTCACTTTCAGGAGCTCCATGGCTCCGTGCCGACCGCCATCTTGCCTCGCTGGACGTCCACAAGGCCCCCAGAGGTGCGTCGCCTGCGGCATTCCACCGCCAGCCGGAAGCGAGGTCTTGGCACGCGGCCGCGTGTCACTGAAAATGGCTATGCGTGTCAGTGCTGACACGCATGTCATAGGTTCACTATCACCGATTGTAGCACAAAAAAGAGAAGCGTTCTCCTCCCTCTCTGAGGCCTTTGTGCTCTGCTTAGCACGTGGAACTCCCTGACACAAGATTGGTGGGGGGTTTGGTCACTGGCTTGCTTTGGGGGCTTTTAAAGGTGACTTAGAGCAATCCCAAGGCTGCTGCTTGCCAAACAGATTGATTAATTGATTCATAAGTATAAATTAGTTGCTTTTGTGTCACTTCCTGCTTCAGAGGCGGCCCGCCACAGAACGCCAGTTGCCTGGGAGAAATATGGAGTGGGAAGAATGGGGGACAGGGCTGTTGCCCTGGCCGCCTAATAATAATAATAGTAATAATAATAATAATAATAATAATAATTAATATATTCAATTTATATACTGCCCTTGATCAAAAGATCCCAGAACACATTTTATAGAGTGCCATAATAAAAAACATAACGATAATAATGAAACATATTGCACATAATGCTGCTTAATAATAAAATAATTATAATAACAGTCCCCCGGCCCCCCCAGCTCTAACAGGCCATAGATTATTTCATGGCCAAAGGCCATTGCAGAGAAATGTTTTTGCCTGGCGTTTAAATATATGTAATGAAGGTGCCAGGCGAGCCTCTCTGTGGGGAGCATGGGAGTCACCACCGTAAAGGCCCTGTTCTCTTGTTGCTGACCTTTTGGGGGCGGAGGGGACATAGAAGAGTGCAGGGTCCATGGCGCTTCATATAGGGAGGGGGGGTCCTTAAGGTATGACGCCCTGAGCCATGTCAGGCTTCAATCACCCAACCCCCACCTCTCCAAAAACATATTACAAACCCTTTTCTGCTTTTAAGAGAGAGGTGTAAGTTCTTAGATTTATTCAAGAGCCTGCAGGATCAGGCCAAAGTGGGCTCCTCTAGTCCAGCATCCTGTTCTCAATGCGGCCAACCAGATGCCCATCAGGGGTAACCCGAAAGCAGGATTCGAACACAAGAGCGGCACTCTCCCCTCCTGCGGTTTCCAGAAGCATCTCTGCCTCCCGGGGGGGGGGGCAGAGCGTAGCCATTGCGGCCAGTGGCTATCGATAGCCCTCCCCTCTATGAATTTGTCCAGTCCTCTTTTACAGCCATGGCTGCCTCCTGTGGAGGGGAGTTCCATAGTTCATGTGAAAAAGTACTTTTATCTGTCCTAAATCTCCAATTGCTCCGGCCCCCACCAAGCACGACCTGATTATTTCCAGAGCGCTTTACACCCCGTGATCTCTCTGCTTGCCCACAAAGGAGCAAGCCCCGCTTTTAGCCTCAGTTTTCCCCAGCTGTGAAATGGGTGCGTGTTGAGAGCCCATTGCAGCAAGTGTGAACCTCGTAGGTGGCTGCCCCCTTCCCCAATCAAAGCATCTGGTTGGGGAAAGGGTGGGGGCCGTACAGATCTCTCTATCTGCACTCTAGGTAAGAGAGAAACCTGTTTGCATGCTGGGCCCTCCCCCCAAAGTTTGGGGGCTTGAAGAGAAGACATCCTCCGCCAGCTCCCCAAATCCTCACCTGCCCTGTAAAAATTCCTCTCTATATTTATCTGCTTCCTCCGACAGCTGAGGCTGCCTTGCCGTCCCTGGAGAGCGGGGGGGGGCAGGTTCCCCCTCCATTGCTTCTCTCCCCCACCCCAATTCCTTCCTTCCCTTCTTTTCTTCTCGCCTTCAGACGCACGGCGGGGGGACAGTTTCTGCACACCCCTCTCCATCCCCTGCTACGCTGCCAGAGCGTAAGGCCCAGGGGAAATCACTGGAGGAAGGGGCGGAGGAAGGCCTGTGAGGGGCGTGGCCTTGGAGAGGGTCCCAAGGGCCACATAGAGAGGCCTGGGGGCCACATCCAGTCTGCAGGCCACCACTGATCCAGGGCTTCCCTTCTTCCCTTTTCTCTCCTCTAACCTATTTTCCACTCACTCCTTTTTTTGGATGTGCCACAAAAGCTTCCTTCCTTCCTTTTTCTTTCTGCCTTCCTTCCTTCCCCTCGCTCCCTTCCTTCATCTTCCTCCCTTCCTCTTTCCTTCCTTCCTTCCTTCCTTCCTTCCTTCCTTCCTTCCTTCCTTCCTTCCTTCCTTCCTTCCTTCCTTCCTTCCTTCTCCTCCCTCCCTTATTTCATATTCCTTCCCTTTTTTTCTTTTCTTCCTTCTTTCCCTCCTTCCTTCCTCTTTCTTTCTCTCTCTCTCTCTCTCTCTCTTTTCTTTCTTTTTTTCTTTATCTCCCCCTTCCTTCCTTCCTCCCTCCCTCCCTCCCTCCCTCCTTCTTTCTTTCTTTCTTTTTTGTTCTTTCTTCCTTCTACTTCCCCTCCCTCTTATTTCATATTCCTTCCCTTCTTTTCCTTCCTTCCCATCAGCTCTTCTTGCAGCCCCCCCTCTCACTGTCTCTCTGCTCCCCCCCCCGGCAGTTTGCATCCTTAAACTTCAGCCCCTGTGATGGTGACAGCGACACCCCTGCGAGGGAGGGAGGGAGGGGAGCAGGACCTGGGGCTTTTCCGTTTAGAGAAAAGGCGAGTGAGTGCGACAAGATAGAAGCTGATGCCCTTATGCAACGGACCGAGAAATGTCTCTCCCTCTTCGAGAATTCGTGGGCACCCAGTGAAGCTGGGTGTTGGGAGATTCAGGGTAGATAAAAAGAAAACTCCCTCTTCACCCAGCACAGAGTTAAACTGTGGAACTCCCTACCACAGGAGAGGGGGGAGTGGCTCTTGAGTTTGAATCCTGCTTGTGAGTTTTCCAGTTGAGGCGGGGGGGGGGGCGATCCTGAAGACTCCTAGGTCCTGAGGCTCTTTCTCTTGAGCGGATCTGGCCCCCACAGCGCAGAGCGTTCTGCTTTTATTTTTTTATTACACTGGGACCTTGTTCCCAATCCGTCGGGCCCAGGCTATAATTTTCATACCAGGGAGAGCTTTGCTGCCGTCTCCTGGCACACACACAACTCCCCCCCCCTACACACACAAACACACACACACACTTTTTGGTATTTTCCTTTTTTATACGTTGCTCCAGAAACTTGGCCGCTTGCTGGATCCGACGAGTGATGTGGTTATGGGGACAAAGCTCTCCCTTACGGAGATGGGGGTGTCTTGTGGGGCTGGGTTTGGAATAGCAGAAGGACAGTGTGATGTCTTTTGGGGGGGGGTAACTGGGCTATTCTAAGTGCCCTGTGCCTGCTGGGTTGTACCTTGCCACCATCTCTTGAGTCGGGGGTCTGGGATGGGGCCCCTCTGAGCATGCGCAAAGTGTCTGGAAAAAAGCTGACCAGGAGGAATAATTCCCCTTAAACCTCTTTTTCGCCCCATCCCATCCCATCTCTGGGTTCCTTTCGTTGGTTGTCCTCCTGGTCCTCAATAGGAGTATAGCATCTAGATCAAGGGAAGTAATATTACCACTGTATTCTGCTCTGGTCAGACCTCACCTGGAGTACTGTGTCCAGTTCTGGGCACCACAGTTCAAGAAGGATACTGACAAGCTGGAACGTGTCCAGAAGAGGGCAACCAAAATGGTCAAAGGCCTGGAAACGATGCCTTATGAGGAACGGCTTAGGGAGCTGGGTATGTTTAGCCTGGAGAAGAGAAAGTTAAGGGGTGATACGGTAGCCATGTTCAAATATATAAAAGGATGAGATATAGAGGAGGGAGAAAGGTTGTTTTCTGCTGCTCCAGAGAAGCGGACACGGAGCAATGGATTCAAACTTCAAAAAAGAAGCTTCCACCTCAACATTAGGAAGAACTTCCTGACAGTAAGAGCTGTTCGGCAGTGGAATTTGCTACCAAGGAGTGTGGTGGAGTCTCCTTCTTTGGAGGTCTTTAAGCAGAGGCTTGACAGCCATATGTCAGGAATGCTTTGATGGTGTTTCCTGCTTGGCAGGGGGTTGGACTGGATGGCCCTTGTGGTCTCTTCCAACTCTATGATTCTACCTGAAACAGAGTTGTTTTTTTTCTCTTGCATTTCAGATTCCTGATCCTGCCAGCAAGGAAGATGACACAAACCGGCCTCCCTTGTCGCCAACATCATTTTTCGTGTTGTTGTTGTTTTGCACTATAGCAATATCTGCTTCTTTATTTTTTCCACCCCTCTGCCGCAGTTCTTTGGACGTAAAGTGCCTTTTTTTGGAGGGGGGAGGGTGTTTCTCTCCCCCCCCTTCCTTCCCCATGGGAGAACTCTGGAATTGTGCCCTAACCTGCTCGCCACCAAAGACGTGTTATGTGTTTGTTGGTTCGTGTGGGGTGTGTCTCTGTGTGTGGGTCTTTGGCCAGCTCTGTAAGTCTGGGAAACTCTCTCTGAATTGCCCATTTCGATTCTGCAAGGTGGAGCTTCCCAGCCTCGCACCCTCCTGGGAGTTGTAGCGCAAAGCCACAGGAGGGTGCCAGGTTGGCGATGGGAAGAATGTGCACCCCAGAACTTATTTGCTTAACTTTGGAAATACACGCAGAGGCGGCGTCCCCGTCTCCCCCCCCCCTTGCAAAAAGAAATGCTAAAGGGTTTTGCTTTTTTGCTTCAGAGGGCGCCGCCTTGAACCCGTGTCTCATCTCCGTGTTGTTTGTGGCCAAACGCCCCCCCCCCCCGGACTCAAGTGCCTGCACCCTTCTGTGAAAGCCCCCCCCCCGAGAGCTCCTCCCATGCCCACCCCACCCACCCCCCAGATCGCTGCAGCAGTTTGCAGAGAGAGGGAGAGAGCCCTCGGTGGCCGCTCTGGGAGAAGAGGGAATATTTTGGGGTTCCCCGAAACTCCCCTGGGCCCGACTCGTAACGCCTCGCACTTCTTTGCTGTTGGGAACTGACGGCATTATTTGCTTCTCTCTTATTTGGAAATAAAAGAGATTTTCAGAACTGGAAAACAGAGGTGTGGCGTGAAGTTTTGAGGAGGCAATGGGGGTGTCCTCCTGGAGGCTGGGAGCCCCTCTTGGAGCCAGGGTGGATTGGAGCGGGGCCACAGGAGGGCGGCCGTCCCCCCCCCCCACCCCCCCCAGTGCATTCTTTTGTTGAGATTCCTGCACTGCAGCAGGTTGGACTAGATGACCTTTGGGAGTCCCGTCCAACTCTACAATCCTAGGATCTCAAGGTTTTTAAACAGAGGTTAGATGGATTGAGGATTCCAAAGGGAGGCAGGTGGGGCTGTATTTCTCTTTTCACGACCTCCCAACGGAAGTAGGGCGGGGGGCCCTGGGCCTGAGGCTCCCCAAACCCTGCCCCAAGCAGTTTTAAGGGTGGGGAGATGCCTGGCTTCCCAGTAGGACATGTGAAAAGGATCTAGGGGTCCTGGTGAACCACAAGCGCAACATGAGCCAGCAGCGTGATGCAGCGGCAAATAAGGCGAATGCTATTCTAGGCTAGTGTCCGGATCAAGGGAAGGAATAACCCCACTCTATTCTGCCTTGGTCAAACCATGCCTGGAGTCCAATTCTGGGCACCCCAGTTTAAGAAGGATGTTGACAAGCTGGAAGGTGTGCCGAGGAGGGAGATAAAAATCACCATGGGGCTGGAAAGCAAGCCTGATGAGGAGTGGTTGAAGGAACTGGGTATGTTTAGCCTGGGAAAGAGGAGACAGAGGAGAGATGAGAGCCATCCTCAAATATCTCAAGGGAAGAGGGAGCAAACTTGTTTTCTCTTGCTCTGGAAGGGAGGACTTGAACCCATGGCGTCAAGTTACAAGAAAGGAGATTCCCACGGCAAGAGCTGTTCCCCAGAGGTTCCTGGGGGCAGTCCTGGTATGGGGTGGCGGCTCCTCTCTTGCAGGAAGTGAGGGTCCCAATTTGAATCCTCCTGGAGGGGGGCATCCCACCTTCTCCAGTCCTGCTCTACTTTTTCGGGGGTCCTCCAAGCTCCAGAGAGCTCAGCTCAAAATACACAATTTTTTCCTTTTTAATTTTACTTTTACCCCAACCCTAAAACACTCGAGGAAGAATCCTGGCACACCTTGGATGTACGCAGGGCTCTCCGTTTGCAGACAACAGCATTCAGGGAACCAGAAGCCCTGTTATTTTAGATCTCGGGTCAGCAAGCTTTTTCAGCAAGGGGCCGGTCCACTGTCCCTCAGACCTTGGGGGTTGGACTATTTTGGGGGGAAAATAACGAATTCCTATGTCCCACAGATAACCCAGAGATGCATTTTAAATAAAAGCACACATTCTACTCATGTAAAAATACGTAAAAATCCACGGGCCGGATTGAGAAGGCGATTGGGCCGGATCCGGCCCCCGGGCCTTAGGTTGCTTACCCCATGCTCTAGAATGATCCTTAGCCCAAGGCAACCAGGGGGGCTGCTTTTTCTCCTTCATCTGTTCTCATGTTGGTCACGATCCTGGGCACGAAGGGACAGAAGCTCTAAGTAGAGGAGGGAGAAAGGTTTTTTTTCTGCTGCTCCAGAGAAGCGGACACGGAGCAATGGATTCAAACTACAAGAAAAAAGATTCCACCTAAACATTAGGAAGAACTTCCTGACAGTCAGAGCTGTTCGGAAGTGGAATTTGCTACCAAGGAGTGTGGTGGAGTCTCTTTCTTTGGAGGTCTTTAAGCGGAGGCTTGACAGCCATATGTCAAGAATGCTTTGATGGTGTTTCCTGCTTGGCAGGGGGTTGGACTGGATGGCCCTTGTGGTCTCTTCCAACTCTATGATTTTACAAGGCAAGCGAGGGAATCCACAACGCAGAGGGTGGAATGGCACCTCCCCCAGGAGGATTCAAATTGGGAACCTAACTACCTGTGAGAGAGAAGGATCCAGCCCGTACCGGGATTGCCCTCCAGGAACCCCCGGGAGTAGAAATTCACAGTAAGAATTTAAGTTTTTCTACTCCCTCCGGAGGTTGTGGCATCTCCTTCCTTGGAGGTTTTTTAAGCAGGTGTTAAGTGGCCATCAGTCAGGGGTGCTTTAGCGGAGATTCCTGCATTGCAAGGGGGTTGGGCTGGATGATCCCTGGGGGTCCCTTCCAACATTAAAATGCAGTGATTCAATGGTTACTCTGCCAAGAGGATTTGATTTGCCTAGTCTGGGGCTTTGGAGATTGAAGCATTGTGTTCGGGTCCTGTCTTGTTGGGGGTACAGTGCCTTGCGGTGAAAACCCCTAGGAAGTACCTTAGCTGCTGGGTGGACCTTAAAAAAGTGCCGCACAATTTAAGGCAGCTCCTTATGAAAAGGTGATATTATTGAATTGCGATATATATACACATATTTATTTACCATACACACACTTTCCAAAAAGGCAGAAGTGCTGTATATTTTTGGCTTGAAAAGTGCCGTGGATTTGGTGCAAAGTGAAAAACTGGTTTTGTAGAAGAGGAAGGCAGGATTCAGTCACATTGCTAAGATAACTTTCTCCTCTCCCTCCACCAATCCATTGAACTGTGGAGTTGGAAGGGGCTCCCCAGCGGTCATCTAGCCCAACCCCATGCTGTGATGCAGGAATCGCAGCCGAAGGATCAAACTTGAGGAGAGCCGGCCGCCTTCTACCGCTTCTGAACGCCCCTCACCCTCATGAAATCCATCTTGACGTTTAGTCTTAATCTTCCTTATTGCCGTTCAAGTTGGTGGGCGTAAGGATTCGAACCCAGCTCTAGCCACGTCCTGTTTTAAGAAGCCGGGTGGAAAACGTCAGCCCCTCGTATCTCATTTTTCCGTGCAAAATGTGTGTGTGTGTGGATTTCTGGGATGTGGAAGGGAAAGGAGCAGCTGGAGGCGGCTGGACCCGGGTGCTGACGGAAGGCAGCAGCTGGGTGGGTTACCTGATCCCCCAGGAAGGGGGGAAGCCAGAGATCTGGGAAATGGGAGATGAGGGGAGGAGAAGGGAGCCGGGTCCAGGGACCTGTGGAAACGGCCCCCTCCAGCTGCCGTCACGCAGGGGGCAGGGAGGGCAGGAAATAGGGTTAAGGTCCCAGAGGGAGCGTGCAGACTTTCAAGTCACACAGGAGTCTTCTCCAAGCGCGGCCTTCTGCCTTATCCACCGCAGGCTATTTATTTGCTTCCTAATTTTTTACACTCACTTGATTGTAGGAAGAAAAAAACCCACGAACAGACCTCAAAGCAGTTCACGGAAAAGATAAAAGCAGTAAAATTATAACGGCCATTTAAGACTTTTTGAAAGTTCACAAGAGACTAAGAAACAGGCTGGATGGAACTTGCGCCAGTTTTCTAAGCATCTGGGTTGGCATGTCTAAACCCAAAACGGACTCTGGCGGGTGCAGAGAAGTGTAGAGTGAAGGCGCCTGCCTGGTGTCATGAGGCAGGGAGTTCCAAAGTTCAGGTGCTGCCACAGTAAGCGGTCAATTCTTACAAGTGCAGAACGGGCATTGTGTGGCACCCGTGGTAGCGCCAATTCTGCCAATTAGGCAATCGTGGGGTCAGACGATCTCACAGGTAAGCTTGTCCCAAGTTGCTAACGGCTTTATATACTAACAGCAAAGCCTTGAACTTGGAACTTGTTTCCAGCCCTACACCCAAGCCAGTTTTGCCAACCTGGTGCCCTCCAGATGTTTTGGGTGATGGGAGCCATCGGCAAAGCTGTGCTTGCTGGGAGATGGGAGTCCCAAACATCTGGAAAGCACCCGGCTTTCTGCAGAGCAATTTTCCAACCTGGGCTTCTTTAAAAAAATAAAAAAATAAAAATTTGACGGACTCCCTGGAACATGGTGGGCTCTCCATCAGAGGTTTCTAAATACAGCTGGCATGGGGATTCTGTAGTTTGGCACCCATTTTAGATGAGCCTGGGGGGGTCCCTTCTGCTTCTGTGGTTCAATTTTTTTGAAATATTGTGACTGAAATTTTTCAGGGGGGAAATGAAGTGGAAAGGAAAGGAAAAGATTATCCAATTCCAAAATACACAAATGAAGGGGGAAAGTCACCATAAGCTCCGTTTCGGATGCTCGGGGGTGCTTCTGAGCACGTGCAAAGTGCAATTCTCTGGGCTGTCACCTAGTACGTGCTCCTAGGCATGTTTCCTGCCCCCCTTGCTTAAAAAACAAAAACACCCAAGCGTTTTATTTCTGGCTCCTCCGAGACGGCTGCTAATAAGCAGGCCTTTGTACACGGCTGGCTGCAAACATGGGGTTGCCATCTTTCCGCTGTGAAGCAGCCAAGTCTGCGCCGTAACGTTTGACGGGGCATTTTCTGTGCCCGAAATGCAAACAGTTGACTCTGCTGGTGATGCCCAGCATAGAGGCAGCCTTAAACCCAAAAGCAGCAAGGGATGGGGAAACGGGACATTTTGGGTTGTATCATGCCAAAATGGGTTCCGTCTGGTTGGAGGAGGTTTCGGAAAGAGCAACTCAAAAGGATGGAGGGGGGAGTTTTGGAGAGTCTGTGGCAACATGATAAAAGTTTAGGAAATCATGCCTGGCACAGAGAAAGAGGGTAAGGTTTTTCCTCACTCCCTTCATATCACTAGTACAACATTCAGTGACGCTGAATGTTGGGAGATTCAGGATGGAAGTCGTCCTCCACGCAATGCATAGTTCAGGGACGTCCAACTCCCAATAGACTGCGATCTACTCACAGTATTAAAAAACTCAAACTGGCAGTGATCTACCCATTGTCATAAAAAAATCTAGCAGTGATCTACCCAAGGTTTTTGAGCTTTCTTGGGAAGCAAGAGTTGTTTAGCTTTTGCAGGAAGCCAAAGTTGTGGAGCTTTTTGGAGAACGGCAATGTTGTGGAGCTTTTTTTAGAAAGCCAAAGTTGTTGTTTTGCTTTTTTTTTTTTTTTGCTTCTTCTAAGAAATCATAGAATCATAGAGTTGGAAGAGACCACAAGGGCCATCCAGTCCAACCCCCTGCCAAGCAGGAAACACCATCAAAGCATTCTTGACATATGCATGTCAAGCCTCTGCTTAAAGACCTCCAAAGAAGGAGACTCCACCACACTCCTTGGTAGCAAATTCCACTGCCAAACAGCTCTTACTGTCAGGAAGTTCTTCCTAATGTTGAGGTGGAATCTTCTTTCTTGTAAGATCACTGGGAGATCGCTGGGGGGGCCAGAGATCAAGCAGGATCTACCAGGAACACCCCGTGATCTACCAGTAGACCACGATCTACCTGTTGGACATGCCTGGCATAGTTGAACTGTGGAACTCCCTGCCACAGGAGGCAGCGATGGCCACCAACCAGCCATGGTGGCTATTCTGTGACTCCAGGGGTAGAGGCCGCAATAATTATGAATCCCGGTTGTCTGAAACCGCGCAGGGGGGGAGGGGAGTGTCGCTCTTGCGAGCAGATCCTGCTTGCTGGTTTTCCGCAGGCAACCCACAGTGGCTGAACAGAACAGGAAGCTGGACTTGATGTGCCCTTGGCCTGATCCTGCGGGACCTTCTTAGGAGCACCAAAATGTCACAAGCTTTTGAGTGCAAGAGGGCTCTTTCTCAGACAGGGTGTTCTGTGTAGGACAGGCAAGCATCACAAAAACTCCACAACCACTTAAAAAAAAGAGAAAGAAACAGGACACAGATTTGTGTGAAAGGTGCTCATTTGCAGGTGAACCTCAGAGGTGTCCTTCCAAGTCTACATTTCTCTGATTCCATTAGTATCCTTTTTTTGTCATCAAAATGCCCGGTTTAACTAGAATGGCTTTAAACCCTTCCTGAGAAGTAACGTGGGAGACAGATGCTCTTCACAAGCAGGGAGCAGCCACCAAGAAGGCCCCGTTGTGGATCAACAACACCAGGACTGGAGTCCCTTTACAGTTTCAGAGTATGGAGGAACAGCTGTTTAGGTCCCAGCAATGGGTTAATTGGGGGTCCAACCCCACAGATGTCGGCAGTTTGAATCCCCTCTACGGGGTGAGATCCCGTTGCTTGGTCCCTGTTCCTGCCCACCTAGCAGTTCAAAAGCACGTCAAAGTGCAAGTAGATAAATAGGTACCGCTCTGGCGGGAAGGTAAACTGTGTTTCCGTGCGCTGCTCTGGTTCGCTAGAAGCGGCTTTGTCATGCTGGGCACATGACGCGGACAAACTCTCTGCGGACAAACGCCGGGTCCCTCGGCCTGTAAAGCGAGGTGGGCACCGCAACCCCAGAGTCATCCGCGACTGGACTTAACTGCCAGGGGTCCTTTACCTTTACCCTAAGAAATCCCGCAAAGAAAAAACAATCTTGGGAGCTGTAGTTCAAGGGGTGCTGAGAACTGCAGCTCTGCAAGGGGGGGGAAGAAATTCAGTCCCCAGGTCTGAGCTGCAGAAATCCTCCAACAACCAATTCAATGCTGCCCCCTGCTGGCCACCACCCCATATCGCCTCCTGTGGGATTTATGCCTCCCCATTAGAAATTTTGTAGGGTTTGTGTGACCATTCAGGGCAGGGGGGCTCATTTTGATAAAGCCTGGGGTTTTTTGTTTTTGTTGCCGGGGTTGATGGCTTGCCCTGTACCATCACAGTGATGTGTGCTGCCATTATTTTTTAATCACCTAAGGACAAAGGAGGAACGCCCTACCCTCACAAGATGCCCCTCAGAACCTAGGAATCAAGGATAGACTGCCTCTAGCGCTGGAGGCTCCATAAGGTCACCCGAAGAGCTGTGCTGCTGGATCAGGCCATAGTGGGCCCATCATAGGAGCAGACTCCGAGGGGCTGCGGTCCCAATAAAGTATTTGCGGGGTCCAGGCCCCCTCTAAAAACTCAACAACTTTGATTTTGATTTTCAAAAAACTCAACACAATTCCTGGCTGTGCCCATGCCCAGGCCTCTCAATATTTTATTCAAGTTGGCACCCCTGGGGCCCAGCTAACCTGGCGGCGTGTTCTCACATTGGCCAACCAAGTGGGAAACTTGCCAGCAGGATCCGGGTGCAAGAGCAGCACTCTACCGCGTTCAGAAGCTTTGCTGCCTCTAAAGCAGTAGCTACCCCAGCCACTAGCCATCGAGGCACGTGCAGAGTGCCTCTCCAATGCCCACCCACCCTTGATATTTCAGGACTGGGGTTTTTCCAGGGCACAGCCTAAGCCCCAGGTGTCCCCCCAAGGGCTTGGCACGAGGAGGGCTGGGATAAATGTGGGGGGGGGGATATTTCTCTTTTCCCCTCCTCTTTATGCTGTCCTCCCGGGTCGCCTGGCAACAGTGGCATGGTGGTTCTGGAACCAGGATCAGAACCAAGGAGTTTTGCGTCCTCCTGGGCGAGACAATGGCTCTGTGGACCTTGGGCCTTCTGATGAACAGTAGCTTGTGGGGCATCAGTGGGGTGCAGAGACCCCGGTGGTACTACGGGGGAATGGACTTCCCGTTCGGAGTGACTTTAGCCAGCTCCCCGAAGATGCTCGGCTTCCCCTTCAACCCTCAGCCGCTGCTTAACTACTGCTACTGGGTCGTCCTCAGCGTTTTAGCCATTATTACCATCTCTGCGGTTGTCCACTTCACCAAACAATTTCTCCGGGCCCATAAGGTATTTTGGGGGGAGGGTTATTTGGGGGGGGCAGAGAGAGAGAGAGAAGGTAGAAACTAGGCACGCAGCCCCTGGAGAGTCTCCTCCTCTCCAGTTTTTTTTTTTTTTTGGCAAGCAATCGGAGACTGTGCCTGTGTGAAGCCCAGCTCTGCTCCGCCCTTTGTATGCCTCTTCTGGTACTGGGAAACCCCAAAAAGAGGGGAGCTTGTTGTAGCGGAAGCAGGAGGAGAGACCCGTGACACCTTTAGGCCCCAGACAGAATTGTTCCTCTTCAACCAGGCCTTGGGCTGATGGACACCTGTTTAAATGTGTTATTGGCTGTGCTGCTTGTTTCTTATTTTTACCATGTATTTTTTTGGGGGGGGGGTTATATCACGAACCACCCCGAGATCCGCAGATGAAGGGCAGTTTTTAAATTTCAATAAATAACAACGCCAAGCAAGACTGGTGGTTCAGCAGCATCTAGCAGGCCAAAGGTTCCGCACACCTATTGCCTTGTACTGACAAAACTGGAGAGGGACAGAGGCAGGCAGTGTGGTGTAGTGGTTACGGACCTGGAATAGGACCTAGGAGACCAGGGTTCTAACCCCCACTTGGAAATTTGCTGGGGGTGTGTGTGGAGGTGGTAGCCCTGGGCTGTCTCTTTTACCCACACCATGGAGGAACTGGCGCGGGGCTGTGGAACTCCCTGCCTCATGATTCTCAGGTGCCTTGGAAACCGCTTTCTGCCTCCCTTTCTCCTCCTGAGGGTCATTCCACCAATAAAGGGAGAAAGCAAGAGGTTACTCAATGCTCTCTTTCTCTTCCCCCCCCCAAACTCCCCGATTCGCAGAAGCAAGAGAAAAGGGAGCCGTCTCAGCAAGGAGACCCTGAAGAGAAGGCTCTGGTTGAGGTGCTGCACCTGTTGGATGCCGTGATGGAGACCCTGTGGCACCACCAGGTCCGTCTGGAGAGGAGGCAGAGGCCAGTCAAGGCTTCCAGCTGAGCTGGGAGGGGGAGAGAGAGAGAGAGAACTGGAATAAAACAGACGCGAAAACGACCCTCTGTTGGTAGCCCGGGAATTATTGGGCGGGGGTTCGCTTTGGGTTCCATTTTGTCCCCTTGTGGCCTAGAGAGGAGGACTCAGACCCCCTTTGCCCTGCTCTGTGTCCTGCTCTCTTCCACCAAAGAAGCCAGCCCATTATATACGACCTGCACGGGCCGGCAGCAGCAACTTCGCCCTCCTCCGCAGGGCTCCACGTAGGCCATGTTTCCCCAGCTCCACCCAGAGAGGCTCTCAAGAATTTGGAGCTGGGGAACGTCTGCATGCGAATCGGGTGCTTCCCTCCACAGCTCAATACTTCCTGCACTGACCGGCAGCAGCCGTCCCCCGCCCCCGCAACCTGGAAATGCCTCTGGAGACTGGACCTGGGGAACATGAGGGTGGCCCTTAAAGGCTGATGCAGGACTCCAAATCCCATCGGCCCCAGCCAGCTTGACCCCTGGTCCTTCACACAGCTCAAACTGCGGAACTCCCTCCTGCAGGAGGCAAGAATGCCCACTGCCCTGGGGGGATTAAAAGAGGACTGGGCAAAAACCAGGCGGGGAGGAGAGACTGCGATCGGAGGCTCTGCTCTTTCCCCAAGGTCAAAGGCAGTAAATGCTCCTGAGCAGAGTTTCTGGGAACTGCAGGAAGGAGACAGGGACCTCGAGTTCGAATCCTGAATTTGGGTTTTTCAGAGGCTCCTTGCCGGCCACTGTGGGAACAGGAGACTGGACTACATAGGCCCCTTTGGCCTGATCATGACTGACCCCACCCCAGGAATTAAATCCTTGCCCAGCCTAGGAGACGGGGTGTGGGGTTCAACCCTTGATATCTCAGAGGCCTCCCTAGACTCAAAATTAAGTTTGCAGGCAGACAGGGAATCAGGTCAACTTCACTTTATTCCCCACCCCATGAAAGGCAACAATCCCCCAGTTGCGTATAAATGGGCAAAAACAAACCCCAAACGAACACACATGCAAAACCTCAAAACACAGAACAACTTTTAAACAAGTATATCCCAAAATCCTTCCACTAGAGGCAAAAGAGTCCTAGCAGGGCAAATGAGAAGAGTCGTTTGCTATCTTTTCAAATGAAGAATCTCTCAAGGAACCCAACAGACCCTTTTTCCCCTTTGACGTTGCGTAACCTGCCCCACCTAAAACCTGGGGCTCTCCAGCAGTTTTGGACTACAACTCCCAACAGCGCCCAGCTGATGGGAGTTGTAGTTCGAAGCAGCTGGAGGGCACAAAGGCTGCACTTTATCCTCCTTTGAGGGCAAGCCCAATAAACGACGGGCTTCCCACTTCATTTCTCCAACTGAAGGGGCAGTTGTCGTCCATACGCAGCCACTGGGTTCCAGGCTGGAGGAGGCTGCTCTAACCATTGGCCTCGCTCCCCTAGCCCATGTGGCTGCTGCCTAAATGTCTTCCGGTGAGCAGAGCCAAAGCCTGCCCCAAACCTGCGTCCGCCAGGTGCCTTAGACTACAACTCCCATATCCAGGATGGAGGGGAGGGGGCGTTGGGAGTTGTAGCGCAGAGCAGCTGGAAGGGGACAGATCCCAGAAGACAGACTGAGGAATTAAATTATCCTCCCACCCCACACCAAAAAAACAAAAAGGAAAAAACATTGTCACGCCAGGATCCTGGGTGCGATTTTAGCCCCCCACAAAAAGAGCATTTTCCTAGCGCAAAACCCTTTCCCGCAACGTTTTGTCACGTTATGAAAGAGAGAGAGAGAGAAAAGGCACTTGGGGGTGGCTGAGTCAGGAGGGGCAGGCTGTGTCCCCCCCAAGAACTCACTGTCCAATGGAGGGGTTTAGCAGCACCGGGCCAGAAAGACGGGAGGAGAGGCAGGAATCTCCTTTTCACAAATGCACCTGCCTTCCGGAACCTGCAGCGCTGCGACACCTCGTTGCGGCTCTATGGCAGCATCCCGGAGCTCTCCATTTCCCTGAGCCCCTCCGCTTCTCCTGGCAAGCAAGGGGAGGGCCGGCACTTGCCAGGATCCTGGCCGGCGCTGTCTGGGAGTTCCATGAGAGCGGAGACCGCCTTGCACTCCAGCTCAGAGAGCCACTGGGTGCGGGGGCCGGCCCTGCGAGGCGGGGAAGCTCTGCAGACAGACATGATGGGCGCTGGGGTCTCCAGGGTCAGGCTGCGGAGGACCTGGAAGAAAAGGGAGCAAGGCATATGGTGTGGGGGGGGGGCAAGCGGAGGCACCCTCCGGAACTCCCTGCTGCAGGACTGTTAACGCACCACAAAGGCTAAATTAATAATAATAATAATGTGAGTTTTAACTAATGGAACTCCCTGCCACATGATTCTTGTTCCTACATTGAAATGCGCAATTTTTCAAAAGCTTTTGTTGTTGCATCCGCCCACCCAAGCTTCCGGGCGTGTGAAGGAAAGGCCACTTACTTCCTGGGTGGAGACTGAAAGACAGTTGTAGATCCGATGTCCGGGGGGCATCGTTGGGTCGGTGTAGTAGAAACCGCTGCAGTCCACGGGGGGCAGAGGCGCTTCAAAGGGAGAAAGGGGAGACGCAGGCAGAAGGTGAGATGGGCCGACGCCGGATCTGGTGGGAAATGTGGCCCCCAGAAGTCGCTGGACTACAAATCCTATCATCCACGACAACTGGACTAAGCTGACTCGGGAGGATGGGAGTTGTTGTCCGTTCAGCATCTGGGGACGCAAGGTTGAAGGACTCTGCACGGGAGCAGTCTGCTCCAACCTCGAGTCGCCGGATGACGTCGGAATACAACTCCCATCACCTGTGACCGCTGATCCTCGCTGGCTAGGTGCAATATGGGTGCTGTAGTCCAGCATAAGAGCAGCTTGCTGGATCAGAGAAATGATCCACCTGGTTAGTAGCCATCAAAAGCCCTCTCCTCCTCCATGAGTTTGCCAGATCCTCTTTCAAAGCTACCTGGCTCCTGTGGGAGGGAGTTCCACAGATTAACTGTACATTAGAAGGATTTTCTTCTATCTGTCCTGAATCTTCCAACTTCCCTGGAAGTCCATGAGTTCTAGTTTTACGAGGGAGCTCTAGTTTTCCCCATCGTTTTGCAAACACTAAAAATCCCCCCATTCCCGCTGCAACCTTTCCTCATAGGGGAGTCCCTCCGTCATTTAGGCAACAGCAGGAAGCCCCTCTCCAGCCCACAGAGAGAGAGCAGACTCCACTCTGTCTTCCCCCTGCTGCTTACTGGCTTTGGGTTCGAGTTCTGAAGGCGAGGCGCCTTGGTCTGCAGCTGCAGCTGGGGAGGAGCGGCTGCAGGTGGAGACAGCGGTGTAGAACGACTGGAAAGAAGGGTGGGAGAGTGTCCGGGAGCAGCACCTGGTCGCCTGCCGGGGGAGACATCAAGCAGAGATTAGTGTGACCCCCCCTACACACATAAACGCACACAGCCATGTTCAACGCCCCAAACCCTGGCAGGGGGCTGGACTGGATGACCCCTGGTGGTCCCTTCCCAACTTTACGATTCTACGACCTTGGAAAGGGGACTCTCTTTCATTGGAGGTTTTTGAGCAGAGGATAGACAGCCACCTGCGCCAGGGATTTTTTTAGCTGCGATTCCTGCGTTGCAGGGGGGTTGGGCTAGATGACCTTTGGGAATCCCTCCCAATTCTACGATTCTCTGATTCTGTGAAAATCCGGCAGCCATGGGCGTGGTTATGAGCTATAAGCAATGAAGGGGGGGAAGGGATACAATCCAAAGGACCTTTGGACAACCTGCCATCGAAGAGATATTTAGCAGAGGATAGGTCAACCTTCCCAAAACTGCGGCCCTCCAGATGTGTTGAGACCCAGCGCCCATGCCCTGCCAACCAGCACAGCTGGACACCCATGAGATCCATCATAGAGCTGGGCTGCCCTTTAGGGGCAGTTGGGAGTTGTAGTTTCCAGCAGCTGCAGAGCGCCAGGTCAAAGGTTGGCCGATATATGCAATTATACGCCATTGGCAAATAAAGGCAGAAAGTCAGCCCAGGGGCAGCAGGTATAACGACACCTCCCAGTAAAATGTTTGCAGCGATTTATTCATGGCAGGGGGTTGGTCTAGAGGACCCTTGAGGTCCCCCCTTGAGGTGCCATTCTATGTTCCGTGGAAAAGGCAGGAGCTGAGCCGAGAGGCCTCCAAATCAGTTTGGCCCTGGCGCACGTGAGAGAGGGTGTTTGAGCATGTGCAGAGCGTTTTGGGGGGGGAGAGTCAAGTGCACCCCACCTCTAAAGAAATAACAAAAGCCCCCAACTCCCTCGGGACTGAAGCCCCACCCCAAACCCCAAACGCACCTGCTGTGTAGGCCAATTTCTTACGCAGATGGCTTTTGTATCCTGCACCCAGTGGGAGAGGGGGATTTCCCAAGGCGGGGCCTCTCTGCCCCAAGGTTTGCGGTCCACCCTGCAGCGGCTCCTGAGCCCTGTAAAAACGCCCGTTCAAGAAATAAAAGTGACAGGCACATAGAAAAATTAGTTTCAGGAAAGAGCGAGAGAAGCTATGGGACAGAAACATCCGAAGTCCCATGCGGCATGGAGAGGATGGGCAGAGAAAAGCTTTCCTCCTCCCATAACACCAGAACTTGGGGGCGCCTGATGAGGCTGAAGATTCGGGGCGGATAAAAGAAAGGTCTTCATCAAACTGCGGAACTCCCTGCCACAGGATGCAGAGATGGGCACCGACCGGGATGGCTGCAAAGCAGATTCTGCCCGCCTGCACTGCAAGGGGGCCCTACAGTTCTAGGACTCGATGAACCTGGCACCGTGCAGATGGTTTGGGGGGATGGCAACATCTGGAGGGCAGGTTGGCCAGGGCTGCGCTACAGCTGCCAGCCCCACAGGATTCAAGGACCTCCGAAGCAAGTGCAGAAGTTTCTCCCCGTCACCTGGAGCCCCGTCCCAACCCCTCTGACGCCCTCCCCTCCGACTCACCTGACGAACGCCGCTCTTGCAAGGCGTACGGGGCGAAAAGGCGTCGGCGGCAGCGGTGGGATCCCGGGATCCCTTTGGGCAGGAAGCAAGAGGCCGGATCCTGACCCCTGTGGAAGTTTTGGGCAGGTTGGGTCCAGTTCTTGGAAAGAGGAAGGGGCAGCCGCCCTCCGCCCTCCCTCCTTGGCGTCCTCGCAAAAAAAAAACCCCTAAGCCCTCTTGGCAAGTTGAGGAATTGCTCTGTTAAATGACTATAACCCCAAATCAATTATCTATCTGTCCCATTTATAGACCCATGAGCTGACATGGTTCTTTCCCTCCATCGTTTACCCTCACAACAACCCTGTGAGGAAGCAGGTGAGGCTGGGAGGTGGTGACTGGCCCCTCAAGTGACTAAATGGGGATTCGAACCCGGGTCTCTCCCAGGTCCTGGACCCTAACCACTAGGCCATGCTGGGTTTGGGGTAATGGAACAGGGCACCCAGGCCTGGCGCAGATTAAAAAACAACACACAATTTTAAAAGAAAGGGATATTTAAAAGCCTCACTGAGTTGTTGTTGTTGTTGGTTTTTTTACACAACACCAGTGAGTGGCCTAGTGGTTAGAGCGCAGGATCGGGACCTTGGGGAGACCAGGGTTCAAATCTCCCCACTAGGCCATGGACCTGTGTTCCTGCCCCTCAACCTGCCCTACCTCACAGGGTTGTCAGGAATTAAATGAAGACTAGGGCCCTGGAGAAGCCAGGCTTCCCATTCCTCGCCACGTCGGAAGCTCCTGGGAAGAGGGGGGGGGGAATTATGTCGGTTTATAAATGTGATCAGTGCTTTTTTTCTGGGGAGACGCGGGGGTACGCATACCCCTAAACATTTTGTGAATCTTTGTACTTTTGTCCATTTACTGTATTTATTTTCCCCAATTTGAACGATAAAACAGTGATTTTCTCAAGTCAAAGTGAGAGCACACCTAAACATTATTTTTTTTATTTTTTTCTTGAAAAAAGCACTGAATGTAATAAATAATTAGGAATGTGGCCTCTGACTCCAGTTATGCGCAATTCGCAGCCAGGACCCTTCAGGGTTCAACGTGGCCGGCACCCAACAGCACTCTCCGAAAGGGCGCTGCGTTTTGTAGGGGGAGATATAATTGTATTTGAAGCACACGCAGATGTAAGACGCTCTGTTTATGATTCCCACCCAACTCTGCTTCCCCAAAAGCCCCCTCTTGGTGACTCCCTATTAATTCCACACCTGGGGAGGGCCAGCCAGGCCCTCTCGCAGTCCCTGCCCCAGAGAGATTACAAAGCCCAAACAACAGAATCAAAAGAAGTCCCATTCCGCAGGCCCCAAAGCCTCACTCACCCTTCCCCGAACTCCTGGGTTTCTTCGCCGTGGGAATCGTCGCTGGTGCTGCCGTCTGAGCTGGAGTCACTATCTCCCTCCTCCTCTTCATCGTCTTCATCTTCCTCCTCTTCATCATCCTCCTCTTCCTCCTCTGTGTCCCAGAGCTCATGCCGGGGGTCGGAGCCGTCAAACATTTCTTGCAAAGTCCTGGCTTGGAGGGCAGCAGAAAAGGAAAACCTGTTGGTCTTTCTCAGCCAGGAGACCAGGCAGTGGCCCCACTTGCTGGGGGGCAGGGAGGTGGGGTGCGAGCCAGGAGCCAAGCTGACCCTCCTCCAGGGTGGGGCAGGGACCCCCCTTTTTAATGATAACAACAATTTTATTATTAACAACTATTATTTATGTTGTTGTTGTTGTTGTTTATTTATATATTTATTGAATTTTTTTTACAAAAAAGAATAAAGCACAAAAAAGCACAATAGAAAAATCAAGTATAAAAAGAAAAGAAAAAATAAAAGAAAAAATAAAAGTAATAAGCCTAAACAGTATCTTATTACAATCTTATTTCCGACTTCCCCATCCCTCCCTTCCCGAGTCTATTCCAGCTTTCACTATATTAAACATAATAATTATATAATTTTCAAACAATCTTAACTTTAACTATTTCTATTAATTTCCCTTAGCCTTTAATTTCCCCCCTAAAAAGATATATCTTTTCCTGATTTCAAATTCTATCGCATCTCTTATCTTAGTCCTGAATCCCACCCCCTCCCTCCCCCAGGTAACAGTTTCCCCATTTCCCCAACCAGCTTCTTTGTACTGTCCAATTTCAAGCCTTTTAATCCATCCATTTATTTACCTTTTATACCTTTCTCACCCCACACCCTCTCTTAACCATTCCCAGCCACCCCATTCACCCCTTTTTTTTGCAAGGCTTGGATAGCCCCAAACTGAGAAGGGGGCAGCTTTGTGGGGCCTCAACCAGCCTCCTAAAAAAAAAGACCCACCTCTTCTCTCTGCCTGGAAGGAGGGCTTCCATCAGGGGGTCAAGGGAGCGCCCTATATAGGAGGCAGTGTGGGGCGTGTGGGTGGGGGAGCCCTGCCCCTCTGAGCTGCCCTTTTTGCCACGGGGCATCGTCTTCAGCTACTTAGAGAGGAAATCTCATTCCTGGCCTGAAAGAGGACTTATCTCTTTCTTCTTTGTGTTTTCAACCCCACCCAAGGAGGAAGAGGGACATTTGGGGCAGGACTGATCCTGGATTTGGGTGGGTGCCCTGGGGCTTGATCCTGCTGCTTGCTATGCTCCTAGGCTGTGGGTGGGGGTGGGGGGCAGGGGGATGCTCAATTCTCCAGGAAAATAAAATTTAAAAAACCCCCGGCCCTTTGGGGATGAGAATTGCAGCCGCCCACAAGCAAAGCTTTATTTTCTGCAAAGCTTCTCCCTCTTTCTAAATATTATATAGACCTGCTTTTAACAGATTTGTCATTGGGGTGGGGTTTTTTTAAATTAAAAAAATAATCATCTCACCCGTCAATCGGATTGAGAAGGCAGCTAATACATCAGTGATCACAGAATCGAGGAATTGCAGAGTTGGAAGGGACGCCCCCCCCTGCAATGCAGGACTCTTTTTTCCCCTATGTGAGACTCGAACCCACAGCCTTAAGGATTAAGAGCCTCATGCTCTACTGACAGAGCTATCCCTAGGATGCTGATGATGATCATAACAAGATATTTAGATATTTAAACATTGGGGGGGGGGGGTTAAAAGGCTGAGTCTGGCCTCCAGGGTTTGAATCCCCAACTCAGCCATAAAACTCACTGGATTTGACCTTGGGGGGGGGCGGCCCTCCCTGCTTCTCATCCTAACCTACCTCACAAGGTTGTTGTGGGGGAATTCAGCAGGAAGTGGGGATAAGCAGGCAGGTGACCCTACAGCCCTGTGGAGAGAAAAGTATGTAAATTCAATAAATACACCCATAAAACAAAAAAATAAATTGTTGGTGCAAACCAATTCCCCTCTGGCCAAACCCCAGAGAACGCAAGAGGTTTCTCAAGGCAGGATGTGACCTCCTTAGGCGCTGCACAGCTTGGCTTGACCAGAGCCGGGGGGGGGGCTCCTCTAACCAGACATTGGTAATTTGGGGAGGGGGCACGGAAAAGCCAGACGGCAGGCCAAGGACCCCCCCCCTTGGGGACACCACACCTGTAGGATGGGACAGGGGGACGTTCTTTTTCTAAGGTACTTAGAACTGAAAGCATTAAAACATCCCTTCTGTTGCAAAAGAAAGAAAGTTAAGTGTTTATGGAATTATTCAATTTAATAAATATTTAAGCCTACAGTGAATTCGCAAAATAACAGGCCCTTTTTCCATTAGGGGGAGAGTGGGGGGGGTCACTAAAAGAGAGTGAATAATGCATTGTTTTCTAAACCGCCCCCCCCTTAAAATCACAAAGAGCCTCTGAAATAATAACAATAATTCAAGGGAAAAGGAGGCTCTGCTTGAGCAAAAGTTGGAAGCCCCCCCCCCCTTGACCAGCTTCTTCAACTCACACCTCTCCCACTTCCAGGTTCTTCTGCTTCTTCCTTCCACAGCCGAGAACCTTCTCAATTTTTAAATGCAGTGAATTAGGAGCAAAGTGGGCTCAGCTGGGCCCGACTCAGGGAGCAAATTTCTCCTGCTTGCAACACTTTTGCAGACACCCAGCCTGGCTTTAAAAAAAACCCTCCTCAAAAGTGGGTGGGGTGGGGTGGGCAGTTCCTACATTACAGATCCCTTTTGCTGTCTCTCCCCACCCCCCATGCCCCAGAGCTCAATTATATTATTTGTGTATTTCAAATGCTAAACACGTTGGCAGAACAGGAAACTCGCTTATCTCAAGGTTGCGGGTTCAAAGCCAGGCTCTGCATTGTAGGGGGTTGGACTAGATGACCCTGGGTGCCCCTTACAACTCCACAATTCTGTCTTTCTATGATGCTATGAATCTGGCTCCTCAGAGGCTATCTGCATGACATGATGGACTAGAGCCTTGTTCGTTACATTTATTTACAGGAAGGTCCTCCCCATTACCATGCCTGCTTTAAAAATACAAAAATATTCTTTACATATCGTTTTTTTCCCTTTTCTTTTAAGAAATAAAAACCATTTATCTGCATTCTGACCATCACAGCCTCCTAGGCATGTGTACTCAGAAGCAATAACTGCTTTGGTTTTGTATTTATGTACTGTGTTGATATTTGTGGTCCTTTGCCCTGTGGTCTTTTGACGAAGGGGGGTGTACTACTTACTACATAATGAAAATGAATGAAAATGAGTTCTTCTGGGTTCAAAAGGGCTTAGCTCTGTAGTAATCTGAGAGTATTGTCTGGAAAGAGACCAGGTCATCTTTAATTGCTCCCCAGGGGTGCGAAGGGGGTGGTGGAAAGGTCTGCTATCCAGTGATTATCCCCCATTTGTCAAGGAGGTGGCAAAACTCAAGTCTCACACCCTTCAAAGGGCTGCAGTCTCAAAGGCATTCACAAGGGAATAAACCCCCCATAAACTCTGGGGATCATCCTTATATGTTTTTGCAACTTGAGAGGGTTCGGAGGCTGCAGCAAACTGAAGGAGACCATAAGAACATAGAATCATCAGATTGCAGAGTCAGAAGGGACCCTGGGGGTCATCTAGCCCAACCCCCTCTGCCTTAGTGGTGGGGGGTGACGACACGGTCCCCGCTTCTCTATCTCTCATTTCTACCTGGTCTGGAAGGGCAGCAGGGCCTGGACCATCTCCCACCTGGGATACGAGACTCTTAATCTCAGAGTTGTGGGTTCAAGCCCCACGTTGGGTGAAATATCCCTGCATGGCAGGTACAATTCTATTGTACCTTTCTTCTGAAGGTACCTAGAGACCATCCGGCTGCAAGCCCTGGTCTTTGCTTCTCTCTCTGGCTTACAGTTGCCAGGTCAGGAGCATATCAGACCCTGAGGTTTCAGGGCCCAAACCTCAGGCCTAGGGGCGGCTCTGTGGTGATGTCACAGGGGAGGCTACCTGGTGATGTCCCTGGGCCATCTCTGGAGATGGAGGTTAATTGGGAGAAGGGCAGATTCCCCCAGAGTGTCTGTGCTGCGCTTTTGCAGCTGGGCTGAAGCTTGCAGAAAGCTACATACGCCGTCTTCTTAATAATTTTGCTGCTATTTAAGGCCCTTCTCTCAGTCCTGCCACCCGCACAGGCCCACTTGGTGGGGACACACAAGGCAGGGCCTTCTTGGTGGTGGTTGCTCCAGCAAACTCTCTCCGTAGAGAAGCCCGACTGGCTCCCTCCTTGCTGTCCTTCTGCCGGCAAATGAAGACCTCCATATTTCAACAGATCTTAGGGAACTGACTGCTTTCAATGGAAGGCTGGGCCGTGTTCATTGCACCTGTATGTTTTAATAGATTGTATACTAGGACGAGATGGCTGGACAGTGTTCTCGAAGCTACGAACATGAGTCTGACCAAACTGTGGGAGGAAGTGGAAGACAGGAGTGCCTGGCGAGCTCTGGTCCATGGGGTCACGGAGAGTCGGACACGACTAAACGACTAAACAACAACAATACTAGTGTTAGATTATTATTATTTTTAATTGTTACTTCCCCTCTCCCATGTTTTAGCTGTTTCTATTTCAGAGATACGATATGTGGAAGACACCCTCTCCAAGTTGCTAATGGAATCCTGACACCCCTGGCGGATGGCTTTAAAAGAGGATCAGACAAACCCTACTAGTCTCAATGGCTATGTTCTACCTAAGAAGATCAGAAGAGGCCGGCAGCTGGATCAGGCCAAAGGGGACCCGTCCAGGCCAGCATTGTGAGTCTGTCTCATCTGTTTTCATCTAGGTGGGTGTGTCCCCCTGCCTCTGGTGGGAGGGAGTTCCATAGTTTAACTCTGGACCGCATCAAGGAGGACTTTTATTTTCTCTGCAAGGGATGTGGGTGGCGCTGTGGTCTAAACCACTGAGCCTCTTGGGCTTCCCCGGTTCGAATCCCCGCGAGGTGAGCTCCTGTTGCTCGGTCCCTGCCCCTGCCAACCTAGCAGTTCGAAAGCATCCCAGTGCAAGTAGATAAATAGGTACCGCTCTGGCGGGAAGGTAAACAGCGCTTCTGTGTGCTCCGGCACTCGTCACGGTGTTCCATTGCGCCAAAAGCGATTTAGTCCTGCTGGCTGCATGACCCAGAAAGCTGTCCGTGGACAAAGGCCGGCTCCCTCAGCTTGAAGTGAGATGAACGTCGCAACCCCATAGTTGCCTTTGACTGGACTTAATCGACCAGAGGTCCTTTACCTTTTGACCTTTTATTTTCTCTGCCCAACATGCAACTTCATTGGGATTCACGGGCTTCCTGCATTGCAGGGGGTTCGACTTGATGTCCCTGCAGGTACAGACCTACCATCCTGGGAAGTCCACAAGTTCTACCCTTATCCCCCCAAAAGCACTATTTTTTCCCTCCGTCTTCCTCTGTCTTCTGCAAACCAGTGGCTGGGAATCACAAGGAGGGAGAGTTCCTGCTGTTGTTTCTGGGCCCTTGCAATTTGAGGTTCCCTTGGGGGCATCTGTCTGGCCACTGCAAAACCAGGATGCTGGCCAAGACAGGCCATTGCACCATAGTTGCCAACTCCCGAACACCCACAAAATCCCCCACAAATTTCAGGGGCACCCACGGCCCTGGGGCACCCACAGCCCTGGGGCCACGTTGGCACTCCTGCCCTGAGCCTCAGGACCCAGGCAGCCTCTTGGGAGGTTCACGCCCACTGCCTGGAGTCCCAAACGCATTTCCCTTCTGCAGGATGATAACATTGTGTGAATGAATGAGGCTGTAATGAGACTGGGATGGGCTCAATGGCCTTTCAGAGATCTCTTTAAGATCAAAAGATGCAGGATTTGCATTGGCAGGCTGAGAAGTGAGGCTTATCAGCTCAGCTGTTGCCTTTTGTAGATAGGCAAGGAAGGTGACCCCCCTTGTTGCTACCTGGGCCAGGTGCAGGTTTTAGAGCAGGGGGCAGCAAACTTTTTCAGCAGGGGGCCGGTCCACTGTCCCTCAGACCTTGTGGCGGGCCGGACTATATCTTGAAAAATAAGAATGAACAAATTCCTGTGCCCCACGAATAACCCAGAGATGCATTTTAATAAAAGGACACATTCTTCTCATGTAAAAACACGCTGATTCCTGGACCGTCTGCGGGCTGGATTGAGAAGGCGATTGGGCCGCATCCGGCCCACGGGCCTTACGTTGCCTACCCATGTTTGAGAGTCATATTATGCTCATCCTGTGTGTGAGAGAATAAAAAGAACCCAAAATATCACAGCTGTGATTCCTGCGCTGCGGGGTCCCTTCCCACTTTGCAATTCCGCAATGACAAAAACTCACTCGGCATATGCTCAGAGGCAGCTCTGGAAGGTCCGATTTGCAACCCTGGTGCTAAAACTAGGCAGAGCTGTGCCCCTGAGTGTAATAAATCGAGCCCAGCATTGCTGCAGGACAAGCTCCTTCCCCCCCAGATCAGTTGGTGTTGATAACGGCAAAGTAGCAGGTTCGATCCTCATATGGGACAAGGATTTCCAATTAATTACACTCACTCACTCACACACACTTTTTTTTTTGGCGGTTTAATGTAAATTTGTACAAACAAATGAAAACTCATGCAAAAAACTGTAGAAATGACAGGTGGAAGGGGGAGGGGGAAGCGATAGGGTGGGCGGGGCTTAAATACACGATGGCGGTGGGCGTGGCTCTGAAATTAAAACCCATGCACCTCCCTCCCTCCCCCCTCCCCCCTCGAAGCAAAGATGCTGCCTTCACATTTTAAATAGATTCTGAAGTATAGATTTCTTCTTTTTTTGTCCATATGTTACAAATATTTACAGGAGGGGAGGCCAAGGGGTGGGGTGGGGGTTGGAGATAGAGGGTGAGGGGGCTGCGGGGGTGGGGAGGGAGGGAAGGAAGTAGAGAGGGACCCCGTGAGATCCACCAGCTCGGCCCCGGAGAGGCTAGATATGTACACTTGTGAAGAAGGAAGATGTACACAGGAGAAAGTGGGCCGGCTTTTTTTGAGGGGGAGGGGGGAGATTCAAAAGTGCATTGCAGGAGAGAGGGTGGGAGTGAGAGTAAGAAGTGGGGGGCTTCTTCCATAAGGACCCTCTGTAAGCAGGGGACATGCGGCCCCTTGGAGAGGCGAAGGGGCATCGGAGCTCAGTGGGTAGAACAGCTGCTTGGCATGCAGAAGGTTCAATCCCCAACAGCACCTCCGGGAAGGGCTGGGAGGGATTCCCTCTCTGGCTTGTGGGAGAGCCGCTGCTGCTGCTGCCAGTCAGTGCAGGCAATACTGAACTAGCTGGGCCAATGGGAAGTGCCCTCGTGGCTCATTGGCAGAGCAACTGCCTTGCATGCAGAAGGAGCCAGGTTCGGCTCCTGGCAGCAACTCCCGAGTGAGGAGCCTGAAATCCCCGAGAGCCGCTGTTGCCGGTCAGTGTAGGCTATACTGAGCTGGATGGGCCAATGCTTTGACCTGGAGGAGGGCGGCTGCAGCACCTTGCTTCGCGTGCAGAAGGTCCCGGGTCCAATCTGGCAACTCCAAGCAGGGCTGTCTGGAACCCTGAAGGTGACGCTGCCGGCCAGTGCAGGCAATACTGAGCTGAGTGGCGCCCAGGCCTGCGCACTCAGGGCTTGGAGGAGGAGGGTTCAGCCGCCTGCGCCTCCCCCCAAACCAAACCTTGGCTAATCTGCCCCTGCCCCACACGTGGGGGTAAGAGGGGGGAGGGAAGCGGGGCGAAGACTTGGCACCGGTGTAAGGCGAAGCGTGGGGGGGGGCGGAGGGTGGGGGGAGAGGCACTGCTGGGGCCTCAGTGCTCCCAAAGGGGCAAGGGAGGGAGAAGGAGTTTGTGTCCCCCCCCACTCAGCCAGTCTCTATTGCACAGTCCTGCCCCAGCTGCTCCTTCTTCGCCTGGGCTTAAGACTCTCCTTCTCAGGCCGTCGGGCTCAGGGTGGGGGGGCTAAGTGGCCAGGCCACGCTTCTGTGAGGGCCCCTCCAGCTCCTCTCGCTGCTTGAGCTCCTTCATCCTGCAAGGAGAGATGGAGGGGGGAGGGCAAGCGTGAGAAGAGTTCCTCCGCATGGCAGCGGGTTGGGCTAGATGACCCTCGGGGTCCCTTCCGACTCCCACCATTCTTCCCACACGGCTGATCCGGATGCTGGGAGGGTGGCCCTGTCAGCATACGACACCATTGCTGCTCAGAGATCTGCTCTGGCAGCCAATTTGCTTCAGAGCCGAGTTCGAGGTGTCGCTGTTAGTCTATAAAGCCTTTTAACAACTCAGGAAATTGTGAAACACAATTCTATTATTTCTCTGCAAACAGGAGAAATGCTATTGCCACCAGATCCTGTTTGACAACACCGCATTTTGCAGAATCTTGTATCACATTAAAAAAAATTAAAAATTACTACTGCACTGCTGTGTTTAAAGAAGAGCAGGACAGTCCACCCAAAGACTCTTAAGCCCCCTAAGCCTGCCACCTCCATGCTAGCTCTCCTCTGCTCCCATCCTTCCACCTCACCTGTGTCGGCAACGTCGCAGGAACCGCATTATCTTCCGAGCTGCCTGGTCTTGCTTCTTGGTTAGGAACGTTCCTCTGTTTGGGGGGGGGGGAGAGAGAAAGAGAGAGCCGTGCATTGGGAGGGGTCCTGGGGTTCAAGGGAGCAAACATGTACTCAGCAACAGTGCATATGAAAAGGGGACCCAGCCGTCTCGCTGGACCCCAGGCTGACCGTGAGCCCACTGTGTGATGCAGCAGCAACAAAAGCGAAGGCAGCTAACACACTCGGAGATCAAGGGAAGTCATATTACTGCGCTCTTCTTCTCCCCACCGGGAGTCCTGTGTCCGGTTCTGGGCACCCCAGTTGAAGAAAGAGATGGACACAGGCTGGAACAGGGGTCGGCAAAGTTTACTCCACTGGAGATCCCTCCATGGGCTGGATCGTGCGCGATTTCCGGTGTCTGTGTCTGCGCAGACACAATTTCAGACATCTGCGCAGATGCGATTTCCGGCACTGCGGAAGCAAATCCCTGCGCCACGCTGTGCCGGTTTAGCGCAGTGCGCAGGGACTTGCTGAGCAGGCGGCTCGGTTCAGGGGCGGCTCGTGGGCTGGTTAAATGACCCCCGTGGGCCACGGGCCTTAGGTTGCTGACCCCTGGGCTGGAAGGTAGGCAGAGGAGGGCGACCAAGATGATGAAGGGTCTGGAAGCCGAGCCTGATGAGGAACGGTTGAAGGAGGTGCGTATGACTGAGAGGAGACATGACATGGAAGAGGCAGGAGATTCTGGCTAAGCATTAGGGGAAACTTTCCTTTCCCCATATGAACTGACCCATCAGATTCTGCAATCACCACCCGATGCCTTTCTTTGTGTGCCCCCTTCACGAGAGGTCTGGAGGCCGGCAACACGAGAACGGGGCCTTTTCTGCGGTGGCTCTCCATTTGTGGGATGCCCTCCCCAGGGAGGCCCGCCTGGCGCCTTCCTTACATATCTTTAGGTGGCATATGAAATGTTACTCTACAACCAGACCTTTGGGCAGATTAACATTCTATGGCCTTTAAAATGTGTTTGCCGGGGGTGTGTGGGTGTGTGGATTATTAAGGGCAGAATAGAAATTAAAAACAAACTACCAGCAAGATAATCTATATATATAAAAAGTAGGCATTTCGCGCGCGGAGGTCACAGCCTTTCTCCGTAACTGCTGAACCGTAATGTAACAAATTTGGCCACAACATTCCATGCCCATCAGGGAGGGATCTGCCATAATTCCCCCCCAAAAAACCCCACACCTTTCACACCTAAAATAATGATTAAACAGAAAAAAGTGGCGCCCAAATTAGACGTCACCACCAGAAGCCCTGAAAACTCCAGCAGCATCCAATAGAAAGGCAGATCGCACCCTGCTGCCTCTGAAGCTGCGCTGCCAGATGACATCACAAAATTCCACAGCAACCAACTGAAAACAGTCCTTTTGCAGCAACAAGGCCCAGCTTTTTCAATAGGCCGCAGCATTGCCAAGCAGGGAAAACTGAGTAGGCCATTCAGTAGGCCACAGGGAAAAACAAACAGAAGAGGGCCTTTCACATGGGTGGGGGGCACAGGGATGAGGCACAACAAAGGGAGGGGGGAACACATAGCCATGGGGGGAAAGTAGGAGCCTGAGTCAGCGAAAGCAGTGGGAGGTGGGGACATTTTCAGGAACACATGCAGGTGGGG
Organism: Zootoca vivipara; assembly: GCF_965207765.1. Lineage (NCBI taxonomy): Eukaryota > Metazoa > Chordata > Lepidosauria > Squamata > Lacertidae > Zootoca > Zootoca vivipara. The sequence continues at coordinate 52,593,455 of NC_142595.1, forward strand.
GAGTCTTATTTTTGAAACTTACAGTAGGGGAGTCAGGGTTGGGACAGGGCAGGTGAGGGGTCTCTGAAGGGAGACTCTGAAGGTCAGTTTAACAGAAAAGGGTCCATTTAACACAAAAACCCACAGCAACGCGTGGCCAGGCCAGCTAGTAAATAAATAGAATAGAAATGTAAGACTAGGACAGATCCCCTGCTTGGCCTTCGGTCAGCTGGCAGGAAAGGGCAGTCACGAGCCATTCATCCCACAGGCTCAGAGGAGGGGTGGTTTGGTCCTCCCCCAAGAGGCAGAAGACTAGCCAAGTTTCCAGTCCCTAGAGAGCAGCGGGGAAAAGGCCGCACGGTCAAGCCCAGAGAGGGTGGGAGGGAAGGAGAGGAATGACCTCACAGCATCTAAAATTACTACTCCCTCTCAGCCGGGGCAGATAATATCACACTTGGTTCTGGCAGGGAGCCAGCCGGAGAGGCCGGCTGCTGCAAGGATGCAGGGGGACGTGAGAGGTCAGGTGGGGGCCACGGCAGAGGAGGGTGGGCTGCGGTGGCCCTTCCTGCAGTGCAGGGTTCGACTGTGGAACTCCCTCCCACAGGAGGCAGCGAGGGCCGCCAAATCAAAAGAGGATGGGGCATATCCAAGGAGGAGGAGGACAGGAGGGGGAGAGGGGCCTCCCAGCCGTAGACAAGTCCAGCCCAGCAACTGCCCCTCCCAAGGATATTTCTCAATTTGAGGCTTTTAAATGGTTTTGTACGGACTGTGATATTTTATGCATTGTGACCCACTGTTATTTTGACAGATTATAAGGTGCACATCGCCGCCCGAGACAGAGAGGTGCCAGCAAAATAAAGAGAGTTTAGCAATTGTTTTATTATTGCAATTGCCAAGAGTGAGAATCTGTCCGATTATCATTTGCGGATATTCCGAGAGTTAATTTTGTTGTGGGCTATTATATTCTGATGGATTATTGTGCCTTACTTTATTGGATGCCAGCTGTTGCTTTTAAACGTATGTTTTTTAAATGGCTTTTAAAGTATTGGATCTGATTGTTATAAGGTGTACGGCCTTTGCTGCGTGTTTTGTTGTTTCTTGGGCAGTGTAACTGCCTTGTGCATAGTCAGTGGTTTTTTCCTGGGGGGGACGCAGGGGTGCGCATACCCCGAAACGTTTTTATGAATCTACGTTTGTCCTCATTGAGGGGCAGTATTTCAATACGAGTAGGGAAATGAGTAGGCCTAGTTACGCCACCTCCGAGCGCTAGGAGTCCTGCAATGCAATGCTACAGACATTAGTTATACAAACAACCCTGCTATTTTGAATGGAGGCAGCCAACGCAGGTGCTCTCTCTCCCCCCCTCCACCACTGCCCACCTTTCTGGGGGACCCAGGCGTCCGGGCACCCACTTAATCTTCTGCTGCATGGCGGCAGAGGCCCGCCTCCCCTGCTTCAGCTTCTCGTACTCCTTGTAGCTGCGGTAGTACTGCTGGATCAGGACCGCGGCGCGGCGGCTCTGCTGGAATTTCTTCTGCTCGTAGTAGCTGCGGAACTTGCTCTGGATCAAGATGGCCGCTTGAGTCATCTTCTTATACAGAGCGTACTGACCGGAGGGAGGAAGGGAGGGAGGAAGCGGTTATTGAGGGAGCCCTGTCTCCAATCTGACACCCCTGTAAACCCGAAACGCCCCAGCCGTGCCGGATACCTCCCCACCAACCACCAGCACCTCACCCAAATCAGCACCTTTTCAACCATTGCAGCGGGTTGGGCTAGATGACCTTTGGGTCCCTCTCGACTCTATACAGTGGAACCTCGGTTTATGAACACCTCGGTTTACGAAGTTTCGGTTTACGAACGCCGTGGACCCATATGGAACGGATTAATTCACTTTCCATTACTTTCAATGGGGAAGTTCGCTTCAGTTTATGAACGCTTCAGTTTATGAACAGACTTCCGGAACCGAGGTACCACTGTAATTCTAGGATCCAGCCACATGGAATTGAGCCCACAAGGGAGTAAATTGCTTAGTGGTTTCTAACAGCGGTCGGGTGGCCACCTGCCAGGGATTCTTCTTTTGCGATTCCCGCATTGCAGGGGGTTGGACTAGATGTCCCTTGGGGGTCCCTGCCGCTCAAGAATTCAGCACAAACCGCTCTGCCCGTCCCCCTCCACGAACCATGGAGAGGAGCTTCTCCCTGGGTGCTTCTCCTTGGGTGCAGCAAGGCCGTCCATCCCCCCCCCGAACTGCCTGCACCTGTCCTGTGAGGACCTGGGAGAGCAGGGAGGACCTGGGAGAGAGGCTCCCATGGGGCGATCTTGGGCCAGCAACTACCTCTCGGCCCAGCCTACCCCGCAGGGTTGTTGTGTGGATTAAACGAGGAGGGGGGGGAGGGATGAGAACATACAGGTGGCATACAGGTGAAACTCGGAAAATTAGAATATCGTTGAAAAGTGCATTTATTTCAGTAACGCAACTTAAAAGGTGAAACCAATATATGGGATAGATGCTTGACATGCAAAGCAAGATATGTCAAGCCTTGATTTGTTGTAATTGTAATTATTTGTCTTTGGGCGGGTCAATGGAATGTAATTAATGAAATGTAATACAGTAGCAATGTTTATTTTTTGTACTGTTGTAACTATTTGTTTTATTACTGTGGAATTTCCAAAAGAAAGCATTAGTAAAAATTAAAAGAAATAGAAAAAATAATAAGTCGCATTACTAAAATAAATGCACTTTTCGACGATATTCTAATTTTCCGAGTTTCACCTGCATAAATGCAACAGATCAGTCACTTGGAAAAGGTTTCGCTGGGCTCCCCAGTGGAATGAAGGGCACCTATCCCCCTCCCCTCCAAAGCAGGGGCAGGCTCTCCCCTGCTACACACACACACACACACACACACACACACACACACGGCCCCCTCCTGTCCTGTTTTACCTTCAGAGCAATCCAGGTTAGCTTGCAAGACAGAGAGAAATAACAAGAGCAGGTTAGTTCGTGGGTCGGCGAGCTGCTAGCATGGGATGGCCACTTCCCCCGAGGCGAGGAGGGGGTGGCATGGGTGTGCCGGCGCCACCCAGGGAGAAAGAGCCCAGCGGCGGGTCAGGCTAGATGACTCCTGGGGGTCCCTTCCGATTCTGCAGTTCCGCAGTTGCCTCAGAGCAATCCCCCTCCCCCCGGCCACTTCTCCCTCCTGGCTGGACCTTACCTGCTTGTACTTCCGGTAGCACCGCTGGATGACGGCGGCAGCCATCTCCTGCTGCTCCTTCAGTCGGCGACCCTGCCAGAAACCGAGGGAGGGGGGAGAGAGAAAGACAGGCCAGGTGAGACCCCCCTAATGCCAGGCATAGGCAAACTCAGCCCTCCAGATGTTTTCGGACTACAACTCCCATCATCCCTAGCTAACAGGAACAGTGGTCAGGGATGATGGGAATTGAAGTCTTGGAACATTTGGAGGGCCGAGTTTGCCTATGCCTGCCCAGCGCAGGGCCCCTTGGAGGAGCACAAGGGAAAGCAAAGGTTCCAGGTGGGGGCTGGGACAGGTAGGGCGGCGGAGGTCCCGGAGGCCAACATTAGGGGGCGCCAGAGCCAAAGGTGGGCAGAGCCAGCAAGTTTTGTCACTGGGAGAGGCAACTGGCAATACCCTCCAGGCTGCTCATTTCAAGAGAGGCGGAAGAGGAGTTTGTAAACCTCAGGGGCTTAACCAGCACGCTTCTCTCCACCTCAGTTATCTTTTTTAATGGCCTTCCTAGCTTTCCAACTCCATGATTCTGTGATCATGTGAGGCCCTTCTTCACAAGTGAAGACCACTTCACAAGTGGTCATGAGAACGGGGCCTTTTCTGCAGTGGCTCCCATTTCTCTATAGCCAGTCCTTTCCCTGATTAACATTCTCTGGTCTTTTAGATCATAGCTGCCAAGTTATCCCTTTTTTAAAGGGATTTTCCCTTATGCTGAATAGGCTTCCTCGTGAGAAAAGGGAAAACTTGGCAGCTATGTTTTAGATGTGTTTGTAGGAGAGGGGTTATTGGTCATTTGTTATTTTATCTTGTATTTTTATGTTGTGAACAGCCCTGAGATCTACGAGTGAAGGGCGGTATGCAAATTTTACAACAACCAAACAAACAACAACAACGTCTTGGACTATGAATCTTTGCTGCACCCTGGAGACTTTCCAACTGTGAAATCTGACCCGTTCTGCGAGAGCCACCAAATACTGTGCTAGAGGAACGAGAGGCAGCATGGTACAGCGGTTGGTGAGTGTCAGACTATTATTATTACTACTTCTATTATATAGTTATTCATTCATACTCTGCCTTTTTCCCCTGGCAGGAACTCAAGGCGGCTTTTACAGATTAAAATGAGAACAGCTTAAAACATAGGAAAATAGGAATTAGAAAACAATTCAACATTCATAGAATTAAAACTGCAGAGTGTGTGTGTGTAAAGTCTATTAAAACCATACAAATAATTGCAATTAAGAAACCACTATGATCTGGGTTCGAATCCCACCACCCACTCAGCCACAAAGCTCGCTGGATGGGACCTTGGGGGGGCCAGTCTCCATATGTCAGCCTAGCCCGCCTCTCAGGGTTGTTGTGAAGAAGAAATGGGGAGAAGGAAGAACCAAGAACCCGCCCCACCCAAGTGCCCAGTCTCCAAGAGGGGTGGGCAGAGAAACTGACCTGCAAACCCAGGAAGAAGCAGGTCCCTATCCACCAAGGCACCTCCCTGGACAAGACCTACCTTGTATTTGCGGAAGGCAGTCTGGATGATTTTGGCCGCCTCGTAGAGCTCGCGCTGCTCGTGGTCCGACAAGGTCAGCAAGGCAAAGTCGCTCTCCATCTTCCCGTTGGCGGAGGCGTTGAGGAACTCGGCCCAGCTGGCCGCTGTGGGGGGCGGGGGGAGGCGGTCAAAGGACAGCTCCCCCAGCGGGGAGGGCAGGGGGCTCAGGCAGGAGTGGCCGGAGGGGGAGGATGCCAGGGACCTGGAAGAGAAATTGGGGGGGAGACGGCGTTGAAGGGTGAGCAACGAGCTGATACCGCGGAACGCAGAATCGGGACTCCAGAGGACCCTGGACGGCCTGGAGAGCTGGACCAAAACGAATGAAATGAATCCCAGATGGTTCTGTACTTTGGAAGGAAGAACCAGGGGCACAAATACAGGGCGGGGGGCACTTGGCTCAACAGCAGCCCACGTGAAAGGGAACTGGGGGTCTGAAGAGACCACAAGTTGAACGTGAGCCAATAGTGTGATGCAGCAGCAAAAAAGGCGAATGCTGTTCTCAGAAATCGAGTGTCCTGATCAAGGGAAGTCATAGTTCTGCACTATTCCGCCTTAGTCAGACCACATTTGGAATACTGTGTCCCGTTCTGGGCACCACAATTTAAGAAGGATGTTGACAAGCTGGGAGGTGGGCAGAGGAGGGCGACCAAGAGTATCAAGGGCCTGGGAAACAAGCCTTGTGAGGAATGGTTGAAGGAGCTGGGTATATTTAGCCTGGAGAAGAGGAGACTGAGAGGGGATAGGATAGCCATCTTCAAATATCTCAAGGGCTGTCGCATGGAAGAGGGAGCAAGCTTGTTTTCTCCTGCTCAGGAGGGCAGGACTTGAACTCATGGCTTCAAATGGCAAAAGAAAGGAGATTCTGTAGCCTCCCACATTCCTCAAATGAAAATAGGGACATTCTATTCTACAATGCAACCAACTAGCAGTATCACTAGTATCACTGCTAGTTGGTTGTATTGATTGCTTTAGGGTTCTCTTTTTCGCTCAGGCTTCTCCAATTGCAATACAGTGGTACCTCGGTTTGAGAACAGCCGTTTACGAATTATTCGGTTTACGAACTCCGCAAAACCAGAAGTAGTGTCGCGGTTTGCAAACATTACCTTGGCCTAAGAACAGAATCCGAACGGTGGAAAGGCACCGGCGGCGGGAGGCCTCCTTAGGGAAAGCCCACCTCAGTTTAAGTACGGTTTCGGTTTAAGAACGGACTTCCGGAATGGGTTAAGTTCGTAAACCTAGGTACCACTGTACATGAATCCAAAGGTGTTTAAAATACTGCCGTTTTGTCTATTTCATCTAATAAACGTTGCACTTGCCCAGAAGGAAATGCTTAGCAGTGATGTACTGAATCGAATGAGGAAAGTTGGAGGGCAGGAGAGCTGAACGCTAAGGAAGGACTTTCTGATGGTAAAAGCGGTTCGACAGGGCAACGGACTCCCTTGGAAGGACGCTGGAGGTTTCAAAACGGAGGTTGGGTGACCATTGGTCAGGGATTCTTCAGCTGCAATCCCTGCATTCCAGGGGGTTGGACTAGAGGACCCTTGGTGGCCCCGCTCAACTCCACAATTCTCTGGTTCTTTTGACTTCTCACATGAAGGTGGGGGTCTGCAATGCCTGGGAGAGGGGAAGCCCAGCCTGCCCACCCGCCTAGGAGGAAGGGAGCCGCTTACCTTCGCTGGGAGAAGTTGGGTAGCTGGTCCACGTTCTCCAGGTAGCTGGCTAGCCAGCTCATGGTCTCGTTCAGCCCCAGGTTCCCCGGTCGCTCTCGGAGGGGCGCCTCGGAGGAGCTGAAGTCCTCTTGCTTGATGCGCTCAGGTGTCGCCTCGATGATCTGCTTGGCCAAAGTTATCATGTCCACCTGGGGCAGGGGAAGAGAAAGAGGACGTTGGCCCCAGGACGCCAGGGTCCCCTTTATGGTACATTTACTGCATCCGTATCCCACGAGCATTATTCACCCCTTCTTCATTTAATCCCCTGTGAGGGTCGTATTCCTGCACTGCAGGGGCTTGGGGGGGGGGGTCCATCCCAATTCTACAATTCTAGGTTAGCCTAAGAGACGCAGTGTGCCTGGCCTCCAAGGCCGCGCCCAGTGAGCTTCACAGCCACCGAGTTGTGTATAGGGGGGTGGGATTTGAACCCTGGTCTCTCCCTAGTCCTCAGTGAATCCCCACAGCAACCCTGCGAGGTAAGCCGAGAGAAGCAGTGATTGACCCCCGAGGTCACCCAAGTGAGCTTCGTGGCAGAGAGGGGGATTTGAACCCTGGTTTCTCCCAGGTCCTAGCCTGACACTAACCACTACACCACCACTGCCACAGTTGACTGTTCGATGGTGAAACGGATGACCTCAGAAGGGGGCAGACTCTTCTTCATGGGTTGTTGTTTTTTTTAGCAGGATGGCCATCTGCTAGGAATCATTTGGCTGCAATTCCTATATCGCAGGGGGGGTTGGACTAGATGACCCTCGGAGGTCCCTTCCAACCCTACGATGCTATGATTTTTATGACCACAGAAGGCGGTGGACTCAAAATAACAATCATAATAATAAACAGAACGTAGGGGTTTTTAGGCTGTGATTTCTGCGTGGCAGGGGGGTTGGACTAGATGACCCTCAGGGAACCCACTTCCAGCTACCATACGGTCCCAAGGTGTGCACCTGCAGGACGTCCGTGGCCGGCAGGTAGTCCTCGTTCTCGGCGTTCTCGCCGTAGCCCAGCAGCTCCGGCTCCAGGTCTGGCTCGGGGGCTCCCGCGTGGGCCGCAGCCCCCACCTCATCGTAGTCCATGAAGAAGGGGGCGGCGTGGGGCAGGGCGTGGGCTGGGCTGGGGCTCTCCCGCAGGTACCAGCCGGCGATGCTCTCGGGGACTGAGGCGTGACAGACGTCCATGGCGCCCTCTGCTTCGGGGCTGTAGGCGGGAGACTCTCGCAGCGCCGACCCGCTGGAGTAGGCCGAGGTGATGGAGACGGAGCCCTCGGACAGCTCGGAGGGGGACGAGACCCCGCTGGCCGTGCTCAGCCCTGCCGGAGGAAGGGGAGACGTGAGAGAAGGGTCTCGCCATCCCGGCTCCTGTGTTCGAATCCTGCTTGCTGGGCTCCCCACAGAGGCACCTGCTTGGCCACTGTGGGAACACGGTGGCCAACATGTTCCACTGGCCTGATCTACGGACGGGAGTCTCTCAATCTGCGTTTGGCCTGTCATTTTTTTCAACTTTAACTTTCTGCTCTTCCCCTTTCTTCCCAATAGCTCTACGGTTTCATGCTTTTTCACAAGCTGCCTTAAGGCGTTGCCGTTTTTTATTTAAACAACAAAAACACACACTCAAACGTGGTGCAACTTTGATGAAATAAAACAGAAAAGATCAAATAAATCTGCCCCAAATCCCTGCATCACAGGGGGTTGGACTACATGACCCTCAGGGGTCCCTTCCATAATAATAATAATAATAATAATAATAATAATAATAATAATAATTTATGATTTTTATTCCGCCCATCTGGCTGGGTTTCCCCAGCTACTCTGGGCGGCTCCCAGCAGAATATTAAAAGCACAATGAAATATCAAACATTAAAAACATCCCTGAACAGGGCTGCCTTCAGATGTCTTCTAAGAGTCAGATAGTTGTTTATTTCTTTGACATCTGGTGGGAGGCCGTTCCACAGGGCGGGCGCCACCACCGAGAAGGCCCTGTGCCTGGTTCCCTGTAACTTGGCTTCTCGCAACGAGGGAACCACCAGAAGGCCCTCAGAGCTGGACCTCAGTGTCCGGGCAGAATGATGGGGGTGGAGATGCTCCTTCAGGCCAAGGCGTTTAGGGCTTTAAATGTCAGCACCAACACTTTGAAAAGTGCTCGGAAATGCACTGGGAGCCAATGTCCTATCTAGTTCTAGGTTTCTATATTATCTCCCAACATTCAGCTTCCCTCGGAGTTCCAAGGGAGAGAAGTAGGAAAACATCTCTCCAACCATGTCAGGCATAAGTTTATAATCCCCTGTCGTGTTCCCCCTTTATTCACTTTTCCTCTAAACCAGTGTTTCCGAAACTTGGGTCTCTGGCTGTTTTGGGACTGCAACTCCCATCATCCCTGAGGACTGGTCTTGCTAGCTAGGGATGATGGGAGTTGTAGTCCAAAAACAGCCGGAGACCCAAGTTTGGGAAACACTGCTCTAAACCAGGCATCCCCAAACTTCGGCCCTCCAGATGTTTTGGACTACAATTCCCATCTTCCCTGACCACTGGTCCTGTTAGCTAGGGATCATGGGAGTTGTAGGCCAAAACATCTGGAGGGCCGCAGTTTGGGGATGCCTGCTCTAAACCAAAAAGCCCCCTAAGGTGGCAGAAGCCTTTTTTTGAGCCCAGGCAGATGCCACTGAATGTGAGATGTAGTTTATTTCCTAAAAAACAGGACAGCCAGCCCCTGCGCCTACCTGTGTCTGGACTGGCCGAGAGCGGGGAGGGGATGCGCAGGGCTTCTGCCGGTCGGCGTGGGCAACTGCCGGCCTTTGCGGCACCCCCGGAGACGTCCAGGAGCGGATCCGTGGCGGGCTGCGGTTCCAGGCATTCCTCCTGGCGCTGTAGCTCCTCCAGGCACGTGGCCAGCTTGACGTGGCCCCGGGAGCGAGCCACGGTGAGCGGGAGGCGGCCCAGGGAGTCGGGGATGGCGAGGGCGTGGCTGTTCCACCGGTAGAGGAGCTGGGCGGCTTCTAAGTGGCCCAGGGCGCAGGCCCACATCTAGCAGGGGAAAGGTGGGGAGGAAACACGGGGTGGGAGGAGGAATTAAGAGGGCGGACACGGGTGAAACATGCATCCGTGGGGTGGGATCCAAGAGGGCAGGGGCACAAGGCAGCAGATGCCACATGGAACAGAGCTGGCGTTTGTTTCAAAAAGCAAGTTCCTGTCCCTCTTGGAGGAAAGCACACAGGGCAGGAACTGGGCAGCGACTCTTAGCGGGAGTAGGGAGTTAGTCCTTGCTGCCCGGACCCAAATCGAGAACCACCTTTGAGCGGATTGCTTACAGGCGTTGTCTCTGCATGGACAAATTTCATTACTGTATAAATTTGGAACTCATTTATGCAAAACACAGCAGGTTGAAAATTGTAATTGTTAATTGTTAGAAATTGTTATAGTGATATCAATGTAAAGGTATCCCTGACTGTTAAGTCCAGTTGCGAACGACTCGGGGGTTGCGGCGCTCATCTCGATTTACTGGCTGAGGGAGCCAGCGTTTGTCCACAGACAGTTTTTCTGGGTCATGTGGCCAGCATGACTAAGCTGCTTCTGGTGAACCAGCTTAGAAATTTACCTTCCCTCTTTATCTACTTGCACTTTGATGTGCTTTTGAACTGCTAGGTTGGCAGGAGCAGGGACCAAGCAACGGGAGCTCACCCCATCGTGGGGATTTGAACCGCCGACCTTCTGATCGGCAAGCCCTAAATTCTGTGGTTTACTATTTATTCTCTTGCCTTTTTTCCTTTTTTATTTTTAAGAAAACACTTTTTACACGTATTTAAATGATAATAATAGAAAACCATTCTTTCACTTTTTTTAAAAAACAACAACACTTTTATGTATTTCTAGATCCATTTCAGTCCGGCTTTCGCCCTGGTCATGGGACCGAGACAGCTCTGGTAGCCTTAACAGATGATCTCCGTAGACAGCTGGATCGAGGTGGGTCGGGACTGCTGATTCTTTTAGACCTGTCAGCAGCCTTCGATATGGTCGATCATGACCTTTTAGACCACCGCCTTGCCGACGTGGGGATTCAGGACACAGTCCAACAATGGCTGCGTTCCTTCATCTCAGGTCGGGGACAGAGAGTGGCGCTAGGGAGAGAGTTGTCGCCGCGGCACCCCTTGGTGTGTGGAGTCCCGCAAGGCGCAATCCTTTCCCCAATGCTTTTTAATATCTTTATGCGCCCCCTTGCCCAGATTGTCCGGAGTTTTGGGCTGGGTTGTCATCAATATGCTGATGACACCCAGATCTATCTGTTGATGGACGGCTGCCCTGCCTCGGCCCCGGACACACTTACCAGGTGCTTGGAAGCTGTGGCTGGATGGCTACGTGGGAGCCGACTGAAGTTAAATCCTTCGAAGACAGAGGTCCTCTGGCTAGGTCGGGGCGACATGGGGTTGGGGGGCCAACTCCCATCTTTTGCAGGGGCTCAATTGGTACCAGCGCCTTCTGTCAAGAGTTTGGGTGTAATCTTTGACGCCTCCCTTTCCATGGAGGCGCAGGTTGCATCCACAGCAAAGGTGGCATTTTTCCATCTCCGCCGCATCAAGCAGTTGGTCCCTTACATCTCTCGCCCCGATCTGGCCACAGTGATCCATGCAACGATCACCTCCAGGCTTGACTATTGTAACTCGCTCTACGCAGGGTTGCCCTTAAAGCTGACCCAGAAACTCCAGCGGGTGCAGAATGCCGCGGCGAGGCTCCTTACAGGGTCCCGGCCGCGGGATCACATTCATCCAGTGCTTTACCAGCTGCACTGGCTCCCGGTGGAGTACAGGATCAGGTTTAAGGTGCTGGTTTTGACCTTTAAAGCCCTATGCGACTTGGGACCCTCGTACCTACGGGACCGCCTCTCCTGGTATGCCCCGCGGAGGACCTTAAGGTCCACAAATAATAATATTCTGGAGATTCCGAGTCATAAGATGGCTAGATTGGCCTCTACTAGAGCCAGGGCCTTTTCAGTACTGGCCTCAACCTGGTGGAACGCTCTTTCCCAGGAGACCAGGGCCCTGCGGGATTTGTCATCTTTCCGCAGGGCCTGCAAGACAGAGCTGTTCCGCCTGGCCTTTGGGTTAGACTCAGCCTGACCCCTGTGTTTTTCTCCCTCATGACTTGGATTTATGGCCTACTTGAAATGAGGCTGCACTTTAAATTTTAATACTGTATTTTAATCTGTATTTTAACTAATTGTTTTTATGTTTTATTGTGGTTCTGTTGGTGTCAGCCGCCCTGAGCCCGGTTTTTGACTGGGGAGGGCGGGGTATAAATAAAAATTTATTATTATTATTATTATTATTATTATTATTATTATTATTATGTGTTGTATTTAAATAATAAAAGCTGTTCTTTCACTTAAAAAACCCACCACTTTTATGTGTTGTATTTTAATGATGATGATGATAATATGCTGTTATTTCACTTAAAAAAAACCATTTTACGTGTTGTATTTCAATGGTAATAATAAAAAGCCATTCTTGTGGACCCCGAACTCCACCTGCACCCACACACTCCAGCCACAGGAAGGTTGGAGGGAGATGGTGAGGGAGGAAAGGTTTTAAGTGAGATTTCGCATCTGGAACAGATGATGCGTCACAGCGGGTTGGGCTAAATGACCCTTGGGGGTCCCTTCTATGAGAAGTGGGATTGCAGAGATGGTGTTTTCTAGGGTGAGTGGGTGTCTTCAGGTCATGCTGCTTGAGCCCTCCCACATGCAACTCACCAGGGGGGTGCAGGAGAAATGGTCCACATTGAGGGGGTCCACTTCCTGCTCCAGGTCGAGGCTCTGGGCGTTGAGGTTCCTGAGGGGAAGGAATCGGGTCAGGCTCAGGGAGGGAGCAGGGGGGTCAGGCCAGCAACAGCCTCGCCTCCCGTCCCCATGAATTGCGCTGGCAAAGAAAGGGCTTCTGCACGCAACATGCAATTAAGACATGGAACTCATTGCCACAGGAAGGCCAGAAGCACCGCTGGCTCTCAAAAAAAGCAGGGGGTGGGGTGGGGGGAAGAATCTAGGCTACTCTTTCAACACCCTGAACTGAGCACTGGACTGGGAAGCTGCTGTCTGCTAGTAGCGTAAGGAAGCACCTTAGATGTAATAATAATAATAATAATAATAATAATAATAATAATAATAATAATAATTTTACCCAGCCCATCTGAATGATTGAGGGCATGGAGCGACTCGAGTGCACCCAGTGAAGCAGAGAGTTGGGGGATTAAAGGCAGACCAAAGGAAGGACTTATTTGTGGAGTGCGCAGTCAAACTGCGGAACTCCTTGCTGCAGGAGGCAAGATGGCCAACTGCTTTGAAAGAGGATTGGACCAACCCATGGAGGAGGAGAGGCCTATCGAAGGCTACCAGCCGCAATGCTCAGCCTCCTGAGTCCAAGGGGCTGGTCTCTGGTTGGCCTCATTTCAGCATACTAATCCCAGCCCCACCCTCTAACCACTGTGCCACACTGCCATCTAACGGGTGGCCCTGCCAGGGGTTGAAACTCAGACTTTCTCAGAAGCTGGGAGATGCCAGGTAAAAAGAAAACACCTAAAAATAGTGTTCGAAGTGCTCCATTGCCGGGAAGCGGCACCGCTCTCACGGGGGCCAGGGCGACTCACCGCCACTTGATGAGGGTCTCGATGAGGCGGGTGTACCCTTGGGCGGCGGCCAAGTGGAGGAGGGTCATCCCCCGGAAGCTGACGTGGTGGACAAGGGTCTCCGAGCGCAGCCAGCAGGACTGAGACATCATCTTCTCGCACAGGGCCACGATCCGGTCTTCGAAGGAGTCCAAGGCAGCCTGGATTGGGAGAGGGGTGGGGAGGAGGAGGTCGGTGAAGAGACTGGGGCATCGGCGAGAACTGGGGTGCCGTTCTCTGCCGCCACTCCCCCCCCCCAGAACCAACCAGCTGTTTCGGACCACAAATCCCATCGGCACAGCTGGATCTTAACACCTGGAGGGATGTGGGTTTCCCACCCCCTCGAGGAGAGGCTTCGCTCTCTCCAACCATCATCATGCTCCAGACTTGGGCTGCCCTGGCTGGGGGCTGATGGGAGTTGTAGTCCGGTGGGCGCCAGGTTGACGAAGGCCCACCCTGAGGTTTCAGAGGCCGCCCAACAGGTGGTTTTCTTGCCCTTGCTGGGAGTCCCAGGCGGCGCTTCAAAGGCATCGCTGGCCAGAGGTTCTCAGTCACAAATCCACAATGAAATGTCAGAGAGGCGGCTGCTCGGGCATCGAATTTCCTTGGGTCTGTTTTCTCTCTCTCTACCCCCCCCCCCAAAAAAACCCCGCTCTCTGGCTCTCCTCCCCCAGGCATGGCACTGCCAATTACAGACACCCCCTGGCACCCCACAAGGAGCGAGGGGCCCCGAGACCCCCGGAAGTCCCATTTGCGGGGGCAGAAGGAGCCCAGACCCCCGTTCCTCAAGGGAAAATTTCTCTGGCTGGGGGGCAGACCCAGCTGCAAAGGGCACGAGAGCCCCCGCATTATCGCCAAGAGGGAGGCCTTGGGTGCAAAGCCTGCTGGGCCGGGGTGGGGGTGGGAGAAGGTGGCCTCCCCACGAGGCCGGGATGCCAGCGCGGACGCCAGCCAGCAGACACTGTGGAGGGGAAACCCAAGTCGAGGCGCTCGAAGAATCGCCCCTGCTGCGCTCTCTGGGTCACAGTGCCCTGGCAGGGAGGGGGGTAGGGGGGAGTCTGACCCTCCCCAGCCGCAAACCACAGGGAACCAGCCCCCTCCGTCTGCGCACACAGAAGCATAGAACTGTGGGGTCCGAAGGGACCCTCAGCGGTCATCTAGCCCAACCCCTCCCCTTGCAGTGCATTTGGGGATTTTCTGGGCTGGGAGGAGAGAAAGAGCTCTGTTCTCATCGCCTGCGTTTTAATAGATTTGGATAAAGGTTCAGGGACGGACAACTAGAATGTTCAAACGCCCCTATAAAGCGTTTGGGGTTTTAAGTTTAGAGAGAAGGTGAATAAGAGGCGACGTGACAGAAGACTGTAAAATTATGCCCGGCATGCATGGACTGCTAGAAGATCAAACCTATCCATTCTTAAGGAAATCAGCCCTGAGTGCTCCCTGGAAGGACAGATCGTGAAGCTGAGGCTCCAATACTTTGGCCACCTCATGAGAAGAGAAGAATCCTTGGAAAAGACCCTGATGTTGGGAAAGATGGAGGGCACTAGGAGAAGGGGATGACAGAGGACGAGATGGTTGGACAGTGTTCTCGAAGCTACGAACATGAGTTTGACCAAACTGCGGGAGGCAGTGCAAGACAGGAGTGCCTGGCGTGCTATGGCCCATGGGGTCACGAAGAGTCGGACACGACTAAACGACTAAACAACAACAACAACAAATGCAGAAACTGGACAGAGAAATCTCTCCACACCCCAGAACAGGTGGAAATCCAATGAAGCTGAATTTAGGAAGAATTTAGGGACGGATGAAAGGAAGGGCATAACTCAATTAAGGAACTCCCTGCCTCAGGAGGCAGGGGCAGCCGGCAGCCACTACACACCCACACCCACACACACCCATCAGGAGCCCCCTGACAAAGGGGGCCAAGTGGTCCTGAGACAACAGCACCCACCCCACCCACCCCCTGCTGATCTCAATGGAAAGAATTCCCAGCCCATTCTCTAACCCCCCCCCCATCCCTAATCCCCACAGACGGACAGACGATGCCTGCCTGCCTGCCTGGGCCTTATCTTTCCGCCCCAAGAGAGCCAAGAATAGCCCGGCCGGCCACCTAGGTGCCAATCCCGCTGAAACCTGAGCGCTGACGCCAGAGAAGGGGCTAAATTTAGGCGCGTTGTCCGCCAAAGAGAAAAGGATGCAAGATCAAGGGGGGGGTGGAGCGCAAAACCCAGGCTGGCCACCGCCCCCACCCCCACCCCCAAAATGTCCAAGGGGCCCGACTGCGAGCTCCAAAGGTCCCCCAAGCGTCCTCTGGCTGTCCTCAGTTTTGAAGTTTTTTTGGGTTCTTTTCTTTTTATAAAAACTACCCACCCAAATCTCTCAGTCCACAGAACACAAAAACACCATCCTTAAGAACCATCCTTGCTGGATCCAGCCCATGTCCCATATAGCCCAGCAGCCTCTCCCAGGGGCAAAATAACCCCTGGCAACCCAGCCCCTGGCAACTGCCTCTGGAGCGGGAGGTTCCTTAAGGGCAGCAGAAGAGGCTGGCTGCTGGATCTGGCCAATTGGGCCCAACGGATGCCCATTGTGGCAAACCAGCAAGCAGGATCCGAGCACAACCTCCTGCAATTCCCAGCAACTGCTGCCTCCGACTGTGGAGGCAGAGAGCATCGCTATCGTGGCCGGAAGCCTTCAAGTGTCTTATCCTGCTCCACGAATTGGTCCAATCCTCTTTCAAAGCCATCACTGGCTCCTGGGGGAGGGAGTTCTGCAGTTTACCTATGCACTGCATGAAGAAGGACTTTCTTTTACCCGTCCTTCTGGGACCACGGAGGCCACATTTACACCATACTCCAAAAGCGCTACGATACCACTTTGAACCGTCATGGCGTCCCCCCAGAGGATTCTGGGAGCTGTGCTTTGCAAAGGGTGCCGGGAGCTGTGGGGAGGAACCCCCCCCCCTTTATTTTTCTTTCCTTCATAAAAGTATTTATGTACCACTCAATTGCAAAGCGCATCAAAGCTGGTTACAACATTAAAAAGATTTCAAAACCATACTAGAAATAATCCATTTTTAAAAGGACAATTTAAGCAGAGAGAGTTAGAAACAGCTTCGGAGCTGGAACTCCGCAGAAGCCCCCAGCATCAGCCCTGGCTGGGTTAGTCAGACGCCTCCCTCCATGGGAAGGAAAACGCAGGGTGGGGGGGAGAAGGGTGCCATGCAGATGCTCCCCGAGGGGCGGTCACTGACCTGGCCAGAGCCCCAAGAGGCTGGGAGGGGAACATGGGGGCCTGCGTAGACCCCCAATCCCAGAAGCGACTGGGGGAGGGCAAAGGGCATAGACGTGAGGCAGCAGCTGGGTGCGTTCGCCTCAGTCACAAAGAATCATAAAATTCTTTTGGGAGGGTTGGAAGGTACCTCTGGGGGTCATCTAGTCCAACCCCCTGCAATGCGGGAACCACAGCTGTGAAGCAGAAGTGGGGGAGGGGCGGGAGCAGGTTCTAGAAAGCCGAAGGGCTCCCTTCCAACTCTACAATCCTGTGAGGGTGCTGACCGTCATGAGAAGAGGGGTTGGGCTAGATGACCCTTGGGGGTCCCTTCCCAGCACTATTGTGTTTCTGTGAGGCAGAGTGGGCACGTGGAAAGGCAGCCCCATCAAACCCACATACTTTGCCCTTGGTTTGGAAATTGCCTTGAGCTCTGTCAAGGTGGGGAAAGTGTCTTAGGGGCAGCAGAACAGCAAAGGCTCACCATGGCCAGAGTGTCGGACCATGACCTGGGAGGGACCTGGGTTCAAGTCACGCCACTCGGCCACGAAGCTCACCGGGTGACCCTGGGCCAGCCTCACCTACCTCGCAGGGCTGTCGTGGGGATTAAATGAGGGCTAGGACCTGGGAGAGACTTCTGGGAGGGCTCGGCTACCAAAGCGAATGGCCGCTTGCCACCTGCCCTGCCTCCCAGACGCCCCTTGAGCCTCTCGCCGCCATTGCCCTCCCTCTCCGCCTGGCACCCCATCTCACCTGGCTGGGGGGCTTCTCCCCTCGCTGCTGGGTCTGAGCAGGGGCTGCAGAGGAGGAGGAGGAGGAGGAGGAGGAAGCAGAAGAAGAGGCCGCTGCCGCCATCATCTCGGCCATCCGCTTCTCCATCTGTTCCAGGCGCTCCAGGATGGACATTCTGAACTGGTTATCTGGAGAGGGGTTTGGGGAGGGGAGGGGGAAAGAGAGGGGGTGAGGTCAGAAGCCCACTCCCCAGCCGGAGCCTCCCGCCCCTTCCCCTTCAGGTTCTGCTCCCCTACGGATGAGGGTGGAGAGGGGTGGGGAGGGAGAAAGAAGGTCAAAGAGGGGGGTGCGGGCAGATATCTTACCACTAATCCCGACTCAAGGCTGATTAGCCGGTCCAGCCTCATTCCCCCCCAGGTTGGGAAAGGGACGCTCTAATCCTGTGCAGCGGGACAGGGCAGCTTGTGTGTATGTGCAGCACCCTGGGCAAAAGACTCCGCGACTCCGCGAAAAGGGGGTGCAGCAGCCAGGTGGTGCAAAGCAGAATTTGGACCCAGGCGTCCGAGGGACTCCCAGCACCCACTCCCCCTGACTGCTCTCTTTGTGGAGATTTCACAGCCCCTAAGACCCCCCTTCTCTGGCTATTAGAATAGCAAAGCAGCTCTCTGGAGTCTTTGCCGAAGAACTGGAAGGGACCCCCGAGGGTCATCCAGTCCAACCCCCTGCAATGCAGGAATCGCAGCTAAAGAATCCCAGGCAGACAGCCATCCATCTAACCAACCAACCAACCTCTGCTTTAAAACCTCCCGGGAAGGAGAGCCCTTCGCAGGAGGAATGCACAGCGAGGGCTCCTGTGGAACGCCCTCCCGTCAGATGTCAAACAGATAAACAACTATTGGACTTTCAGAATACACCTGAAGGCAGCCCTATCTAGGATTTTTTTTTTTAATCGTTGATGCTTTCTTGTGTTTTTAATCGTCGGGAGCAGCCCAAAGCGGCTGGGGCAGCCCAGTCAGATGAGCAACATATAAGGAATAAAATTATTATTATTATTACTACAGTATTATTATTATTATTATTATTATTATTATTATTATTATTAGCCTCCTTGCAAACCTTTCAATGCTCAGTAGCGACCTCTGTGTGAGCAAATCAGGGTGAACGCAGTATGAACAGGCTGCCTGGAGCAGAACAACAGGCACCTTCAGAGCATGGGGACGGGGCCCAACTCTGGATCGTTCTGTACCGTTAAAAAGGAGGCGGATAGGGAAAAGGAGGGCAGAGAGAGAGTAGCCAACTCCTGGCCCCTGGGGGGCTTTCAGCTGTCCAGGACAAAAGTGGAAGCTCCTCTGCCGGAGCTTTTCAAGCAGAGGTCGGAGGGCCACCTGTCGGGGATTCTTTAACCGCGATTCCGGCATTGCAGCAAGGGGGGTTGGGCTAGATGACCCTCGGGGTCCCCTCCCAACTCCGTGGCTCCCGTTCTCACTCATCTCATGCTTTTTTTCAACGCATTTCCCTGTGGCTTTCTAAACCGCAATCGATCCACGGGTTGTTTTTCTTAAGGGTGACACAGTCCTTTGGCCCGCTGAGGGCCTGGAGGGAGACTTTCCCAAAGTCCATTCATTTCTCTCTCTCTCTCTCCAACATATACAAACAGACTTCATTCATCTCCTCTACAGGGGTGTTGGTGGCATGGAGAGGGGGGGGGATTGCCCAGGCAGCCAGTCACAAGAGACGGGCTGTCGGGTGAACG
This sequence comes from Zootoca vivipara, assembly GCF_965207765.1. Classification (NCBI taxonomy): domain Eukaryota; kingdom Metazoa; phylum Chordata; class Lepidosauria; order Squamata; family Lacertidae; genus Zootoca; species Zootoca vivipara. Next base: position 52,612,333 of record NC_142595.1, read on the forward strand.
GGGAAGGACAGACCGCCGACAACAGCCGGCCTTCTCCGAAACCACACCTTTCATTTCGGAAACCAGAAAAGGTGCAAAAGCACACCTGGAGAGAAGGGGCAGAGGGGAAGCCAAGCAGGACCCTTCTCTTCCCCCCTCCCCTGGGCCCAATCTAACAGAATTCTTCCCCCCAAAAGAAACCCAGGTTTAAAACTAGAGCCAGGCTGGATGCCCTCAGGGTTCCCCCACAGAGCGCAAACACCTACAGCTCCCGCAATGCACTCCTCCGAACACAAGCCGCCTTCTTTTGCCCACCAGGCAACCTGCCCCACATGCCAACCCTACTCCCCTAGCCCCACTGGACCCAGCAGCCCCCTGGCACAGCCTCTGCCCCACAGCCTCTCCCCTCCCTGCACATAAGAATAAATAATCCCATGTACCTGCTTTGTCCATCACCCAGGGAAGCAGAGGGGGCGCGCCCCTCTCCCGTGAACCAAGCCCTCGGGTTGCTCTGCCCCACGGCTCCCAGCGGGAATCGAACGCCTCTGCCAGAGGCTCTGGAGAAATCCCAGGTTAGCCCCATGCCCCCCGCGTGTGGGGCACGAGTCATGGCGGGGTGGGCTGGAGAAAGAGGACAGAGCAGAGCCCTCCAGCCCTCCCTAGCATGCAATGACAGCGAGAGTGGCATGGGGGGTAGGGCCTGCCGCCCCCTCCTCACCCCCCCAGCCCAGCTGGCAGGAGGTAGGTCTGTGGGGAGGGGGTGTGAGGGGTCAAGCAGGCTCTCTCTCTCTCTCTCTTTTTCTCTGTCTCCACCCCCCTTGGCCCACGAGACAAAGTGGGGCGGTGGCAGCGAGAGCAGCAGCAGGCAGGCTGCAAAGTGTGACAGGACTCAAGCCGTCCCCAAAATAGCCACCACCACCACCAACGGCAAGGGGGAGGGGGCACCCGGAAATCCCTTAATGAGATCTAAGGCACTCACGCTAGCTATGTAGCTAGCTGCACATGACACGGCAGGCTCTGCTCCCAAGTTAACGCTCTTTGGGCAGGGCGTCGCAGACGTGGAAGGGGTCCCCGAAGGTCATCCAGGCCAACCCCAACCCCCGCAATGCAGGAACCGCAGCTAAAGCATCCCAGGCAGACAGTCGCCCGGCATCTGCTCTCCAGGGAATGAATGGGCGGCGATTCCTCCGCCCCTGTCTCAAAGGCGAGAGGGGTGTCTGGTCTCTCACTTCGGCCAGTACAGGAGATCCTAAATGGGGCTGCTCTCTGTCTAAAAATCTCTCCCTGGGAGGATGGCTGGGCAGCGGATGGACTTTGCCCAGTGTGGCCAAGGCCAGGTCGAAAAGCCATGTTTGATCTGAGGCCTCAGATCACTCTGGCAATGGGCAGCTGGTCTGTGCATGCTTGCCTGTAGAATCAGGAGGGGTCTCCCAGGAGCCATCTAGTCCAACCCCCTGAAATGCAGGAATCTTCCATCCCTTGTGGGAGCCTCATACTCTCGCAACTGAGCTTGCAAGAACTCGATCTTTTGCACACATGGGAACTCCCTGCCGATTGAAAGCAGGTAGGCTCCTTCCCCGTACTCTTTCAGGCGCCTGCTGAACAAATTTTCCTTCAGATAAGGCCGGCCCAGGTGTTTAGGAAGCTCGTGCAGGTTTTAATCTGTTTTTGGACCACCAGTAGTTTAACTTTCCGAAAGCCTTACATTTTTGCTGTTCATTTTTCCCATTTACCGTTTTACCCTTTCGGTAAACCACTTTGAGGCATGTTCGTTTCTTTACAATCATGAGACGTATGCAAATAAAATAAAATAAAATAGCCAGAGGGCCCTTCTACACTGCAGGGTTTTTGGGGTTTTTTTGCGAGTATCTTCCGCAACAAGTCACTGATGCCCTATAATAGCGCATCAGTGGTGGATTCATCCAGGTAACATTCTGCTCTATCAGTCGTTCTGCTATACTTCCCCCAAATGCCACCGCGCTCTTGCCCTCTGAAGGGCCGCTCTTGCACCATAGTGTCAGGGGCAGAATCACAGGCATTGGGGGTATAAAAAAAAAAAAACCTATGAGATTTCGGCAGGAAGTTAAGGGACAAGCAAAACAGTAGGGCCCACCCTGGAAACTTTGAAGGGACCAACACTCTTGGAAGGCAGGTCACAGATAACTGCCCCCAGTACCACCATGAGGGCAAATAGGAAGATCAGGCCAAAGGGGCCCCCGGATCCTGTCCTCACAGGGGCCAAACAGATGCCCCAAAGGGAAGCCCACAAGCAGGACCTGAGTGCGAGAGCCGCTCTCCACTCCTGCAGTTTTTAGCAGCTGCGATTCAGAAGCATTCCCTGCCTCTGACTGTGGGAGCAGTTGTGGCTAGTAACCGTCCATAGCCCTGTTGTTGTTGTTGTTGTTGTTGTTGTTGTTTTCCCCAGGGCTAAGTCAAGGATGCGCACCTTATGCGAAGAAGCTGTTCTTTCCTGACCTGACCAGGTGAAACGGGAGGCGGAGATGGCCCCCAACCCAGGCAGCTTTAAAAGAGGACTACTGTACATAATTTTATGACCACTGCTCCATAGCAATTGTTATTTTCATACATATCCATTCACAAAATAGATGGGTTTATGAAGTATTTCCATATCCTTCTGCTGTGCTGAAGAAGAATTCCACGAAACAGTGGGTTGTATCCGGAATCACTGTTTGCAGACTACTTCGGCCGTGTTGGACGCCATAAAACTAAACTTCACAGCTTGTTTGCACCAGAAAAGAATCTGATATATTGCTCCCTTCAAAGACTTGCATAGTCTTCTGAGACTTTCAGAGACTTATAAGACTTCTGTTTATTTGGTTCTATGTTTTGAAGAGAATCCATTAAGAGTTCATATTTCGAGACTTTCAGAGAGTTATAAGATGTCTGTTTACTTGGTTTTGAAGAGAGTTCATATTTCCTATATTTCATTTCGTTTTGTGTTCTGTATAGATTTCATAAAGAGTCGATATTTGACATTGTTTTACTGTATTGTACTTGGTCATGGTGTTGCCTTGGATATTACTGTTAAAAGAGGACTGGGCAATTCATGGAGGAGGAGAGGGCGATCGATGGCTCCTAGCCAGGGTGAAGGAAATGCTCTGTCTCCACGGGCAGAAATGTCCCATGTTAGAAACTAGCCAGGCGCCAGGTGCATTTTGTGACTGGCAAGAGGTCCACTTTGTGACCACGTGGAGATCTCTGCACACCAGAATGGCACCCGGGGAAAGCAAAACGCCATGGAATATATTACCCCCGAAGCTTGAATTTGTTTTATTCTGGATTGTTTCATTTGGCGTCGCAAACGGCTTTAAGATTTGCTCTTTAAAATATAGAAATGAAACAAATAATAAAAATAGCAAAGCACACTGGGTGCAGAAAATGGCCACCTAGACATTCCATTGTGGTTTAAAGTGCCGTTTGGCGATTAGTTTCTTGCCCCGGCAAAACCACCAGCCTGGACTCGTGATGAGGCCCCTGCCTGCCGCAGGCTGAAAAGCAGACTGCTGGGCTTCCCCTGGACCCCCACCCCAAAGAACTGGCCCCCGAGTCCTGTGACAAGGAGGGCGTCTCTCTCCCCCTCGGGGTGGCGTTGGCTTGAGGCGCTTGTGGCGCGGTTGGCGACCTCATGTTTCAGAGAAGGAATTTTTCGTTGTGAGGAGGGGGCTGCACCGGTTTGTGGGGGGCAGCGAGGGGAGGCTTCTGCAAGGGCAGCTGTTCTTTTCCTCCATCTGCGAGAACGACAGGCAGACAATTCTCGCACTAACAATGGAAAACGGAGACTCTGGGAAATGCTGCCGTGGAACCCAAGCAGGGGGTCCCCGGAAGAGGCCACGGGAGTGGGCGCCTGGAGTTTTAAGACAGGGGGGTGGCGGTGCTGGGGGGGGCAAAGGTGTCCGCAGACATTTCTCCAGGATGGGGCGGGATAAAGCTCCTAAAAGAGGAGCAGGCTAGTTTATCGCACAAATATGTCCCTGCAGATTTTGCCCCTTATCTCAGGTTAGGAGCCGAGAAAGCAGACTTCTATCGAGTCAGAGCGCTGGTCTGCCTAGCTCAGTGCTGTCGACACGGACTGGCAGCAGGAGCTCAGCAGGGTTTTGGAATCTGGCCTACCCGCAGGTGCCAGCTGGGGAGTGGACCTCTGGCCTTCTGCGTACAAAGCAGGTGTTCTAAGCTCTGAGCAACGGTGCCCCTTCCTTTTCCCTGCTGCCATCCAGGGACCCTGGTTTTCCCGGGAGTGAAGAAGTCGCTGAGCCAGTTTTGCAGAACCATGCTTCGAACTACAGCTCCCATCAGCCCCCAGTCAGCCCTGGTGCAGGAGCTGATGGGAGTTGTAGTTCAAAGCGCCCAGGCTGTTTTTCAGGGAGGGTCATAGAATCATAGAGTTGGAAGAGACCACAAGGGCCATCCAGTCCAACCCCCTGCCAAGCAGGAAACGCCATCAAAGCATTCTTGACATATGCCTGTCAAGCCTCTGCTTAAAGACCTCCAAAGAAGGAGACTCCACCCCACTCCTTGGCAGCAAATTCCACTGTCGAACAGCTCTTACTGTCAGGAAGTTCTTCCTAATGTTTAGGTGGAATCTTCTTTCTTTTAGTTTGAATCCATTGCTCCGTGTCTGCATCTCTGGGTTCTTGGGGAATACTTCACAGCTCGTCTTCAGCGGGCTCTTTCCAGTAGCCTCTAGCTCTGCTGCGATTCTCTTGAAGTCAGCTTTTAACCCAGCCAGGAGCTGGCCAGGTATCACTTCCGGGGTGAGGGTCTAACACAGCATTTCCAAAAATGGGGAGCGGCCAATGCTTCTTCATTCCAGGATCCTACCAAGCTGTAATCTTGCCCTCGCCAGCCCAGAAGTGGACCTCAAGATAATTTGTACAAAGCACCTGGATGCGCAAATTCAGGTTGGCGAAGGCAGGTGGCAGCTGACACATGCAAGCCCAGACGAATCCCCGCCTGCAGGGCTCATGGCTTCAGGATCAGGCCAGCGGCCCATCTAGTCCAGCATCCTGTTCTCACAAGGGCCAACCAAATGGCCACATTGGAAGCTAGCAAGCGGCACCTGAGCACAAGGGCAATTCTCCCCTCCTGTGGCTTCCAGGATTCAGAAGCCTGGCCGCCTCTGGCCAGCGCCAAAGTTTGGGTGTTGCGGGTGGCTCCCTCACACAGGGCACTGAGATTCCTGCATTGCAGAAGCGTTGGCCCTCCCAACCCTACAATTCTATAATTTTATGGCCTCAAAATAACAGCAGCAGCAGCGACAACAACTACAAACAACCTATGTTTAGATGAATACCTACTGGGAAGCTCCATTTCAAAAGCAACTGTACCAAAATGTAATTATTGTGAAAATAAGAAATATTTAGAGGGGGGGGCACCAGTCATATTACCAAAGGCCACCCCTGCTCCAACAGTGGAGACAGAGCATAGCCATCCCAGCCAGTCGTCATCGGCAGCGCTCTCCTTCTCCATGAATTTGCCCAATCCTCTTTTAAAGCCATTGAGTCAGAGTGTGCCGCTGCCTCCTGCGGCAGGGAGTTCCGCAGCCTAACCCTGCGCCACGCGTGAAGAAGGGCTTCCTTTTCCCGCGAAGCTCAGCTCCGTGAGACGTCCCCGGGTTTGAGCGTTACGGGAGGGAGGAGAAAAATAACATTTCTCTCTCTCCCCCCACTCCGCTGGCCAGGCACAAGTTTTTTAAACTTCGCTGGGAGAAGCGTTCTGCGGAACCCAGAAGCTCACACGCGCCACATTTCGGTGGAGCCGAATGAAAGTCTTGCAGGACGGTTGATTTGGGGAGAAGTGACCACCCCCCACCCCCCACCGCCAGCCGTCCTCCTTGGTGGTTTCCTAGGATGGAAAGGGGGAGGCCGGGAGGCCGTCCTGGGCTCTGCTGGAGGGGAGAAGCAGGCTGAGAGCCAGCTCTCCGCCCGGGTGTTATTCTTGGCCTGTCTTGCCCCGTCATGGAAACTCCATACTTTCTCCTCCCCCCGCAAAAAAACCCCCAGCCGTTCATTTTCCATTGCACACAAACGAGCCTGCCAGGAATATCCCCGGTAAGGTGACACCCTGGAACCGGCCCCAGGCGAGGCTTGGACGGACGGTGAAATTTTTTCTTTCTTTCCAAGTGTAAAGCCACACACAATCTCCTCTCCGTCCCACCCCCAGGCTTAGCCACTGCATCCCCCCCCAACTGAAGATGCCACGCTGCACTCGGACCTTAGTTGGGCAGCAGAGATTGCCCCCCCCGCAAGTCTAGACACAGGGCCTCTGGGCTCCTGGGTTGGATGCAAGGGCTAGCAGTCGAGGGAGGGGTGCCAGGACACCTGGGTCCCATCCCCATGGGAGAGGCTCAGTGGGGTACAGAGCCAGTGGTGGGGTACTGCTTAAGAGTGTCAGGTTAGGTCCTTTGGGGGGAGAACACCAAGGTTTAAATTCCCCCCCTCGGCCGTGAAGCTCACTCGGGTGACCTTAGGGGCCAGGCACTGCCTCTCTCAGCCTAACCTACCTCCCAGGGCCGTGGTGGGGATTAAATGAGGACTAGGATCTTGGGGAGGCTGTGGTGGGGATTAAATGAGGACTAGGATCTTGGGGAGGCCAGAGTTCAAGTCCTCACTTGGTGTCCAATGAAGCTCCCTGGGTGATCAGCCATTGTTTCTTAGCCTAGCCTACCTCTCAGGGCTGTTGTGGGGATTAAATAAGGAGCGGGGAGGACCAGGGAGAAAAGGGTGGGATATCAACGCAGTAAATCAACGCAACAAATAATCCAAGCAGCCCACTCACCGTCCAGGGAGAGCCAGTCCATGCTGCGCAAGGCCATGAAGTTCCGGGCGCGATACTCAAAGAGGACGGACATGGAGACAAGGCGGGAATCGTGGGCCACTTGCAAGGGCACCAGGCCGGCCTCGTGGGCTGCGGGGTGGAAGAGAAGAAAGTAAAAAGGCCGCACGTTGCAGAGTTATAGAGTCGTAGGCTTGGAAGGGACACCCAGGGGTCATCCAGCCCAACCCCCTACGATGCAGCTGTCACAGCTGTGATATGGAGGGTTTTTTTTTGGAGTTTTATTTGCACGCATGCGAGCTGAGCATAAGATATTGCGGGGTGGAGGGGGTTAAGCATGGCATTAACCCTTCGAAGGAGGAAGCTGCTTTACAGCGAGTCAAATAGCTCAAGGACTGCCCCGTGCGGAAGAGGGAGCGAGCTTGTTTTCTCCTGCTCTGGAGGGTAGGACTCGAACCCATGGCTTCAAGTTGCAAGAAAGGAGATTTCGACTGGTGGCAAGAGCTGTTCGACAGTGGAACAGACTCCCTTGGGAAGCTGAGGACCCTCCGTTGGAGGCTTATAAACAGAGGTTGGATGGCCGTCTGTTAGCGATTCTTGAGCTGTGATTCCTGCATTGCAGGGGGTTGGACTAGATGGCCCCTGGGGTCCCTTCCAACAGTACGATTCTATGAGTCAGACCATTGATCCATTTAGTTCGGGCCGGCAGCAATAGCTCTCCAGGGTTTTAGGTGGGGGGGGGAGCAATCCCTGGAGAGACCTCCTGCATGCCAGGCAGATGCCAAGCCAAGGCCCTTCCAACAGACTCTGCTCCCCACCCGCACCCGAGGTTTCTAAAGAGGCTGCCCCCCCCCCAGCACTGCCGCAGGATTCTTCCCGAGACACAGGAACTAGCCAGGCAGCCACGGACCAGAAGCACCAGCTCATCTCCTTGCTCCAGGGAGGAGGAGGAGGAGGAAGGGAGAGGGGGTCCTGGATCTCCCCCCACCCCAAAAGACACAAGGTGCCGTACCTGGGCAATAGCACCGCAGCACCCCAGACTGGATGAGGGAGGCAGGGACCGTGATCTGATCAAAGAGGCAGCTGTAAGGCTTGGTCTCATCTATCCAGGGGCCGGTGATGAGCACCTTGACCCCACCCTGTTCCCACAGAAGAGAGACAGACAGACAGGCAGACAGACAGAGAGGAGGACAGGTTACTGCTGTTTTCTGTGCGCTTGTTCTTCTTCTGTATTTGGCTGCTCCCTCACTCCCCTTTCCCCACAAGAACTTCCCCAAGAGTCTGGACCACCAGCGCCAATTCCTGCCTCCAACCCCGATAAGCCAGCCGCCTCCCAGCCTGACCCCTTTCCGAAGAGGAGCATCTCCTGGATCAGGCCAACGGAGGCCCCTCTAGCCTAGCATCCTCTTCTCTCACAGCGGCCAACGGGAAACCTGCAACCAGGAGGCAGAGCCGAGCCAGCCTGGCTAGTAGCCATCCTTAGCCCTCTCTGGCCCCATGAATTTGCCCCATCCTCTTCTGAAGCCACCCTGAGGCAGGGAGTTCCGCGGGTTAAGCCTGCGCTGCATGGGGAAGGGCTTTCTTTTCTCCCAATATATTCAGCTTCACTGGGTGCCCACGGATTCTGCTGTTATGAGACAGGAGAGGGGGGGGGACTTCTCTTTCTCTACACCTAATAATTACTCACCATTCCTCTGAACTATTACACCCACCCAAAAAAAAAAAAAGACAACCTGCTTTCAAATTTAATGACATTTGGAATGTTTTTGTCAAAACCAAGGTGACACATGGATTATCATATACTTGAGGGAAATAATAAGTTTAGCTATCTACATATATGATCTAAAGGTTTCATATATGAAAGGTATCTGAAAAGGTGTGCATGGACACGAAAGCTTATACCCAGAACAAACTTAGTTGGTCTCTAAGGTGCTACTGGGCATTTTTTTTATCTTTTTATTTATTTCGACTGCGTCAGACCAACACGGCTACCTACCTGAATCTATCTACATATATATGTAAGCGGAGGCTTGACAGCCATCTGTCAAGAATGATGGTGTTTCCTGCTTGGCAGGGGGTTGGACTGGATGGCCCTTGTGGTCTCTTCCAACTCTATGATTCTATATATGACACAGTTTTGTTGCCTTAATTACAATTTATGGATTTTCTAATTGCTGCTTTCCTCTGCTTTTAAAAACGTTCTTTATGGATTCTCTTTCCCTTCCCTGTTTATATTATTTTTTCTTCTTTCTTGATTCACTTTAATTCATTATAATAACCCCAATTAAACTCGTCATCATCATAATCCCTGCTTTAGACTACAACTCCCATCATGTAGCTGTGCTGGCAAATGGTGGGAGTCGCGGTCAAAAGCAGCTGGAGGCCAGAGGCCGCCCTGGGCCTTTCTGCTCCCCAGGAGTGTGGATTTAGGGATGTGGAGGGTTCTCAAAGTGACCCACGGTTGGGAAGGCTTGGCGAGTGGGTGTGCCAAATCCTGGCCCCGCAAAGGGCGCCATAGTACCCAGGGCCCACCGCTGTCATTTGCGGGGACCACCCTCCCACCCCCCTGCAGAGCCCCCCGTCCCCCTTTGTACCCACCTCGGGGTAGGACCACTCTGGGGAGAAGTCGATAATAGAAACCAGCGGCTGCGGGGACGCCACGGGAGCTCCGTCTGTCGTGAAGCAGGCCTCCGCCAGCGCGGGCCTGGGGCTCCCCGACGTGGCGCTGGGGTCCTCCTCCGCGCTCTGCACGCTGCCGGGCGCCCCCTCCTCGGTCATGAGCTCCTGGATGAGGTCTGGGAAGTGGCTATCGAAGGAGAGGCTGAAGGAGCCCCCCGTGGCGGCTGCGGCCGTCTGGATCATGGAGTACAGCTCCTCCTGAAGTTCCGTGGTGGCCATCTCTGCCTCAGGACGCTCGGTTTCCCCGGGGTCCCGCTCCTGCTGGCTGCCCCCTTCGCCCTCTGCCGCCGCTGTCTCCATGGGGGTGACCTCCGGGCTGCTTTTGACTTCCGGCGGCAATGGTGAGCGGGGGGTGGTGGCGGCGGCAGCAGCAACGGAGGCGGCTGGCGAGGGGGGCATGGGCGCCTGCCCAGCCCCATCGTCCTGGATGAAGAAGCGGTTGGTGGGCACGTACAGAGGGTAGGCCGCCGGGGGTCCTGCGGGGGCCTCCTGGGGCTCGGGCTTGGTCTGCAGGCCTGCCCCACCCCCATAGGTCTGGCCTTGCTTGGGGCTGTTCAGGAAGCAGTCGGGGTCAAAGGCCGCTGGACCTGCCTCGCTCGTCTCCATGGTGGACTCCAGGTTCTGCGAGAGGACCAGGCCCGGGCCGGGCAAGAGGGCCAAGCCGAGGGGGGGCGCGGGGGCACCCGCAGCGGGCTCCCCGGACACCAGGTGCTGGCTGGGGGTCAGGGCCAGCGGCTTCTCAGCCCCGCTCAGCCCAGTCATGACCAAGATGGTGCTGCCGGGCAGGCCAACCGAGAGGGTGACGGACGGCAGCTCCTGCTTGGGGAAGCCCTTTGGGGGGGCCAGGCCAGGCGAGGGCTGCGTGGAGTCTGGGGAGGCCTCGGCCATGCCAGGGGAGGCAGCGGCGGCCTTGGCCAGCTTGGCTTCCTTGCCCTCCGGTCCGGACGACTTGGCCGCCTCCGTCTCCGCCTTCACCTCGGGGCCGCCAGCCATGTTCTGGACCTCGGTCAGGGCGGGGTAGGGGGACGGGCGGACCTCCACCTTCGGGGAGATGATCCGGTGCTTCGTGCTGCTGCATCGGTGGGGGACGTGGCCGGGGCTCCCTGGGGACGGAAGAGAAAAGGGGGATCTCAAAACCGACAAGTGCCCGTGGGGCGATGCTGCAGCAAAGAAGGCGAGTGCCATTCGAGGCTGTGTCCATGGAAATAGTGTGTTTCTGTTTCCCCCCCAAAAAAGTAGTACATGCCGTAAATTTAAGGGTCTTTTCCCACAATTTCTCCCAATCATTCAAAATTACCGTATATTATGCCCCACATCTTTAGCCCAATCAATCGTCACCGATTTCACTTGTTCATCCTTCGTATGCCACTCCAGCAACAAATTATACATTCTGGATAAATTTTACATCTTTACGTCTATCAACTCTGTTTCCAGCTTAGATCTCTGACTTTGAAAACCACAGTTCTTATTATCAATCCTGAACATCTCATTAATCTGGTGATATTGTAACCAATCATTTAACTCTTCTTTAAGGTGTTCATAGGATCTCAACCTGAATTTATTTTCCTCTTCAACCAACAAATCACTGTATTTTAACCATTTAACACCCATACTTAATTTTTTATTAGCCTTTGCCTCTAACGGTGAGATCCATCTAGGTGTTTTTCTTTCTGACAAATCTTTATATCTTATCCATGGGGTGATGCTGCAGCAAAGAAGGCAAGTGCCATTCGCGGCTATGTCCATGGAAATAGTGTGTTTCTGGATCACACGGTTCCTTCCTGCCTTGGTCAGCCCCCCTGCGTGGAGTCCATAGCTGCCAAGTTATCCCTTTTTTACAGGGATTTTCCCTTATGCTGAATAGGCTTCCTCGCGAGAAAAGCGAAAACTTGGCAGCTATGGTGGAGTCCCGTGTCTGGTTCTGGGCGCCACAGTTTACGAAGGAGATGGACAAGCTGGAAGGTGTGCAGAGGAGGGCGACTGAGGTGGTCAGGGGTCTGGAAACTGAGCTTTTTTCATCTGAAAATAGGAATAGTGCTCCTCCCACGGAACATAAAAATGTAGTAAGGCAGCAATTCGCCCTTCTGCCACTAGAGGGCAGCAGTCCCTCTCACATAAACCATCCAAACACAAAACCAGCAATAAATGGCTGCAGGAAGTGGGGGGGGGAGAGAGAGGAAACAGGCGTTTTGGACCACAACTCCCATCAGGCCCCAGGATGTCAGCCATGCTGGCTGAGGCTGATGGGAGTTGTAGTTCACAACCTCAGGGGGTGACCAGGTTGGAGAAAACTGACCTGGTCTAGGGGATAGGGAGAGAGGGAGTTTGTGCGCTTGGTGAGTTTGTGAGTTTGCATAGCAGTAGATAGTTTGGGGTGAAAATAACTTCATTAATCAGTTCCAGGGTTCCTGTCCTGCTCCTTTCACTTTCTCCCTTGCAGGAGAGCTTTCTGGTGCCAAACTAAACAACAGCTGCTGTCTGCAGAGGTGTTTTTTTTTTAATCATTGCTATTAATTTAAATTATTGGTAGCATTTTCATGCCGCAGGCAACTCAAAACAACTTTACAAAAAAGCAAAACAAGCACCCCATACATTTATTAAAACCTTTTTGGGGGGGGTGGGGATACTTTCCCTGCCCTCTTTAAGAGGCCATAGATTGTTAACAGCCAAAGGTTGAAAAAGCTTGTTTTTGCCTAGCACCTGGCACTAGGGGAGCCTCTCTAGGGAAAGCATCCCACAAACACAGAGCCACCACTGAAAAGGCCCCGTCCTTGTGCTGCCAGCCTCTGGGCATCCTGTGGAAGGGGGCACCCAATGGGGACCCCCCCGACTCCTCCCCATTAATCAATCATTCACTTAATACCTACTCCCTTTAATCCTTTTCCTTAAAAACTTATATTTATATACCCAAGCAGTGTACAAAAATACGTCGATTGTGGGTATGGCACAAGCTTACCGGATGGAATCGTTTATATCATGATGTATAGTGCAGAAGGCAATTTAATGACTGGACAGAAACCCAGATCACTGTGGGGCAATGTACCTTAGCCTTCCCGAATCCATTGCCTGCCAGAGGTTTTGAGCGATATCCGCCCCCAGCCAAGACGGCTGTGCTCACGACAGCCTCAGCATCATACAGGCCTGCCGACTGGGGGCTGTTGGGAACCGTAGTCCCAAACATCTGGCTGGAGAAGGGATCTACCGGTATCTATCTGTGCACCGATGCGATTCTTTAGCTGCGATTCTTGCCCTGCAAGAGGGTTGGGCTAGATGGCCCCTGGGGGTCCCTTCCGTTCTACGGTTCCACGTATTGCAGACGGGAAAGACTAACCGAGGCCGCTGCTGCAGAGGCAGGCGTGAGTCCGGGGAGGGGGCTTGGCCTGGTGGCTCTCTAGGATCTGCTGCACCAGCTGCTCGATCGAGAACTCGGCCGTGCCGTTTCCGTTGCTGCAAGTCCACTTTATCCCGTGAACTGGAGGAAGAGAGGAAAGCAGGCGTGTGGGCGCTACAAGCGGGAGTCAGGTTTCGCACCCGCGCAACTGCCACGCCTCCCCACCCAACACCAAGGAGGAGCCTGGGAAACGTAGTTCCGTGAAGGGGTGGTGCTGCCTGACCCAGTGAAGCCCAGAAAGAAGTGTTTCTTGGTTGGGATATCAAGAGGCAGGGAGTTCCAAAGATTTTTTACAGGCGCAGAATGGGAACCATGTGGCAACTGCAGCAGGTCGGAGCGGGCGAGGGGGACCTGTGAGATGGGGCGACCTCATAGCAGCCGCCCTGGACCCTAAGCCCTCAGAAGCCCCCCCTCCCCCCAAAAAACCACACCCACCCAGAGAGACCACCCCCCTAGTCTTACACATTGGCTTCAACTGGCCAACCAGCTCTTCCTTCGACCACTTCAGCCACTCCTTGCGGTCGCTGTTGATAGAGCACAGGACAGGCCCACAGATCTTCCCACAATCCTCAATGGCCGGAACGTTCAGGTAATGAACCAGGACAATATCCGGATTCTGGAGGGAAGGAGAAGAGAGAGCTGGTGTTGGCCGGGGGTGAATTCTGCCGAAGGGCAGAGTTTTGCCTGTAAGGGCAGAGAGGCGCTGGGGCTGGAGCCCCCTGACCTTGCAACCCTTGTTACAACCACCCCTGCTGTGTAGGTCCGGATGACGCCCTTCATCTTCCCTCTTTTTAAACGTCCATGTCCTCATTGGCCCATGTGGCTCAGGGTTAAGCCCTGACGTTCAAGCAGAGTTCAGGGGTTAAGGCCCGGTGGTTTCTAGGTCTAGGTCAGCGGTCCCCAACACTTTTGGGGGTCCCTGCCCCCTTGGTTCCACAATCAAGCGTCCCCCAACACAACCCTATCAAAAACCATTATTCAAACAGTGGTTTGCATGACCCACCAAGGAAGGTACCATGAAATCCCAAACAATAAACTGCACATCTGTTCAGAATCCAATTGAAACAATTTAGTTCAGTGGTTCCCAGTGAGTGAAATACTGCGGACCCCAAGTGGGTAATGTGAGCTGCATGTTTTTGGGCGCCCTCCCCCCCCCAAAAATGGGGTGTCCCGGACAGTTGATAGGCACGTGCTACCGATTCCCAAACTTGGGTCTCCAGCTGTTTTTGAACTACAATTCCCATCATCCCTGACCACTGGTCCTGCTAGCTAGGGATGATGGGAATTGTAGTCCAAAAACAGCTGGGAAGTTTGGGGAACCCTTGGGTTACACGGACTTCCTGGCGTCCGTGCATCACCAATTGGGAACCGCTGATTTAGTTTCATCAATTCAGCAAAAACGGATGGGACTCGATCAGCTTTTCAAAGCCTGCCAGGTGTTTATACCACATTCAGGGACCGCTTCACTGTTCAGTAAATTCCTAGTGGGATTCATGGTCTTGACGAAGTGACACCAGTTTCCCAACCTCTGGTTTGAAGTCACTTAGCAGGGGTCTTAAATCGCCCCGTTTAGTAATCTGCAGCCGATTTTCTCACTTGGAAAGAAGATGGATGACCACACATGAAATCAATAGCCTAATATAGACCGTATTTTTCCATGTATAAGACCAGGCATCCCCAAACTTCAGCCCTCCAGATGTTTTGGACTACAATTCCCATCTCCCCCGACCACCGGTCCTGTTAGCTAGGGATCATGGGAGTTGTAGGCCAAAACATCTGGAGGGCCGCAGTTTGGGGATGCCTGTATAAGACGACCCAATTTTTTTTAGTATAAGACGACCCCCAATTTTAAACCTAAAAAAAAATGGGGGAAATATAGTCTTAGACACAGAAAAATACAGTGTGTGTGTGTGTGTGTGTGTGTGTGTATGTATGTATGTGTGTATATATATATATATATATATATATATATATATATATATATATGTGTGTGTGTGTGTGTGTGTATGTATGTATATATATATATATATATATATATATATATATATATATATATATATCAGTATATGGCTACCTGGTGTGCTTCCTGGGTCACGAAGAGCGGGACACGACTGGACGACTAAACAACAACAACATGTCTACCTCCAAAACATGCACAAACCTTCACCTACCACAGATGTACGGTAACCACGGACGTCTCCTTTCCTCTTAGCTCCCCCTGGGTAACCTCCATGCCCCTCTCCCCAGGGAGCCGAACCACCCACTTTGGGAGCTTGTGGTTCCAGACTTGCAAGGCTGTGTCCACACGAGGGTGTTCAAGTGCACACGGGCGACTGTTTCCGCACATGAATTCGTGCACGTGCAGAGGCCTTCCATCTTATTCTCCCGAAGGGTTGTCTTGTCCAGCCCCCAGAAACTTGATCCCTGCATCACAGGAGGGGCTGGACTAAATGACCCCAGGGGCCCCTCCCCACTCGTAGAATGAATCCTACAATTCTACATCTCTCTCTCTCTCTCTCTCTCTCTCTCTCTCTCTCTCTCTCTCTCTCTCTCTCTCTCTCTCGGCCCCCGTGGCACATACCTGCAGCAGCCAATAGCAGCGCCGGTGGAATGTAGGGACGATGGACGAGTGGACATAGCAGCCGTAGAGACACTGCGGAGGGGAGGGCAGAGGAAGGAGAGCGGGCAGGTGAGGCGGCAGGCAGAGGAAGGTGCTGCTTGGCGGAGCAGCCTGTGCCCTCCCCACAGCCAATCCCAGCCCCTATGCTGGAACCCAACCAGTAAGAGCTGTTCAACAGTGGGACGGACTCCTTCGGAAGGTGGCGGGCTCTCCTTCGTTGGAAGTCTTTAAGCAGAGTTTGGGGGGGCCACCTGTCAGGGATGCATCAGCTGAGATCCCTTGGGATCCCGTCTAACTCTGCAGTTCTTTGATTCAGCCAGTCATACCCCAAGACAACCCTGGACCCTGGGTTCGGAGGACCTGTGAGCAGGTTAGTCCTCTCCCGCCTGATTGTCATCGAGGCTGTCTATCGTAAGTCCTACGGAGACGTCTGGGCAGGGCTGCTCAGAGGGGGGGGGGAGGAATGGGAAGGCAGGGGGGACCTGATCCCAGTGGCCTAGAACGACTGCTCCTCAACCAAGATGTTGTCAGACTCCCACCAACCTCAGCAATCTTGGCCAACAGTCAGGGATGGGGCGAGTTGCGGTCCAACAACACCGAGAGACGATACAACAGGGTCCTCGCCTCTGGAGCCTCAGGAAAGAAGTCGGCTCCATCTTCCCTGTGACAAGCCTTTCTGTGTTTGAAGATGGCTATCCTATCTCCTCCCAGTCTCCTCTTTTCCAAGCTAAACATCCCCAGCTCCTTCAACCGTTCCTCATCAGGCTTGGTTCCCAAAGCCTTCATCATCTTGGTCTCCCTCCTCTGCACACCTTCCAGCTTGTCAACATCCTTCTTAAATTGTGCTGCCCAGAACCCACATTTGTGTGTCTAGTTATTTCTGCCTAAGTGCAGAACCTGAGGCTTTGGCCCTCTGTTGCCTGACTCACCGCCTCACTCTGCCTACTGCTTCTGTTGCTGGACCTCGACTGCCAGGGACAAAACTCTGCTTGGTCTCGCTTTGCTTCCCAGATCCTGGGCTGGGACCAGTGGCCTGTGGGATGCTGGCCCTGGTGTCAATCCATCACCACCCCTTGTTCCGCCAGTTGGTATAATCCTCCCTCCCCCTGCCCTTCCTTTTGGCCCGTCCCTCCCCTACCTCCACGCCTTTCACTTTCAGCTTCATGTGGTCCTCGCGGGTCGTCTTTCCGTCTTTCCGCTTCTTCCAGCAATAGCCGTCCTTCCGGTATTTCACCTTCTTGCGGTTGTACAGGATGATGGAGCCGTTCTGGGGTCTGCCGGACGGGGAGGTGGAGGAAGAGGAGGAGGAGGAGGAGAAGTGAGCTTTGTAGACTACCAACTATATTGATGGATTCCTTCATCCCATTTCTTTATCTCCGAAGGATATCAGCCTTGTGGTGTCCAAGGTTATATAATAATAATAATAATAATAATAATAATAATAATAATAATAATAATAATTTATTATTTATACCCCACCCATCTGGCCGGGTCTCCCCAGCCACTCTGTGCGGCTTCCAACAGAAGAATAAAACACAATAATCTACTAAACATTAAAAGCCTCCCTGAACAGAGGCTGCCCTCAGATGTCTTTTAAAAGTCTGGTACAGGTAGTTGTTTTCCTCTTTGACATCTGTTGGGAGGGCGTTCCACAGGGTAGGCGCCACCACCGAGAAGGCCCTCTGCCTGGTTCCTTGCAACTTGGCTTCTCGCAACGAGGGAACCGCCAGAAGGCCCTCGGTGCTGGACCTCAGTGTCCGGGCAGAATGATGGAGGTGGAGACGCTCCTTCAGGTATACTGGTTCTCTTCCTCCCCATTTTACCCTCACGACAACCCTGTGAGGCAGGTGCGGCTAAGAGATTGGCCCAAGGTCGCACCCAGAGAGCTTCATGGATGAGTGAGAATTCGAACCCTGCTCTCCCCCAGGTAAGAGTTCAGCACTCTTAACCATGACGACACACGGATTTGCCATATCGATTTGTCAACTACTGTAATTGTGATGTTTGGCCTACTCTTTTAGTTGCTGGTTTGTTAACAGCGTTCCACAGACTGTTTCACTGATGGTTTGTTAACTGTAGCATATGATTTGCACTGCGTTCGTGATGCTCTGCTGTGTTACTGTTTTTTTTTCTCGGCTGCTTTGGGATTCATTTGAACCGAAAGCAGCACAGAAATACAATAAACGGATCAATTGGGGCCAAGGCACTTGCGCCAGAGCTATTAGCACAGCCGCGAAAACTCACGCTAGAACAGCTGCACCAAATGAAGTTCTGGGAGAGGGCGGAGGGGAAGGGGTGTGTGTGTGGCAGAGACTTGATGGGGACGAGTTGCGACCGGGCAGCCCCAGGACAGCTCTACTGGATTGCCGCAATGTGCTCTACATGGGGCTTCCCTTGCAGCCGGTGCAGAATGCTGCAGCACAATTGCTGACTGGAGCAAGGCCTTGTCAGCATATAATAAATGCCATCAAATGCCAACAGTGGCAATCCCTACGCCGATGGATAAATGGACATAAATCTGACATCAGGAATCACAAGACAGAGAAACCAGTAGGAGAACACTTCAATCTCCCAGGACATTCTATAAAACAAGATCTCAAAGTAGCTGTCTTATTACAAAAGAAAAAAATTCCTTCAGTAGCACCTTAAAGACCAACTAAGTTTATATTTTGGTATGAGCTTTCGTGTGCATGCACACTTCTTCAGATACACAGATGTGTGCATGCACACGAAAGCTCATACCAAAATATAAACTTAGTTGGTCTTTAAGGTGCTACTGAAGGAATTTTTTTTCTTTTGCTTCGACTCAGACCAACACGGCTACCTACCTGTAACTTATTACAAAAGAATTTCAGAAACAGACCGGAAAGAGAAGTTGCTGAATTGCAACTTATTACCAAACTTAAAACCATGGAGAGACCTGGTCTGAATGGAGACATTGGATTCTTATCTCATTATACATGATAAAGCTATTTTTAGCCATCTCACCCCTTGCTTTTTCCTGTAAGACCAATTGCAGTCGTTAACAGTCGTCAACAGGTTTACCACACCTATCAGCCAATCACCCATTCCTACCACCCTTCTGAGTAATACCCCTCTCTACACTCTCACTATATATAAGGGTCTGGTGACTTCTGTTTCAGTGTATCTGAAGAAGTGTGCATTAACACAAAAGCTCATACCAATAACAAACTTAGTTGGTCTCTAAGGTGCTACTGGAAGGAATTTTATTATTATTAATAATAATAATAAATAGTTTTATTATTTATATACCACCACCACCACCCCAATCTGGCTGGGTTGCCACTCTGGGCGGCTTCCAACAGATAAAAGAACACAATACAACATCAAACATTAAAAACGTCCCCGTACAGGGCTGCCTCCAGATGCCTTCTAAAAGTTGAGCGGTTATTTTTCTTCTAGTGTGATATAAATGCAATGAATAAGATTTAAAAACAAAAGTTTTCCAGGGGGAGAACCACGGTGAAGACAAAGGCAGCTATGCCAGAGCCTTTGAGATGGAGTAAGGGTATTTAAACAAAAACAAATCACTTTCCGGCATCAGTCCATGCTGGAAGCCACTGCGCAGCAAGTTTGCCTCCTCCGCATGAGATTCCCATCTCTGGCACAGAGCTGGGCTGCGCCTACACAGGGGGCCCCAGGTAGATGTCCCCCAAAATGTCCCAGAGTCAGAGGCATGACCCCCCCCCACACACATACACCTACCTGGTCTTGGGGGAACATGAGAGCCAGTCTTCATGTTTCTCAAAGGTGATCAAGTAGGAAGCGATCTCCTACGACAGAAAAAAAGAGGGAGTTTGGGGAAAACGCCACTCTACCAGCAACCCAGCTGTTCTCAGGAGAAAGGATGGGGAGGGGAGCCCACACAGGACTTCTGAATGACAGAAACCACCGCAGGACCAACAGAATGGCAAGTCAAATGCCAACACAGCCACCAGGCCAAAAGAATCATAGAGTTGGAAGAGACCACAGGGGCCATCCAGTCCAACCCCCTGCCAAGCAGGAAACACCATCAAAGCATTCTTGACATGTGCTTGTCAAGCCTCTGCTTAAAGACTTCCAAAGAAGGAGACTCCACCACACTCCTTGGCAGCAAATTC
This sequence comes from Zootoca vivipara, assembly GCF_965207765.1. Lineage (NCBI taxonomy): Eukaryota > Metazoa > Chordata > Lepidosauria > Squamata > Lacertidae > Zootoca > Zootoca vivipara. Next base: position 52,631,915 of record NC_142595.1, read on the forward strand.
CACTGCCGAACAGCTCTGACTGTCAGGAACTTCCTGACAGAGGATCCCAGCTGAGGCCCAGTCAGTCGCCCTTTCTACCTGCCTTTTCCATGCAACAGGTTTGGATAGCAGTGGTCAGGGTTTACAAAGCAATAACGTCCCCAACCCCAGCTTAAGAGTTTCAGAAGCTTCCAACGTTGCCATATATTTGTGATTCATAAAATATTCCTATTCCAATTTTTTTTTAGGATTTACATTTCCTGCTTTTACCTGCTCCCCTTTGTGCATTCTCTACAACTATTTAATTGCACGGTCGAGTTTTGCTTCTCGGGGTGGAAGCCGCTTAATTTGTGGCATTTTCACCGCACCCTTTCCTTCCCCAAGGGAGCCCAGGGCGGCCTGCCCACAATCCAGCAGGACGACAGAATCAGAAAACCAAAACACTCCCCGTTACGAAACCGTAATAAAACAATGATGCATTCCGGAGGGCAGAGATGGAAACATCAGCCCCACAGCCTCAGTCGTCTCTCAGCAACTGCGATTCCTGCACTGCAGAGGGTTGGACTAGATGACCCTTGGGGGCCCTTCCAACTAGGATTCTATGAAAACCTGCTCCTCTGAACAGCCTGGCCGCATTCTTTATTGACCTTCCAAATTCTGCTGGGGGGGGGAGGCTTATGCAGACTACTTAAGAAAACATGTTCTGTAATATGTCCATCCGTCCGTCCCCCGGTAATATGACCTCAATCTAAGGGTCAATAATGTGGATTCTGTATGTGCTGCGGAGGGAAGTGAGGGGCAGATGGGGCTTATCAATCAGAGAGGAGTCCCTAAGACTTTTGGATGGTGTCTTGTACGCCTCCTTCCAGCAACTCCGGTGCCCAACGTCTTGCTCTGCTTTCCTTTGGACCACAGCAGCAAAGCCAAAGTGGGGGGGGGGTCGTCTTGTCATCTGGGCAGCCCGGGACCCCCACACACACCGCCCCAGGCTTGCACCCCGGGGAGGCCACTTGGGTGCTGCACACGAAGAGGTTTGACTTCACCCCCAGAAGCACACTCCGTTGTCTCTCAAGGCAGGCGGATGCCAACAACAAATGATCTATATTGTTAACCGCTTTGATTTTTTAAAAAATGAAATTGTGTTACGCAAGTATTTTTTAGAAATAAGCTAAATCTTGTATTAAATGTGGGTTTGCTAAATCTTGTGCTTTATCATTCCATTCAAAACAAACAAACTCCGCTTCCCGCTGAAGTTGTTGCCCCCTCATCTGCCTTCTTTTACCCTTATCAAGTTTGTCAGCTTAACCATAAATGGCATATTTCCCAAACTTCCGATGGCCAAGAATCTACGGAGGGTGTGTGTGTGTGTGTGTGTGTGTGTGTGTGTGTGTGTGTGTGTGGTGCATTTTCAAAATCCCCCATCTTAGCTTCTGTTAATGCATGAGCTACTATTTCTATGTCCTACTCCCAATATTGCGTCCTTAAGGCAAGGGCCAGGAACTTCGGGGCGAAATATGGACCTCAAATCCTTTCCATGCGGCCCTCAGAGCTCTGCCCATGTTACCCCCACCTCCTGTCATCCGTGCTGCTTTTCACCCTAAATGTCTGGACTGTCCGGACAGATGACAGACAGAGAAGGGTCTGTGTAGGAACAAGCCCACTGTACAAATGTAAGCATTTCCACCCATTGCTCCGCCCATTTTTGCCCCTGGCCCCGCCCACTGCTGCCATGTGCCCCCCCCCCCCCAGGCTGGAACCGAGGCCCCCAGGCTGGGAAAGTTTGCCCATTCCTGGCCTTCAGTTAGCCAAACCCTATCTTAGAAAAAAAACTTAGGGATTCAAATATTCTAACGACTAAATAGGAATACGTAGCGTCCCCAGGTGGTCACAGACTCTGTGAATTCTACAAGCCCTAATGACTGCCAAGAGATGGATACCGATGAACTGGAAGACATGATTCCCGTTAATCGATGGATTGATAACAGTGATAACAATTGCAACGTACGAACGGATTGCCTATCGGCGTAGACTTTGTTCGGACAAGTATATTGATATCTGGAACAAGTTCATACAGAATGCAGTGGGCTCTTAGTAAGCATATTAGTAACCATGTATAGATTAGGATAATAATATTATTATTAATAATAATATATTATATAATAACCTATAGCAATGTAATTAACTTTACTTAATGTATTACGCTGTGCTTTTTGCACATTCATTTCCTTTCTCTCTTCCCCCCCTCCACATTTTTTTCGTTTTCTTTTATCACTTTATTCCTTTATAAATAAAAATCTTTAAATAAAATATCAACTTAACTATCCATAAAATAAAATATCGATTTGAACAACAGCCGGCCCCTCTCCCGCCTGGCTCACCTCGTTGGTGTTCCAGCGCAGACGCTCCTTCGGCAAGGCGGGACACTTGGGAACGCATTCCACCAGCTTCTTGGGCAGGAAAACCTTCAAGTGGTGGTTGTTCTCTGGAAGAGGCGAGGCAGGTGGAGGGTGAGACCCGCGCTGGGCAGGGCAGGGGGGTGGCGAGAGGGAAGACAGGCTCCTGGGCTTCTCCAGGAGGGGGCAGTTGGGCGAGAGGTGGGGGCCGCAGATCCCAGGAGAACCGAGGGGAGTGGTTGGTCCAGGTTCTGAATGTTCACCTCTACCCAAAACTCTTGCTGATAGGAACCCAGCAAGGGAGAGAGAAAAGAGCTGGGATGGAAGACCCTTTCACCCCAATACGTTAAGGATGGCCATCCCCAACGTGGCAGAATCCAGATGTTCTGGGGCACAGAATTGCCGACGGTACCAGGCCATGATAGAAGGCTGTGCCAGGGTTTTGTTTTGTTGGCAGGGCCTCCTGTAGCCCTCGCAAAGGTGCAGGCTCTCCTGGCATGGGATGAGGAGTCTTAGGGTCCTCTTGTTAATTTTGGAGAGGGCCCCCACTTAGTAGCTTGCTTGGTTTTAAAAAAAACCCACAAGTCGCATTCTTGACCAGAGCTCCAAACCATCTGTGAATGCTAGTAATAAATACATATGGAACACACACACAAAAAAAACCCCAACCAAAATATTCAACAGCAGCCACCGATTTTAAATAAAATTTATAAAGCACCGGGCCACTTGGTTGGCCGGCAAAAATTCAAACACTGCAGCCCAGAAGCACCTTCCTGGATGAAGGAGCCTGGTGACAAAAACGACGTCAAAGTGAGCGGCAAAACCACTATCCCCCAAGGGAGCAGTCCAAAGCATGGGTGCCAGCACCGAAAAGGCCCTGCCGCTCTCCGGCCTGCATGGAGAGAGGGAGACAGGGGACGGTCTCTTCCACACAGGCCCTCGGGGAGATATAATTGGGGCAAGGGGCACAATCCAGACTTGTCGGGGAGGGCTCCATGAACAGGAAAGAGAGCCCAGGGCAGCCTTGGGGAGCCAGGATTCCTGGGTCTCTTTGGAATGGGAGAAGAACGGAGGAAAGACAGGAAAGGAACCAGCACCCAAGCTGCCCATCAGTGAAATATTTGGCTGCCCAGCACCCAAAAACTCACCAGAGACCTCTGTGGCTTCCTTGTTCATCTTTAGAGCGTTGAGTGGCAACAGCGTTAGAGTTTTTGGCCCGGGGGGCTCAGATCAGGACGCGTGAGGACTGGGATCAGACCTGGAGAGGCAGCGGGTGGGGAGGGAGGGGGGTGTTTAAGAAGGCCAGGGTGCAGAGGCACAGAAGGCAGCCACCTACCCTCAGGGCCCAACCCCTGCCTATATGACCCACTTCACACATGACTCATTGAGCGCCAGCTCCCCACAGGCCCCACACATCCCTCACCCTATCTCATCCAGGATCCACTGGTCTTCTCCTCCCTAAACCCCACCCCTCCCCACACAGCGCAAACAAGCACCCCCGCCCACATTGGCTAGCTAGCACCCTCATCCCAGAGATTATTTAACTGTGAATCCTGCGTTTCAGGGGGTTGGACTAGATGACCCTTGGGGGTCCCTTCCAACGCTACGATTCTATACCTATGCATTCTCTAAAGAGACCCTCTTTAGACTCTGCCAAGGACGACGAAGGGGTGAACTCCCCCCACTTTTCTACATCAAGCAGGGAGTGCTTATTGCTGCCCCTTGCACCAATCCCAACCCAGGGGGTTGGGGGCAACTGGAGGCATCCCTTCCCTTCCCTTCCCCGACCCCCTCCTCAAACTGTCAAGTGAGATCACCCACAGCCAGCCCCCCTGCCTCACCCAGCCCCCTCCCCCCACAACTGAGTGGGTGAGTGGGGGGCAGCCACCCACAAACCCCAGTCTTTATGCTCCAGCTTCCTGGCAGAATAGGGACCATTTCAGAGCTACACCCACACAGGACAGGAGCCTCTTGTCGTTCCCCAGCCCCAGCTGCCAAGCTCAGCCCCACACATCCAGCAACCCCCCGGCCAAGCGCCCCACGTGGCTCTGGCCAGCCCCAGTCGCGCCCCCAGCCCCGAACCCAGCCTCCCCCGCCGGCCCACCCGGTGGCCAAGAGACCACGCCTCCCGCCCCATCGCGTCCCCCGCTAGCCCCAGACCTCGGTTACCCCCGCAACGCCGCCCGCCCATCCCCGCGCTCCATCCGCCCCACCTGCCGCCGTGCCCACCGGCGGGCCGCCCGTCCCCCGCCTGTGGCCCTCCGTCCCCCGCCAGGCCCCGCGCGCAAGGCTGGCCCTCGGCGCCGCGCTCGGACCCCGCCAGCCCAGCCGCAGGGCGCATCCTTCGCTCCCGCGGAGCCTCCCGGGCGCACCTGCTGCTGCTGCCGGGGCCGCCGCCGCTCGTGCCCGAGCTCCGCCGCCGGCCGCCATTCTTCTCGCCGCCACCAGCACCGGCTGCGGCTCGGCCCCTTCCTTCCCCTGCCCGAGAGGCGCGCTCCGCCCCGATCGCTGACAGCTCGCCGTGGCCCGGCAGCGTCTGAGCTCAGCGCGCAAGAGGAGGCGGAGAGGAAGGCGGAGGCGGAGAGCCAGAGGAGGAGGAGGCCGCCCGGGCCAAGGGGGCTCCGGAGGCGGAAGCTAGCGCGGCCCCGACCTCTCGGGCGCTGCTGCCGGGGGGCGCAGATCGGCGCTGGGAACCGGGCGGAGAAATTTCCCACGCCTCCCGCTCCGGGTCCCGAGCTAAGAACAGCCCCCCGGCACTCCAAGCCAGGCGGGACCGGATCCCCGCCCCACGGGCGGGGGGTCGGGCAGCTCAAGTGGCGTCCCACCCTCAGCCCCATAAGAACCCAGGCGGTCGCAAAATAGAAACGGGCCCAAACCAGGAAACAGCGGCTGCTTTTCAGCGGAGTTTTCGCGCACACGCGCCATCGTTCGTTGCAACATCCCCAGGCCTGGCAAGTCTCGCCAGAAATCACAAAAGATTTCGCCCAGGAGCATCGGTGAGTTTAGCCTGCGGGAGGATACTCAGAGTCCAGAAAGACAGGAGGCATCATGGAATGGGAGCGTTGGAAAGGAAACCACCCCCAAGGGTCATCTAGTCCAACCTCCTGCAATGCAGGAATGTCAACTAAAGCATCCCTGTACGAATTCCTGGAGGATAAAGGATATTGTTGGCTGCTAGTAGCCCCCGTGGCTGTATCCTGCCTTCCCTCTCCGAGGGAGCATACCTTTGACTGCCACTTCCTGGATATCATAGTTGTGCTCAGATTCTGTTTGTTAGTGTCCAGTGGGCACCTAGTTGGGCACCGTGAGAGCAGGGTGCTGGACTAGACGGGCCTCTGGATGGCTCCAGCAGGGATCTTACAAGAAAAAATGGCAAAACCCAGTCAGGCGTTGAACTAACTAAAATGTAACCATCTGTTATGATTTTTTTCTTCTTCAAATTTGTACAACATCCGAAGGTCACAGGGCGAGTCACAACATAAAAGTACAAAATTAAAACACAAAATACATAATAAAATGAAACAAACATGATAAACCAAAAACATACCAGTAACATCCCCTTGCCGCCCACCAAACACATTTAAAAGGCCATGGATCTGCCCAAGGCCTGGTTGAAGAGGAATGTTTTTGCTTGGTGCCTCAATGTGTATAATGAAGGCACCAGGCGGACCTCCCTGGGCATCCCACAAATGGGGAGCCACTGCAGAAAAGGCCCTATTCTCATGAGAAGGGCCTCAGCGGATGATCTCAGGTTCCCAGTTGATTCATATGGGGAGAGGCGGTCCTTGAGGTGCCGTGGTCCTGAGCCATTTAAGGCTTTAAAGGTCAAAACCAGCACTTTGAATGGGGAGCCAGTGCAGTCGGCCCAGGGGCAGTGTCATAGGATCAAACCCTCTTGCGCCGGTGAGCAACCTGGCCACAAAATCCTGCAGCAGCTGAAGTTTCTGAAGCGTCTTCAGAGAGGCAGCCCCACCATATGTAATCTAACCTAGAGGTTACCAGAGCATAGGCAGAAGTTAGGCTGCCCCTGTCCAGTTAGGGGCACAGCTGGGCCACCCAACGAAGCTGAGGGAAGGCACCCCAAGTCTCCTGAGTCTCATGCTACAGCAATGGATCCAGAAGTACCCCAAAGCTAGGTACCCGCTCCTTCAGAGGCAGTGTAACCCCACCCAGAGCAGGCAGCCTCCCCGCCATCTGGTCTGGGGAACCACCCAACTAACAGTGCTTCAGTCTTATCGGGCTTGGGCTTTAGTTTATTGTAAAGGAGAGTTGTGTGTCATCAGCATGTTGCTGGCAACGTACTCCAAAACTCTGGATGACCCCACTCAGCAGTTTCCTGTACATGCTGAACGGCATAGGGGATAAAATCAAACCCTGAGGAACCCCACATTGAGGCTACACGGGGCTGAAGAGCTGTCCCCTGGCATCACCCTCTGGAAATGACCATCCAAGGAGGACACCAGAGCCACTGCAAAGTCACTCCCCTGTTCCCCTCCCCGACCCTCAAGTCTGCAACGCCCTGAGATTCCACCTGCCCCCAACTTGTTAAATCGTTCCGGGTTTTGCACAGGCTCTGTCACTCATTCCAATGGAGCCTCTCCTCATTATAGGCGAAGTTGACACAGCCAACTCCATCTTTATTTATTCTTCATATTCAGAGGCCAAGCTAGCTACTGTTCTGTATATGGCTGCCAAGGCAGGCAGGCAGGCAGGCAGGCTGCCTGGTGGTGTGCCTAGAGTAAGGCCCAGCAAGTGGTTTGGGTCGGGGAACTGGATGGGGGTGTTTGTGTGCAATGATTCTGGACCACTGATGAGAGAGAGGAGCATATGCCCAACTGCTTGGCATTGTCAAGGGTTTGTGGGCTCACTTCTCTGTCCAAGAGTGGCACTGAAAGGGTTCCTGGGCATGGCAAGCTGCAGGGCAACACAGGAGCTGCATCTGAACGTGGGTTTGCACCTCTCTGCATGGCTCATGTAGGATTTGTTGGGGAAAAGATCTGAGCTGCACCTCCCACTAGGTTCCTTTTAGCCCTTGCTGAGCAGCTCCATAGGCACACAGGTCTTCCCGGTTTGATCTATTCCTTGTGCTCACATCTCTGCCATGCTGAGGCAGCAGCAACAGCACTCCGCTGCCTGTGTGCCCCGCTGCCTCTCTTCTTCTCAGCCGATGCCAAGCCAAAAAAGGTCTCTCGGGGCTCCCAGACTGTTGCTGTTTCTGGGTGCTATTCAGTCACATGCCAGCAAATTCAGGCTGCACGGCTGTCATTGGATGGGAGGACTTGTGCAATAAGCCTCTTCCCCAACCCCAAATTGGGCTTTTTTGCGGCAAGGAAAGTGATGACGGGGAAGTCCATTATCTTTGGCACACCGTCATCTGGCCCCTCCACAAAAAACAAGCCAGAGGGAATGCTCATTAAATAGCCCCTAGGCCGTCTGATTTCCCTGAAAATCTGGATGCATGCTTAATGAACAGGAAGTGCCCAGATTCTTGATTCCCCCTCCCATCATGAAGACTCATTTCTCACTCTCCTCAAATTAATTGGGTGACTGTGAGTCCGAATGTTAAGAGGTGATTTTTTCTTCTTCTCACTAACACCAGGACTCAAGACTCACCCAGTTCATTTGATGGGTAGTAAGATTCAGGATAAACAAAAGGAATAACTTCACTGAACACACTGCAGGGAATTAACACCACAAGTTGTGGCAATGGCTGAATTGATAAATCAATGGATGGTAGGTTTTCCACTGTATTCTTGAAATGATGGCCCCAGATTGGATGGGGAAACCTGGCTGGATGGTTGGGGTATGTATGTATGTATGTATGATCCATCTTCAGGAGTTGAGTGTCTTTGAATAGCAGGCACTGGCTGGGGAGAAGTTAATGGGAGGGCTGCTGTGAGCTTCTTACGGGTCACCTGGATGGCCACTGGGAGACAGGATGTTGGATGTTTTGGCCTACAAGTCCCTGGCTGGAGCTGGAGGGAGTTGTAGGCAGAAAAAAAACACACTGTGAGGGTTGACTGGACTAAATGGTTCAAGCAGGGCTCTACTCAAGTCCTCATCAAAGCACAGGAAAGCTTTAGCCTATACTCCCAGTCGTAGTAACAATACAGAGTAAACCAGTTACAACAACGACACCACGGTCTGGTCACACACTGTGCATTTAATAGAAAGTTAAAACAACTGAAACTCTCTACCTTTTAAATATAACAGTACAGCATTTCCTTTCACATTAATGGTATTTCAACAATAACTTGCATTAATGCAATACAAGAGATGCAGCTGAATCCTGCAGTTTGGGGTTGTGTTTTTTTTTATGTCCTAGCATGGCTATACTACCCATGTATTAACTGTTATCAGTGAGCAGTTTGAAAAGCTTTGAACTCTGGAGCTACTGGCTGCCATAAAATAGTTCAGGTTTGGGAGTTTGGGTTAAAAACAATTTTTTAAGCAAGATATTGTTGCCCAGTCTGTGGATCGCAGTACCCTTTCTGAGATTTGTATGCAGTGAAAGCACCTGTGAATGGCCTCATGCAAAAGCTAAAATTTGAAATATCCTATAAAGAGATTCCCTGCCTTTCAGAAACTTTGCAGCCATACATTTAAAAGCCTGGTGGTGATTGTGCTTATAGGGTTCCCTCCCCCCACTAAAACATTTTCAGTGTTTTAAATTCCATCCCAAACCACTGAGGATACAGAGCTTTGGGGCATGGCTGGAGTGTTTGGACTTGACATTCCATATTATTGCTAATGATTGCAGAATGCTGTTTATCAACTCAGGCTGGCTTTTGAGGTGGCTGTGAAGCAGTTCTAAGCCCTTTATCGTGAGCTTCTTGGAATCAATTTGGCCCCAAACAGACAACAATTTACCCTCATGCAGAACAAGCAAAAAGTTCAATGAAACTTCTATCTCTTTTGCTCTGAATCATCAAAAGGGGGAACCTGGGAAACAAGGCTCCCTCATCCTCATCCTCATCCTCGTCCTCCTCCACCACCAGTTTGGTCTGCAGTGTGGCATGCTAGACACTTTGCAACAAAGACTTGGTCAGTCTCAGAAGCATTTATAATTCACGTTGGAAGTGAGGAAGAAGTGATGTGAGAGAAGTGAAGCATCAGAGAGGGACCCCTTTGACATCACATTTGCTGGAATGGGAAGATGCAGCGACCTCCCCCAGACAGATCTTGTCAAAGCAGAAAAAGCATAACCAAGAACCACCAAGAACCCTGGCTCTTTTGTAAGAAAAAGAGGGGCACAATTTAAGTTATCCTTCTCAATGGATACAAGAGACCGGGGGGGGGGGGGGAACGGGACAGATGGCTCCCGCTGAAAGGCCAAGCAAGAATTTGCCTATTTGGGGAAGAGGTGTGTGGGAAGGAAAGAGCCCCTCAGATCAGCCAGGTACTTTGTCCCAGAATGGTAATGTCTTTTACCAGACCTTAGAGCTGCAGGTGATAGGGAAAAAGATTCCAGACTAGTGGAAGCTGCCTGGTGGGGTTTTCATTCCAAATAAACACGGCACACAGTACACACCTACGCTATATGGGGAGGGAGGGAGGGTGCCAAAGCTAGATCCAAGCAAGGCCTCCTCTCCACTTCTGCTGCATTACTATGGAAACACTCCCGATGTCTCCCATGGCAGTGGCTCCCCCTCTTTATTCCCAACCCCCCCCCCCACAGCCTACAGTGGAACATTTCCTGAGAGCAAACTCCCTCTAGACGTGTGTGTGTGTGTGTGTGTAGCGAATAATGTCCCAGAATTGTTGCTAAAATAAAATAAACTTCCAAAGAACAGGGTGGAGTTGCTATGGGTAGGAGTCAAACAGGGCAGGTCTTTTCGAGATATAGACCCCCTCACTTTCTCCCTCTGATTTCCCAGTTCCTGCCTGTTAATTCAGTATGTATGGATCAGCAGCAGCAGCCTGCCATCTCCCGCCCACCCACGCAGGCTATTAGTGCTTTGAGAAAGGTTTTCCTTCACACACACACACACAGAGAGAGAGAGAGGGGGGGGGGGCAAGCTCTGGCTACATATGCCATCAGGGTCATTCCTCCGACAGCAGTTTGAATCCCCTGTAGAGGCAGCCTACTGAAGCTTGGAACCTGTCCTGTGTAGCCATTGTGTAGGAGATCACAGGGCTTTCTTGAGGGATCCTCAGCTGCTCTCTTACGGTGGGGTTCCACTCCGGATAAAGGAGCTGTAATGGAAGCTAGCTGTTACTCGGGCAGGTTTCTGCGCCTGCCTCATCATAAGAGCCCTGCTGGATCAGGCCAGTCGCCCATTTATTCCAGCATCCTGTCCTCACAGAGGCCAACCAGGTGCCCCTGTGGGAAGCCAGCAAGCAGGACCCAAGCACAAGAGCCCTTTCTCCCCTCCTGGGGTTTCCAGCAACTGCTGTTGAGAAGCATTGACTGCCTCAAATTGGGGAGGCAGAGCATAGTCATCAATGGCCAGTAGCATTTGATGGTCCTCTCCTCCATCACTCAATGGAGTGGACTGGCAGTAGGTTGAAGACAGGCAAAATAAAAGTATTACTTTGCACAGAATGAAGAGCAGATGTATGGAATCTGTTGCCCTGAGATGCAACGATGGCATTGAAAGGGGCCTGGACAAAATCTTGCTGCACAGCCATCACAGCTGTGAATCACAATAGCTATATCTGCAAATACAAGTTGATGTGGTTGTGGGGAGGGACACAGGAGAGGGGCTGTAGTCTGCATCTCCCACTTGTGGACTTCCCAGAGGCACCTGGCTGGCCACTCTGGGGAGCAGGATTCTGGGCTAGATGCACCTTTGGGTCTGATCCAGCAGATATTCTTCTAGAATGGCAGAAAGTAGTTGCAAACCAACAGCTCATTTTAATGAAAACACCAAAACTAGGTAAGTTTTCCACACCTCTTCTCTTTCTCTTCTACTTCACAGTAGGAAATCAAATAACTGGCCTTTCCCAACAAATGTTGACTTCTTGCAGTGATACAAACACAGGGGAAACTAGGCTGAATAAGGGAATTCAATGAACTTTAAACTCAGCAAGCATCACTCATTGGAAGATGCTAAGATTAATTCCCATCACCTGGCAACTGAAAGCGACAAACAGTCCTAGCAGGGGAATGATGGCTATCTGAAACTACCCACAGATTCTGCAGCACCTAGCCATCTCTCTGTTTATTTATTGCATTTATTGCATTTACATCTCACTTTTTTCTCCAAGGAGCTCACTCACTGTGGCAGTGTACATGGTTCTCCACCACCTTATTTAATCCCCACAGCAACAACCCTGTGAGGTAGGTTAGGCTGAAAGACAGGGACTGGCCCAGGGTCACCCAGTGAGCTTCAAGGCCGAGCGGAGATTTTAAGCCTGGTCTCCCAGGTCCTAGTCAGGTATCTCTAACCACTGCACCATACTGGCTCAACCACGATGCAACTTTGGATCTCCCTAAACACCCACATGCCTTTTAATCTACCTTAAAGCATGGCAGAATGAAGGCTACCTTCCCCTCCTGGAGCAGGAATCTCTCTGCTCATCCAGGAAAGGAATTTCTCCACTTTTTAACTTTGCTCTAGTATTCCTTCAGGCTTTAACTCAGGGACAGGGGACCTCAAGAGTTGGGTTGAATGCCCCACCCCCACCCCAACCCCAGCCTTTCCATCTGGTCTTTGGGGCTCTCCCTAGGCCATGCCCCTCCCCAGGCCACGCCTCCTCTCACCAGCCACGCCCATCCCTGGCGGTGCTCTGTGCCCTGCTTGAGTGCTTTTGCCCAGTGTGTCCTTGGGCCGGGAGAATACATTTTGCTTGCCCTGGTGGAGAAATGGTGCGTGTGTCCATTTTGCCTCCTTGCCAGATAAAGGATGCTGCAGGTGGTTCTGTTCCGATCATGAGAGAGTAGACCGAGAAGCAAGGGTCCCATTCCTGCACCATCTTTCTGCTGGGGGAGCAGCTTGCACCCTTGTTTTTCGTGGCTTCGTCATTCTAGCTTACCTGCGCCTTGCTGCATTCGCTGAAGACTGGGGGCTCTTCATAGAGCTGGAAAGTTGGCTTCAGCATGCTGAAGGGGCTCAGGGGGTCTTCATCATCATCATCATGGCACGTTACTTTGGGGGGTGAGTCAGCAGTTCCTCCTGCACCTTCGGAGAATGGCTGGGGGACAAGCCCACCCCATTTAGCCTTTTTCAGCCTTTAAACAGAAAACAGGTATTTGCAAAGGCTGGAATGCTGACATTTAAGGCTTTTCCAGATTGCATATTTATGTGTTTGTGTGCAATCATTCCCTCGGTTATTATTACTCAGCTGCTGCATGGGATCTGGGCAAGTTTCCTCAAGGGAGTACTTCTGTTACAGGAAAACATATTCCAAGCATTCAACATGAAATACTTTGCTCCTGGGAAAATGCAGTTTTCATCCCGTCTTGGTGTTACCACTGCCATCAGGAGTACAGTGTGTGCCGGTTTCACAGGAATTTTATATAAAATATTTATATGCCACCCTGCAATGGAGCTTCCAGGGTTGCTTACAAATACAAGATGATATACATAGATAATATACAATTGTTGTTGTTGTTTAGTCGTTTAGTTGTGTCTGACTCTTCGTGACCCCATGGACCATAGCACGCCAGGCACTCCTGTCTTCCTGTCTTGTTACAATAACCATAGCAATTCTTACTGGTCAGAGCCCAGATGTAGCTAGGGACAAGCAACACAGTTCATCTTTCTATAAGCACACTGTGTCTAAAGAAAGGGGATTTCCACTAAACCTGAGGAGGAATTTTCTGGTGGCAAGAGCTGTTCAACAATGGAATTGACTCCCTCAGAAGCTGGCAGGCTCTCCCTCATCAGAGATTTCTAAACAGAGGTTGGATGGCCAAATGTCGGGAATTCTTTGCATTGCAGGGGGGTGGAATAGACAACCACTGGGGTCTCTTCCAACTCTACATTTCTATGACTTAATAGCCAAAATTGTCAAATCCCTCTGTGTGAACTAATCAGGATGAATTATCAATAAGCAGTTTGTCTGGAAGGGCCCTGGGACCCCAAGGGGACTCATAGAACCGTGCTGAGCTACCACGTGATTCCTACCCCTAGCAGGTGACTGGGGTGTCAGAAGTTACTGGGGTGTCAGAAGTTAACTTCCCATTCATGACAAAAGGTCTGTTTCCTTACTCGTCCATGCTGCTTTGCCGCCGCCTCAGCTCCTCCAGATGATAGCAAACAGACAAGGCTCTGACATTTTCAAGTCTTTTTCGTTTTGGCCCCTTTCTCTTCTTCCGGCACAGCTCCTTGGGGGGTGGGAGTTTCTGTGTGGTTGAAATAATCTGCCAGGGGAAAGGGTCTCTTTCAGCCTCAGCAGGCCTTTGTACTACATAGCCAGATGTCTGAAGGGATAGGGAAAGCAAGAATTTGGCACTGGTTCCTTAAATGACATTACTATTTTGTGGTGGTGGTGGTGGTGGTGACGACAGCAGAGGCAGAAATGGCCAAAGCTGGAATGTACATCTTCAGTGGCAACTGGACAAATTAATATTTCAGAGAACTAAGGGTTTTCACAAGCATCTTTCTTTCTTGAAAATCTATTGCACCTACAACTGATATTTGATTTGTCTAAAATAAGTTTGCACTGATTAGCCAATTAGTCACACTAATCAATGAAAATCATTCCCATCAGCTAAGATGCTGCCTTTAATTAAATTGTTCAGCAGATTTTCGCTATTTTTATTCCAAGTACTTATAAAAACTGCAGGTGGCTGGGTGCATCATTTTACAAGAAAGATAAGTATGCTTTACAGTATTTATATCGGAAGACATTGTTTTTCGCACATGCACATTTGTGCAGATTTAAATCAGTTGATTAATGACAAGTCAATGACTACCTGGCTGATTAACGAAGTAGGATTTATTTAATCAAGTGGCAGTTCTAGTAATCTCACCTCAAAATGATATTGTGGAGCTGGGAAAGGTTCAGAAATAGGAAACCAAGCTGATCAAGGGGATGGAGTAGCTCTCCTTTTCAGGAAAGGTTGCAACATTCAGAGACTTTTCAGTATGTAAATAGGGTGAGTAAGGCAGGATATAATAGAGGTGTATACAGTTATGCTTGGTGTGTGTAGGAAGTGAACAGAGAGCAATTATTTTCCCTCTCTCATATTGCAAGAGCCCCACTGGCTACCCTCACCAGTCAAAGCCATTTGTGGGGTGTGGCCGCTGTTGCCTGCTGACAGCTGAGTGTAGGGTGGGGCCCAAAGGCGGACAAACGACCCCAGAAAGAGCATGACGTGTCCCACACCAGAGGAAGTTAAATTATGGAGCTTGCTGCCGTGAGATGTAGTAACGGGGCCGTCAACGTGGACAGCCCTAAAAGGGATGTGTGAGAGATTTGTGAAGGATAAGGTGATCAAGTCTACTAGTCATGTGTACCACCTCCAATATCAGAACAGTCTGCCTCAGAGAATGCCTGTTGCTGGGCAACATGAGTGGGTGAATGCCATTGCACTCTGCGGGGGGGGGGGGACTGATGGAGTTCGCCCCCTTGTGTACAGTTACCACCTGTCTGCTCCTTTCAGGAGGCCTCAATCAGCCCCCTCCAACTGGGCCTTTCAGAGGCAGTTCTGGACTGCCCTCAGATGGGCAAGCGCTTGCCCATTGGGCAAGGAGAAGCCAAGGTGGTTTTGTTCCCTGGTGGGAGACCCCAGTGCCTCATTCCAGGGTGTGTGGAGGGAGGGGGGTTGTCCCTGCACCAGCTAACCTGACAGCCCTCGACCTAATGAGCTCAGTTTCACTCAGCCAAGAGCATCCCTAATTAACAAGAAATCATAACACTTGAAGATACAGCTGTGCATGTCAAAAGATAATTAATCCAAAGGAGCATAAGTGAGGAGAAAGACCCAAGCTCCAATAAATACATCTCAATAAATATTTATGACTGTGTTTGTTTGTTTGTTGTTTTAAAAAAACAATATTCACCTACTTCTCTCTAAGAGAAAGTTTATTTAAGGGGTGGTGGTGGGGAGTGGCAATCCAAGAAACCTGTTCTTATTGCCCATATGTACTTAGCCACAGCTAGTGAAGGGCAGAAAATGGCAAGGAGAAGGAACTGTGGCATTGAAAATGTGCTTTGTCCTGGGGCTTTTGTTCTCAGGAGTGATTGCTTCCTACTACCTCCTCCCAAGGAAATTGGAAGTGCAAAAGGCTTCCAGGAATGTCCCACCCCTTCAATGAGAATAGGGTTTTTTTGGGGGGGGAAGCTACCCTGATTTGAATTAGAATTGCAAAGCAATCAAGCTGTTTTTTAAAAAAAAGGTTTGAGAGGTGGCACTGCTGCTGTCACACACCCAAAACATGAGAAATTGCCATATGTATTGTTTTTGTGTTATTCCTGTAACTGTGGGGGCAGCCAGGAATGTTGTTTGCAAGATGAATATAAGAGGGAACAGGTTTCGGAGCGGAGAGGCAGACTGTGGTGAAGTAGCCTCTTACCCAGCCTCATCAAACAGAGCAGGGGGTGAGGAGAATCTGTCCTCTTCAAGGTGGGGAAAGTGACATCGCTGTCAGGAACTGGCTCACAACAAGAAGCAAGAGGACAGGAAGGAGGTCGCCAGCGGCCTTTTGGACAGGGAGGGCAAGACACCCTTGCCAGCCCCGGCCCTCCCTTCTAAACTGGAAGGGGAAAAGAGGGAATTGGGAACTTTATGCTTGGTCCACCTTTTCCAATCCAACATAAGAACAAAAGAAAAGCCTGCTAGATCAGGCCAGAGAGTGCCCGTTTAGTCCAGCATCCTGCTCTCACAATGGCCACCTAGATGTCTGTGGGAAACCTGCAAGCAGGATTTGAGCACAAGAGCAACTTTCGCCTTACAACAGTTTCCAGCAACTGGTATCCGGAAGCATTGCTGCCTCCGACTGTGGGGGTGAAACACAACCATTGTGGCTAGTAGCCATCGATAGCCCTCTCTTCCTCCATGAATATGTCTCATCCTCTTTTAAGGCCACCCAGGTGGATGGCTGTCACTGCTCACTGTGGGAGGGCAGGTTCCTGTGCCTGTTTCCACAACAGGCACAGGAGCTTGAGCACATTGTGGGAAGATGGCATCGTCACTGGCACAGCCCCTATTGGTGGTTTATGGCTGTGTGTGCAGCCTGGTTCTCTGCATTTCCACCTTCCCTCCTGGGCTGAGTGGGTATAAGATACAGCAGCTGTTCTGCTGGTGGAGCAGCAAGGTATCTCCACCCCCAGCATAATTTGCGTGCAGGACTGCTCAGTGTGTCTGGAATGCTCCACGTAAAATTACCTTCCATCTTTTCTGCAGTGCACACACTCCCGCTGGAAAGGTTTCAGGTTCCACAGAGCAAATGAGGTTTGCAAAGGGAAGTACACACAGTACACACACACACACACACACACACACACACACACACACACAGCTGAGCTCACTAATCAGGGCAAACACTATTTGCATTTTCCTATTTTTACATGGGGCATTAGTTCCGCAGGAGAGAAGCAAATGATTTCAAAGGAAGCCTCATCTTGCCATCCACGAAAACTTACCAGCAGGGACGGTGCCTCGTTATATTCTTCCATCCAGCAGGAGCTGAAAGATAAATGTGCAACTAAGTGCCACTGGCATTTACTTCAAAATGCCTCTTATGTATTACATTCATAACTTGGAGGCTGGGGGATGCAACTCCTTGGCAGTCAACAAGCACAGGAATGGGTTTACGCTATGTGCACAGAATCCAAATTTCACTAAACAGAAGCTGACTGTTCTGAATTTTGTATAACTGGTTTATTTTTTACTATGTGCTTGGCTCCTGCTAACCACAGCGATGGTCAAGGAACTATGCAGAACACTATTTTTTTCACATATTTTGCCCTGGGTTCCTTTGGGGGGAATCGTGGGGCATAATTAGAACAAACAAATAAATAAAGCCTAGATTCCTGCCTATCTCCTACTCACTTCAGCAGCCAATGCTCACATGTCTCCAAATATATATCTACAGTATTCATGCCAATAAGGACCAAAAACTTGAGTGTTGATGCTGTGGGCCCCTCCATCCTATGTTCAGGTTATATATACGTGTCAATAAAACCCTATACTGTATCCTAAAGATACCACAGTCTCTGATGGCCTTCATTCCAAGGAAACTGAAACCTGGCTAAGTGCAGCAACCCCTAGAGTCTATCGCTGCTCAGAGATTGGAGTAGCACGTAACAGCACTATTAAATCCTGGCTGGCTTTTCAGACTATTGCAACTTCGATATTGCAGCTCAGTGGCTGCCCTGGCAAATGGATCAGAATTTGCAAAGGCATTTGCATGCGCTTTGCACACTCCTCTGCTCTCCTTGATGACTGAAGTAGCTGAACGTTTCGGGGGGGGGGTGTAGTCCAAAGTGCACTGATATACTGACTTAAGCAATATTCTTATTTTGTATTGAGTTATGGGCCAGCGGTGGTGGGAGCAATGGAGGGGAATTAGTTTTTTAAAAAAAAAAAAAAAAAAAGCTCTCCTGAAAGGATTGTGTCTGTATTTTGGACCATTATGCACAGTACTGTGTGTGTTACCTTGGTTGTTGGGTGAGACCATCCCAAATGTTACTATTTGAACAGTCGGAGCTGGCAGCCTCTGCTTCTGCTTCTTGTTGGTATCTGCTGACCATCTTGGACTGTCTTGAAAAGAAGAGTTACAAGTAGGTAACCGTGTTGGTCTGCCGTAGTCGAAACAAAATAAAAAAAATCCATTCCAGTAGCACCTTAGAGACCAACTAAGTTTGTTATTGGTATGAGCTTTCGTGTGCATGCACACTTCTGCTCATACCAATAACAAACTTAGCTGGTCCCTAAGGTGCTACTGGAATGAATTTTTTTATTTTGTTTTGAAAAAGAGAAAGAGCAGATTATATCACACGTAAGCAGAGACCAGCACAAACATTTTGTTGGCAATTCAAAGCATGGATTCCAACAACTTACCTGTTTGTTTAGATTTCACCGAGTCATGAATATTATGACTTTGATGGGAACCCCTCCAAATCTGCATCCTTTTCTGCAGAGGTGCATAGAGGTAAAGGGACCCCTGACCTATACGTCCAGTCGTGACCAACTCTGGGGTTGCGGTGCTCTTCTCGCGTTATTGCAGTACACGGAAACGCCGTTTACCTTCCCACTGTAGCGCTACCTATTTATCTACCTGCACTTTGACGTGCTTTCAAACTGCTAGGTTGGCAGGAGCTGGGACCGAGCAACTCATGGGGATTCGAACTGCTGACCATTGACAAGTCCTAGGCTCAGTGGTTTGACCCACAGTGCCACCCACGTCCCACGAGAGGTGCATAGCTAGGGGGCATATTATTACTGTAAAAGGAACTTGAAGAAGGCTGTGTTGGCACCGCAGGGGCAGAAAACGCAAAGTCCCTTTTGGAAAATATCAGCTCACCTTTCAGGTACAGCTAATGCAGGATGATGAGATAACCAAGTATTTGCAGATCATATATATTTTCCAAGCATCCTCACAACCTTTGTATCTACTAGCCTAGTGGGTTGTTAAGAGTTAACAACTAAATGCAAGGAGTGTTCCAGCCCAGCAGATCTTAGAAATATATAAGAGGAAGACTTTGGAACATATTTATTCCTCAGAGGATGGGCCGTGTCTCATTGTTCCTCCATGCCTTGCCAATTTCCTACTTGCCCCCAGCACTCTTTGAAGTTCACAAATTAATATTTAATTTATGTGGGTTTATATAGAAGCTGCTTGTTTAATTGCTACTTACCCAACCTCTTTTTATTACAGCACTGGATGTTGATTAAAAGAAAGAAAGAAACTGAAACCATTTGCCCACAAACAGTGAAATAGTCCATGATCAAACGGCTTCAGAGAGATATAGGAGAAGCCTCCTCCTAGACCAGTGGTTCCTAAACCTTTTTGGGTCAACGCCTCCCTGGTTCCATAAACTCACACGCACACCCGTCCCAGACTGTATAAAAAGCATTATTCAGAAGAGCAGTTTGCACAACCCACCAAGGAAGGTAGTAAGACAATGGAATTGAAAACAGTAATGATTGTGTTCTAAGCTATAAATCAGGGACCCAGGTGGCGCTGTGGGTTAAACCACAGAGTCTAGGGCTTGCCGATCAGAAGGTTGGCGGTTCGAATCCCTGCAACGGGGTGAGCTCCCATTGCTCGGTCCCAGCTCCTGCCCACCTAGCACTTCGAAAGCACATCAAAGTGCAAGTAGCTAAATAGGGACCGCTCCGGCGGAAAGGTAAACGGCGTTTCCGTGCGCTGCTCTGGTTCACCAGAAGCAGCTTTGTCATGCTGGCCACATGACCCGGAAGCTGTCTGCGGACAAACGCCGGCTCCCTCGGCCTATAGAGCGAGATGAGCGCCGCAACCCCAGAGTCGAACACGACTGGACCTGATGGTCAGGGGCCCCTTTACCTTTTAAGCTATAAATCAAGCACTGCTAGGAGTTGTTTCTTTTTGTTTCCCACTGTATTTCTTATCAATAAAAAAATTGGTGTGGCACAAGCAGATGTTTATTCTGAAAGTGTGGCCCAGAGAAGAAGAAGAAAAGCAAACCACTGCCCTGGACCATCACTGAGGCAGCAGTGCCCCATTTGATATGTTCTGAGCATAGGTGCCAACTCTCTGGGGCCCTGGGTACCTGAGCACCCCCAAATCTCCCCATGAAGGGGTGGGAACCCACAAATTTCAGGGCCATGCATGCTGCATGGCACCCATGGCCCCAGGCACCCATGGTTGTGGTGCCAAGCTGGGACTCCTGGTTCTGAGGTACACCATGGTGGCTGGTGGGGGGGGGGTGCCCCATTTGCCCTAGGAGACCAGCCTCCACTGAGTAAATACGTCACTGAAAAAGTCCGCTTCACAAGCAGTGGATTATTATTTTCTTTTTAAAAGAAGCTTGGTATTCTATGCCTCCCTTTCATTTCTTCCTTTCTTTGTCCCTCTGTTGCAGCCCTTGTGTCTTGCACCCAGCTTCCTCTTCTCAGGATTGTTAGGCTGTTCTTCTAGACACTGTTTAACATCCCTCTCCCCTCACTTTTTACCCAAATTATTCTACATTTCTACACCATCTGATGTATGTAACACAGACTGCAGATCTCAAGGCTGTGCAGAACTAACGCTGAATTGAAAATCCTCAGCAAGGAAGCCATCTCAGAGAGCAAGACATTTCACAGATTTTTCCAGCATCTCAAAAACACAACAGCAACCTTTATACAACAGGAGAGGCTATTCTTAGCCTCCAGGAGAAAAATAGGGGTTATTGAGGATTATTCTGATTTCTGTAAATACCTCCACATCTCCCAATTCAGTTTCTCTCTGCCACCTGCTGGTAACTTTTGCCTACGGCTTCTTATTTACACTTTCCCCAATTGCTGTTTTATCACTTCCACACCCTGCTAAATAAAGCAGCAGCAGCAAGACTTCCTGCAGATCTGGTGCGATGACCTCACTGGATAAAGTTTTAAAAGGCTAACTTCTCCCTCTTGCAGTCCTTCCTTCATTATCTAACTCTTGCCTTGCCCAGTCATTCACAGCCGTGATTCAGCCCAGGCTTCCCTTGATGGGGTTGCCCTGAAGGAGCAGCTTCGCAGCTTGGGATCCTTCTGGATCCACTCTGCCCCAGAGGCTCAGGTAGTAGCCTCAGGCCAGGGCTGCAAGTGCCTTTTACCAACTGCAGCTGGTTCAACAGCGATGGGCGTTCCTGGGCTGGGGAAGCCTTGACGCAGCAGATCATATGTTGATTGCTTCAAGACTGGACTGCAGCAATGCACTCTGTGCGAGGCTTCCTTCACACTTGATCCAGAAGCTGCAGTTGGTGCAGGATGCTGCAGCATGTTTGCTGACGGGAGGGAGGCCTTGTTGGCATCTAACACTTTTGCTCAGAGATCTGCACTTGCAGCCAATTTGCGCCAGGGCCAAGTTCAAGGCATTGCTGTTAGTATAGAAAGCCCTTAACAACTTGGGACAAGCTTACCTGTGAGATTGTCTGACCCCATGAGTGCCCAATCAGCAGAATTGGCGCTACTACAGTTGCCGCACGATGACCGTTCAGCATTTGTAAGAACTTGACTGTTAAGTGTGGCGGCACCTGCACTTTGGAACTCCCTACCTATTGAGATCAAGCAGGTGCCTTCTCTGTACAGCATTCCTGTTGAGATAAGCCTGCCTACCAGATGCTTAGAAAGTTGACCTAATTTTAATCTGCTTTAATATTATAATTTTTGTATGTGTTAAAGCAGGGTTGAGGTTTTTTTATTGCTTTTATTGTTTTATCTTTTGTAAACTGCTTTGAGATTATTATTTTTTACAATCAACCAGTGTATCTTATGAAATAAATAAAATAAATAAATTCTATTTTATGAAATGACTGAAATAAAGTTTGTGAAATAAAATAAAGAATCATAGAAGCATAGAGTTGGAAGAGACCACAAGGGCCATCCAGTCCAACATCCTGCAAAGCAGGAAACACCGTCAAAGCATTCCTGACAGATGGCTGTCAAGCCTCTGCTTAAAGACCTCCAAAGGAGGAGACTCCACCACACTCCTTGGCAGCAAATTCCACTGCCGAACAGCTCTTACTGTCAGGAAGTTCTTCCTAATGTTTAGGTGGAATCTTCTTTCTTGTAGTTTGACTCCATTGCTCCATGTCCGCTTCTCTGGAGCAGCAGTAAACAACCTTTCTCCCTCCTCTATATGACATCCTTTGATATACAGTATTTGAACATGGCTATTATATCACCCCTTAACCTTCTCTTCTCCAGGCTAAACATACCCGGCTCCCTAAGCCGTTCCTCATAAGGCATCGTTTCCAGGCCTTTGACCATTTTGGTTGCCCTCCTCTGGACACGTTCCAGCTTGTCAGTATCCTTCTTGAAATGAGTTCAGATTCATGATGGATATTGGGCAGGCACTTTTACAAAACAGTTTCAGACACCTGCTAAAAACCCACGCTTTGAAGTTGGTTTGCAAACTACAACTGGGACAAACTGTGGCTTGGTGTTACACCTGAACTAATAAACCATGGTTTGGGAAGGGTGCTCTGTCTTTGGAGACCAATGCTGACAATAGCATTTGGGGATTTTCATCTTAGGGAGAGCAAGGGAAGTGGGAAAGTACCCAAACCAATCTGTGAACCTGTCTTTAGCTGGATCAGGCCAATGGCCCATCTACTCCAGCATCCCGTTCTCACAGTGGCTAGCAGGATGCACTTTGTGGGGAAACTGCAAGCAAGATCTGAGCACAAGAGCAAATCTCCCCTCCTGCGGCTTCCAGCAATTGGTATACAGTTATGGAGGCAGAGCATAGCCATCCTGGCTAGTAGCCATCGGCTTTCCTCTCCTCCTCTATGGATTTGTCCAATCCTTTTTTAAAACCATCCAAGTTGGTGCCCGTCGCTGCCTCCTGAGGCAGTGAGTTCCATAGTTTAACAATGTGCACCACTTGAATGTCAATTTGTCAAAGCGCAGAAGACGCATCGCACACGGCACATCGCATGTGCCTTCTCCCTTTCCTTTCCTTTTTAAAAATGTACGTATCTCTGTGGCAAATGGAAGAAACCTACTTAACAAAGGGCATGAAAGAAGTGCTGCTCTCTCCTTCCATAGCGCGACCGGCTGGTTTAAGGCCTTGAGGATCCGCTCTTCTACGTCTGACTCGCAACGACACTTTCTGTCCTCTTGTCAGTTATCCTGGAAGAAATAGCAACCATCTGTGGGTCATACATTGAACTCATCAAAACCAGCACTTCATTCCTCTATAATTTTCAACGTATACAAAGCTTATTCCTTGGTGTACAACACAATAAGAGCTTGGCTGAAGGATGAGGCCAAAAAATTCACTTGGTCCAGCATCCTTTTCTCACAACGGCCAAGCAGATACCCCAAAATGGAAGCCTGGGCACAAGAACCACTTCTGATTCCCAGTAAATGTGGCTTGTCTGGGACTTATGTTCACAGCCGGTGAGGGTGCAAATATGTACAATTTCTTTTGGCAAAGCATGTTTAAGGAGATAACAGAAACCACTGGGTTAAAGCTGACCAAAAGTCCAGAGGTAGCATTGTTATCAATTTACAACGGGGTGGAAAGTTTGCAGGCTAGGAAGGACTTGCTCACAAATTTATTGACAGCTGCAGAAGTTATTACAGCTAGGAAGTGGAAGGGGCAAGGGGAATATCAAATGGAAGAATGGTATAAAGAGGTGTGGGATTTAGCTATTACTGATAAATTACCATGCGCTATTAAGGTAAGACGGGGAATATGCAGGTGAAATTATTTTGAGGAGATATGGAAATTATTTGTAGAATTTGTGCTGTTAAAATGGAAAGGAGGGGGTCAAACCTTCGCAAGAGGTGTTGAAATTTTGGGAGGTTGGATAGTTACAATGGAATGGTCTTGTGTGTGTGTGTGTGCACATTTGTATTTGTTTATTATTTTTATTTTGTAATAATAAGAATAAGAATAATAGAAAAAGAAAAGTGGCCTGTGACAATTGAGGCCACTAGTAGCCTTATTTATTAGCTGTGAATTTGTCAGAATGGGTGGCCATCGCTACATTTCTTGGGAGCAGATCCTATTGTTTATTTTTTTTAATAATGTATTTATTGGAGATTTTCATAAACAAAAAGCATACAAAGAATACAAAACACAAAAAGAAAAAACAAAACAGAAAAAACACAAAATACAAAAATACAAAAAGCAAAAATTCTAACTTATATCTTGGTCATAACACTTTGGACTCCCTCGAACCCCCCCACACACACACCTTGGGTCCCTATTGCAGTATTGTTGTTGTTGTTGTTTAGTCGTTTAGTCGTGTCCGACTCTTCATGACCCCATGGACCAGAGCACGCCAGTATTATTTAGTATTATTTAGACAGTATTCATTGTTATTTAGCACATCTTAAAACATTACTCTCTCAATCCTTTGTTTCTATATTCAGCTATAATCCTATCGTTTATGTGCTACAAGACACAGTTTGGAAAGCTCTGCTATACACTGTGGGAAGCAGGGTTTTTATTATTAGTAGTAGTATTAATTGAATTTATATACCACCCTATACCCGGGGGTCTCAGGGCGGTTCACATAATAAAATGGTTTTTGCGCCCCAAATAACACAGCTACTACCCTGTACACAATGACAGCGGCATGGATATTGTATTCCCAAGGATGGAAAGAAGGAGAAGTTTCAACAAAGGAAGATTGGCTTTTGAAAATGATGGAGTACGTGGAACTGGAAAGGTTAACAGCAAAGAGGAGAGCCCAAAATGCCAAATAAATCCTTGAGGACCAGAAACCTTTTCTTGACTATTTAAAGAACTGTTATAGCAAGATGAAAACATGAGCAGGACTTGAGCAACAGCGTGAATTATTCACATAAATAGGTTAAATTGAATGTATTTCATAGTACAGGCGAAATATGCACCATTTAAGGGTAAATATGGAAACCGTGGAAGGTCAAATGATAAAGTAACTTATGGTTTATGTTAAAATGTGTAAAGCTCTTTTTTCTTTGTGAAAAATTAATAAATGAGATTTAAAAACAACAACAACAACCATGGCTACTACCTTCCTTCCTGTGAGGATTTAAAGCATGTTAAATCTGAACTATTAATAGGAAGATGACCTGTGGGTCCCAATGTATAAAATATGCCCCATTCCCCTTTGGTGATACCTCAGTAAGATTACTGTTAGAGAATTATTTATTATCGCAACAGATCAGTTACATTATGGGTGAAGGTTGGTTATTATAGGGCATCCTGTTGAAGGTAACCCCAATAAACACCATCTATGGCAGCCACCTGACGCCTCAAGACATGACCACCACCGCCATTTTTTTAAAGCAAAGATTTAAAAAAAATCCCGGCTTCATTTTCTTGCCTGTTACCTTCGCCCAAGGCAAATAACCTTTTTGTACCCCTCACCTCACCCTCACTGTAACAAATCCCTAAAGGCAAATGTTTTCTTCATGGAAGCAGCTTCCCCCTTCCCCTATCCAAAAAAACACTGCATTACGGTCTCCTCATGCTAATAATGTCTGACAGGACGGCCATTCACTCCATAGATAGATAGATAGATAGATAGATAGATAGATAGATAGATAGACCTATTTTTTTGGGGGGGGTATCTCTCAAGTATGCCAAATGTACAAAGGTTACTCCATTTTGTGTTGGCCCAATTTCCCTCACAGATTTACCTCAGGCTGCTCAAGAGGGAGGCGGGAAAAGGCGGGAAAAATGAAAGGTGCTGGATATTGGCTGTGAGAAGGGATAGAAAGCAAGGCAACCGGCCACAGGGCAGCTTTTGGGGGGGAAACATGAGGGACTTAAGTGAGAAATATAAGGAAATTAAAGGATGTGGGGATGACAGGAAAAACATGGTTCAAGGGGGAAAGTGGGGCATGTCTTTGGGGGGCGGGACAGCTGCTAAATCTCTTTTTGCCCCTCTCCTTGGCTAGCTCCTCCTCAGCCAAATATTCCCCATATTTTCCCTCATAACAGACCGAAGGAACAGCTTGGGCAGGCAGGGCGGTGCCAGATGCGCTGTAATTATAAGTGGAGGGGGGACATTTTGGGAACTTGTGGGGGTAGAGGAAGGTGGGGAGAAAGTGAGGAAAACAGAGGCTGTGGAAAGGAAGAGGGGAAAACAATGGCTGGAGCGGAAGGAGGAGAAACAAAGAACAAGGGGTGTGTGGCGGCCAAATTGTTAAGGGGAAAGGCTGAGGGGCAACATTTACCAAACAGTAGGGAAGGGGCAGTTTGTTCTCAAATATGTAGGAAAAAGAGAGGGAAACAGAGGCCACCACAGAGAGGATGAGGAAAACAATGGGGGCCGTTATTCTCCTCAGATATGTAAGCCCTAAACGAGGGACCAACAAGATTGCTGCTGGTCAGGCAAACGGAAGAAGTAATTACTCAGATTGTGTATGGTTGGTTTTTGAAGCCTAGAAATGGGGAAGAGTTTTTGTTTTTGTACCGGTATTTGAGGCTTGAGCACATTCGTACCACATTCCCTGTCCCTCAGAGAATTCTGGGAATTGTAGTCTGTCGGAGGTTACTGGGAACAGTGGCTCCGTGAGGGCTGAACTACAACCCCCAGAATTCTTTGAGGGAGACGTCCCCTGCCCGTTTGGTCCTCACAACAACCCTGCGAGGTAGGCGAGGCTGAGAGATGAGGACGGGCCAAAGGTCACACACTGAGCTTCATGGCCGAGTGAGGAGGATCCAAACTCTGGCCTCCCAGGTCCTAGTCCAACACCCTCTCCATTATACCACACTGGCTCTCCGATACGCTCTCAGGCTTTGTCTGAAGACGTTTAGGAAACGTGGAGTGTTTCCTCCCCCCCAGAGTGGCAAGTTTGTAGGGACAAGATCCCACACACAGTTTGCATTTCAGGGGGTTGGACTAGATGAACCTAGGTGACCCTTCTAGCTCTACAATTATACAATCCTAGGACTTGGCATCTCAGCGCAAAGCCTGCACCCACGATGAATGGCCTTTTCCAGCTGACACGGCGGGTGCCAACTCCTGTCCATCTGTTTCCTGCTGTGGCCACCTCCGTGAGGAAATGCACAGGAGTGTTTCCTGCCATACAGTTTCCTCCCGTCAAGGGCCGTAGCCATTACCTGGGATTTGATTCCTGCACTGTTTGTTTGTTTTTCCCCCAGCAAACCTTCCCCCACAAGCCTCAGCCGGCAGCCGGTTTCCACTTTGTGTGCGAATCGTTGTAACCAAGGGCAGCGCAGAAAGAACAAGAAGCCGCCAGCCAGATGAGAGGCCATCATTTCTTTAATTCATAGAGGGATGAGTCTTAGATCCACCTAGAAGCCTGTGTCCAGTTCTGGGCGCCACAATTTAAGAAGGGTGTTGACAAGCTGGAAGGTGCGCAGAGGAGGGAGTCCGAGATGATCAAGGGTCTGGGAACCAAGCCCTATGAGGAACGGTCGAGGGAGTTTGGGATGTTTAGCCAGGAAAAGAGGAGACCGGGAGGAGATAGGATAGCCATCTTCACTTATCGCAAGGGCTGTCACATGGAAGAGGGAGTAAGCTTGTTTTCTCCTGCTCTGGAGGGCAGGACTCGAACCCATGGCTTCAAGTGACAAGAAAGGAGATTGCAGCTCAACATCAGGGAGAACTTTCTAACAGTAAAAGCCGTTCAGCAGTGCAACGGGTTCCCTTGGAAGGTGGTGGATTCTTCTTCCTTGGCGTTTTTTACGCAGAGTTTGGATGGCCACCTGTCCGGGATGCTTTAGCTGAGATTCCTGCATCGCAGGGGGTTGGGCTGGATGACCTTCATGGACCCTTTTGGCTCTATGGTTCTGTTATTCAGGGAACATAGCCATTGTGGCCAGAGTAGCCATTGATAGCCAGGGCCAGCCCAAGAGATTTTGGCCCCTGAGGCAAACCACAAAATGGTGCCCCCTCCCTTCTGGGAAAGAAGGGGTGAGTGAAGAACTACATCAGGAACAAGACAGGAATGAAGGCTTACACTGGGATCTGCTGCTCCTGTGAATCCTGTTGACCGAGGCAGTCGCTTCACCTTGCCTAACAGGTGGACTGGCCCTGTTAGTCATTTATTTGCCTAATAATATTTTACAATCATCCAAGTTGGTGGCCATTGGTGCCTCCTGTGAGGCCCTGGTATAAATCAGTGATGTAGCAGTGGTAGTTGAATTTCCCATGTGAGATTGCAGTAAACAGGTTTACACAGTAGACAGTGACCCTGTTCCTTTGAAAAGCTCAGGGTGCTCACATTTGGCACCCGCCTTTCTTTCTCCCTCACTTAGAAGTGCAAATGGATTCCAGCAGATGGAGCCCTAGGCAGATTAACGCAACAGCACAGGCCTGCCTTCCCAAAAAAGCATATACGGTAGATAAAGGTCACTCGCAAGCTTTTTTGACAAGGCTCCTGAGTAAGCTTAGAAGCCGAGGAGTAAGAGGAGAGGTCCTCTTGTAGATTAGGAATTGCTTGATTTGCAGAAATAGACAGTTCGCCAACTGGAAAGATGTAGAAAGAGGAGTCCACCTAACCCAAGGATCCTTGGACCTGATAACACCAAGGTTGCAGTTAATCTCTGTAAGGGGACAGCTGCACATTCCTGCATTGTGGGGGGGGGGGTTGGACTGGATGACCCTCAGAGTCCCTTTCAACTCTAGGATTCTGTGATGATTCCATGATGACTAGATAGGCCCCCTTTGGCCTGATCCAGCAGAGCTAATCTTGCGTTGTTGTGCTGCTCCTGCCTTCGCTGTGCTTTTTCCAGTAGTGGGCTGAGTAAGGGCAGGATTCCACCCCGCCCTCCACTCCTCTGGTTTTGGCAGGTCTCTTTGGCAGTGTTGTCTGGAATAAAAGCTGTGCAGCAGTCAAAGGGGGGAAATGAACCTTTTTGTTAAAAAGCCCCCCTCGCCTTGCATATTTATCTAGTTCACACTGCCATAAAAAATTACAATAGGCGTGGGAGGTTAAAACGTGTGGGAGCTTTTCCTTATGAATGTCCTTATCCTTCTACCCACATCCCATCTTTGCAGGCGCACAAAGATGTGCCATTGGTGATACAGTATATATATCAATATAGAGAGAGAGAGGGAGGGAGAATAGCTTTTGTTGGTGAATTTTTTTAAAAAAATCTTGCAAAGGAACAAGAGGAGAATCAGAGTTCTAAGGAAGAGGCCTAAGTGTGTTTTGCCTTTATTTAATAAAAAACAGCTAGTATTTTTAGGTATAAATTATGCATTTGAAATAAGAAGTGAGTTGATTTAGACAGAGAGATGGAGAGGGGATGAGGGCGCAGAAGAGCAACCTTAG
Organism: Zootoca vivipara; assembly: GCF_965207765.1. Lineage (NCBI taxonomy): Eukaryota > Metazoa > Chordata > Lepidosauria > Squamata > Lacertidae > Zootoca > Zootoca vivipara. Next base: position 52,661,096 of record NC_142595.1, read on the forward strand.
GTGACCACATGCAATAGATGCTCAGCCCAGAAGAGGGGGTGGTGGAAACAGCCAAGAAGATGCAACAGCCAAATGCAGCAAGGATTAGACATGCTCAGGAGCTGTGCGGGTACAACACCCACTTTCTCCCTTGAGCCAAGGAACTCACCAACAGGGTTTATCTGCCTCTAGCTCACATGCCTTGCATCATAACACCTACAGAACACCACCCTGCCTATTTTTACTGAAATTTTGTTTTTGTATGGGATGCCTTCTTACAATGTTGGGTGAAGGGCGGGAAAGAAATCTAAATAACAACAGCGGTGTTTGTTTGCCTGTTGTACGTAAATCAGCAAGTGGGCCAATTCTTCGGAACGGTCAAGCACAATACTATGACGTTCTAGGTGCCGATTTTCTTGCTCAGTAACAATCATAATTTTATTATTTATACGCCGCCCATCTGTCTAGGTTTCCCCAGCCCGCATTATGATGTTTTAAGATCGTTCATGTTCTGATCTCTTAGAGGTTTTATACATATTATCTAGCCACCACCCTAGGGGTTCTGCAGGAAGGGTGAGCAACAGCAATGGTAAAAAAAAAAGTTATTGTTTGTGGCGCCGTGTGGGAATCTGTTTTCCCTGCTGCCATTGAGGTTTGCTCAGCTTATGTGGCACCTAGAACCTCCTCGTACTTCTCCGAGGGGGTGCATGCAGACCCTCTCCCCTTGGGACGCCGGGCGAGAGCCTGCCCCGCTTGCGCGCATCGCACTGCGCCCGCCGCCTGGATCGCCTCGGAGGTTGGGCTCTTCATCCTCCATCCTCTTCCCCGGCTCTCCAAGCGCGCAGGGCGCGTTGCCCTTTTAAGAACTGCCCACCTCCCAGGGAGGGGCCAGGAAACTTTTCCCGTCTCGCGACATTCCCGAGCCCGTCTCTCTCTCCTCCCCCCGCCCCCTCCCCTCCCCGGGCCGGTCCTCTCCCGCGTGCTCCTCCCCCCTTCCCCTTTGCCCTGCCCGGCGGGCGCCGGCAACTGTGGCGGCGGCTGCTGCTGCTCCACCTCGCCACCATTGCGGGCCGGGGAGGGCGCCCCATTGAAGGCCCCCCCGCCCCCGAAGATCGCCCCAAACCCTTCCCTTCCCCCGGCGGCAGTGATGCAGCATCCGCAGCCCTAAGAGCGAGAAAAAGTTCGAGGGCGGAGGGGGAAAGGAACAGAAAAGCGAAAGGCTAAAGTTTGGCGTTCCAGCGCCGGGGATCGGGGCGAAGTTGGCAGGGGCCCCTGCGCAGGAAGGTGAGCGCTTCTGGGGGAGATGCGTGGGGGGGGGCGCATCCCCGGGTAGAAAGAGAGAGTGAAGGAGAGAGGCGGGCGGGCAGGCGGGCAGCGCCTTGTATCGGAATGCCGGGGGAGGGCGAGCTTGAGCTCAGGGCGCCGGGATCCCCTCCAGGGCGCCCCTCTTGCGCGCCAGGCGGAGAGCCCGTGCCCGTCGGCGGAGAGGGCGGCGGCGGCGCCCTAAAGACAAACGGAGGGATTCCTGCAACGCAGGAGGATCTCCTGCACGGGGAGCGGGAGCAGGAGGGCGGCTGGAGTCTGGACTGGGTAGGGGAGCCGAGACTGCTTTCATCCGGAGAAGCTTTAAAGCGCTGGAGGATGGGAGGCGGGAGCTTGGGTGCGCAGCGAAAACTTCCCCTGGCGCTTTTTTTTCCTTTTCCTTTTTCATCTTGCTGCTTTTGCGGAAAAGTAGCCCTGCGAGGTCGGAGGAAGGGCTTCAAGTCTTGCTTTTGACACTTGTGGCTATATATTTGTAGAGTGGGAAGGGACCCCCAAGGGCAATCTCGCCCAACCCCACCGCCATGCAGGAATCGCAGCTAAAGATTCATGAGGAAGGATCATGCAAACTCTGTTTGAAAACCTCCAAGGAAGGAGAACCTGCCAACATGCCACTGTCAAACAGCTGTTACTTGTCAGAAAATTCCTCCTAATTTTCTTTCTGAAGGCATCTCCTTTACTGTCTTTTGAATCCATTGGGGGGGTTCTTATTGTGGGGCCCAGTGGGGTTAGGTGGGGGTCCCCGCAATCCCTGGAACTTTTACCCAAACCCATTTACAATGGGAGGCTAGGAAAAGTTCTTCCTTTAGCAAACAGAGTGCTACAACCAGACCCAGGTTAAGCTAGCTAGCAGTGTTGTTGTTGTTTAGTCGTTTAGTCGTGTCCGACTCTTCGTGACCCCATGGACCATAGCGACCATAGCTAGCAGTAGCACCCCAGTAATGCTTCTTCCCATTTACGGCTTGTCTCACTTGCTTAAGTTGTCTGTTAGCTGTTCTCTCTGCTTGTTGTGGCACCTGAGAAACATCACAGGTTCATTGCATCAGAGAAAGCTTCCATTGAGTAGTAGAGCCTGTTTTGTTAGATGCTCTTCAGTGTTGGCTCTATGTTAATTTTGTATGTGGGGGTTGATGGAGGCAAGGAAGCATTCCTGTCTTGTTTTTCGGGTGGTGGGTTTGATGGCCCATTTGGCCTGTTGGTTCTAATAATCCTTCTACCCACTCGCAGAGGCCCCGTGAAGTTTGTGACGGAATAGGGTGCTAATGCCACTCCAGTGTGCTGGTCATTCCCAGAACCGCCCTCAAACACGAGGAGGAGGAGGACATTCAATGCCTGCTTGCTGTTCCGGTTTTTCAATGAGATTTGAAAACATCAAGGAGCTTAATCTGACGTAGGCTGGAGATGTTCTGTGGGTTTGGAGGCCGTGCCTGTTTGGGGTGGGAAGACTGTAGGATGTATGAATTAGGGAGTTTAAAATGTCACTGGGAATTTTTTTTCTGGTCCTTGACCCTGCCCTCAGGCAAGTGAAGGAACCTGTGTTCCAGGAGCAGAAAGGATACCAACATGTTGACTTCTCCCTCCCTTCTTAAATCCACAGGGGTGTGACGCTCTGGAGTCTCCTGATGTTGGTGGAGGCAATGCTGGGTGTTGGTGGCAGGGTTTAATCATTGGTTCCAGGTCATCCCCGAGCAACCAAGAAGTTGGGAGGTGGAGATTGGGAGCATAAGATACGCGCCCCTTGTTGTCAGGAGTTATTTTTAGGAGAATGACCGGTCCTTCGTGTATGTTCCGAATACACAGAAACATTCCCGATCCGGGGGTGCGTTGGGGAAGAGGGAGAATGCAAAGTTGCCCTGTCTCTGGGTCCTATCGAGGGGCACACTGTTGCATTTTCCTCCTGGGAACACAAGATGGGTAAAATAACACCGCTTATTTGGGTCAGCTGAGGTGGACGTATACAGACTTCTTTGAGTCCCCTTCGTATAGCGGTCCGGCTACTTTTCTGGTATCCGTGGAGCATGCTGCGGCTTGAAACCATTCCTGTGGCTGATTGTAAATGCTTCCCAAATATTCATCTGTTGTTAACAAGGTAATGGAGGCAGCAGTGCTTGGTGGGTTGTGCCCTGGTGCTGTGGAAAGTGTTTGGCTTTACATTGAGCAAAGAAAAACCTGTGTTGTATTTGTGGACTTGGATAGCGGCAGTGCTTCCCCCCCCCCTTTGTCCATGGCATGTTCTTAAAAGCTTGGATGTTCTCCTAATATCCGCACAAAATGTCATTTTTTATTTTTTTAAAGGGGTGGATAGGTTTCCATGCTCTCTGTTCAGAGAGGGCCCTTCCACCTGACCTTGAATCCTGCTGCAGTTTAAACAGTTCAGAAGCTGTCCAGGCTTGGTGCTGTCTAATCCCTCAGGTGGCGCAATGGGTCAGTGCGCCTGGCTGTTAAACAGAAGGTTGGTGGTTCGAGCCCACCCAGGGACAGCTGTTGTGCTTAGGGTTCCTTCCAACTCTGTGATCATATGATTCTATGAATATTTGGGAGAGAGGTGAGGGGGGGGGAAAATGTGACTGCTAAGTTCTAGGGAAATTGACTTTGTTCTAAATTACGGTATGTTCTCAGTTTCCAGGAAAGGCCATTTAGCTTACTCTCTACCAGTGAGAAGAATCTCTGATGCTGCATTTGTGGCATTTTGGGAATTGAGGAGGGTTCCCCACTGTCCTACATGACCTTAGTTCTTGCCCTCCCCTTTCCATGGGATGTTAGGGCCTGCAGTGACCAAGGACAGGGAAAGGGCCATGATTCAATGGTAGAGCATCCACTTTGCATGCAGAAGGTCCCAGGTTCTGATGGAATCTCTGGATAGGGCTAGGAGAGAACCCCCCCCTCTCTTTCCAGAAACCTTGGAGTGCAGTTGCTGCCAGTCAGTACTGAGCGAGACGAACTGCTGCTCTGACTCTGCTTAAGGCGGCTTCCTATATATGCCTGCGTTTCCATGCTAGGTTGTGTGCAATAGCCCCTTCTTTGAATTTCTTTATGGATAGTGATCCTGAGCTGCCGTCCCTTTGCTTCTCTCCCTACATTGTGTGGCTTGGCTCACTTCCTTGAGTTGCTCAGGCTGCTTGCCTTGGAAGCAGCTCTCGCAGGGCACCCACTTTTATTCTCAGCACCCACTGATGTCTGGGTCGCTTGGGTGGAGTGGCAAGGGAGGAGGCTGGTCCCCTTGGGCTCGAGGCTGGACCAGATGACCTTTGACTTGGACCCTGTGCGACTCTGTCCCCGGTATGGGTGGCAGCACCTATCTCTCTTGCTGTGGCAGTTCCTTCAGTGCTTGTGGGTACCTTGGAGTTGCCTTCTGTGGCTGAGGCTGCTGAGTTTTACACCCAAACGTCTTGGAAAGCCTCTGCTCTCTCCCCCACCTGTTGCCCAAATTGGTTACCAAACATGGATTTTGGAGTTTTTCCTTTTCCAACACGGCTACCTTGAACTTCTTGTGCTGCTTTACTAACAGGTTTCCCCAATTGCCTTGGTGTGTGTGTGTGTGTGTGTGTGTGATCATTGCCTCTTGTATGTGTGTGCGTGTTTTTATCTGTCCAAGCTGTTCCCATCTGCCTTGGCCTGTTTAAGCAAAAGCCCTCCTGATCCTGTCTCTCATGACTGCTCTTTGAGGTCCAGGCAGCTGATCAAATATCCCCTGCTTTGCCAGAAAGCCTCTGGGTAGAGGGAGAGCTGCAATGCCCCGGCAAAAAGCTTTGCTCAGCTAGCTTGGCATGGGAACTTGCCTGCTTCATCATGCGCTGCACATTGCCTTCCCTGTGAATGCATGGACAGTGCAGAAAAACAAACCCACCTTCTCTTTCTTTCTCTCCCTCTCTCCTTCTCTTTCCTCGCCCCCCTCCATTTCTGTGGTCAGTTCTGCAAGTCAAGGATCTATTTCACCAGTTGCAATTAGGTCTGCTGTGTGTCTCCCTATGGTGTCTTCCTATAATGCTAGGTTGCAGTTGGTGGGGGAGGGTGCTCTTCAAGGTGGTGGCCGTCCTGCTGTCTTGGCTGCTGAGGGGGTGTGGAGGAAAGTGATTCCGCCCCCCAGCTTGCTTTGTGAAGAAGGTCTGGTAGGACTCTAAGGCACCTTGCCTTATGGGTGAGCTGCCCTTCTTCAGAACATAGCCATCCTGGTTAGTAGCCATTGATAGTCCTCTCCTCCTCCATGTAGTCTTTGACACCTCCAGTGCCCCCCTGCCCCCCTCTTGCCCCTAGGTAACCCCACCACCCGCTTTGAGAATGGCTGGTCTAGAGCCCTTCTCCCCAGGCCTCAGTTTCCCTGCTTCTGTCCAGGAATGGGGAAGGTTCTGTGAATGGCTGATTTGTCTAGTTTTGATGGGGTGGGGGAAATCCAGCCGTGTCATCCCTTGTCCAGATGTGGCTCCTTCACAGCATCCCAAGCAGGCCCTAGGAAGACAGTGGTTGCCTGGGAGTAGACATTGCCTACTGTTAGACTTGCACTCACAGTCCTGCCAAGGAGAAGCGAACTCTTCTTTCTGGATGCCTTTCTGGATGTCGGTTCTTTGCTCTCTGCATAAATACTGGGAGTGCCATTTGATGTGCGCACATGGCAGACACAACAGCTGCCCTGGTGTTCTGACTGGCTCCTTCTCAGCTGAGTCAACCCTGTCATTCCACAGCCTGTCAATCCTACCGCCTTAGAAGGTTTGTGGCACTTTGAAGCCCCGGCCCTAAAATCTTTCAGCTCGACAAGGAAGGGATCTCCATCTTGCTCTTCGCCTCACCCTCTCCGTCTTCATCTTTCCCTTTCTGCTCCATCAACCTGAGCCAGAGATGGTGATGTGATTAGAGTGTCGGACTAAGAGAGATACCAGGGTTCAAATCCCTACTTGTTCATAAAGCTCCCTGCATGACCTTGGAGGCCAGTCACAGCCTCTCAGCCCAACCTGCCTCACATCTTCTGATGTTCTTATCCCTTTGGCCTAACACGGTTGCTTTCTTTTGGCAGTTACCTGAAGCTTGATGAACATACTGTACTGGGAACAAAATAAAAAAAATTCCTTCCAGTAGCACCTTAGAGACCAACTACCGTAAGATGGTATCTGAAGAAGTGTACATGCACACGAAAGCTCATACCAGTGACAAACTTAGTTGGTCTCTAAGGTGCTACTGGAAGGATTTTTTAAAATTTTGTTTCGACTATACCAGACCAACACAGCTGTTGGTCTGGTATAACGAATACTGTACTGGGATCATTCTGAGGCAGACTTCCTGGCAGTCCTGAGATAGTAAGAGGCTTTCTCCCTAGTAAAGTGATGCAGAATCATAGATGTAACATCTGCCACAAACTGAGAAGGGAGACTCCAGTGTGAAATTGGTGCTTGTCAGGGAGTTTGATTCTGTTTGTCTAGACCTGAATCAAGATATCAGTTTTGTTTCCTGTTACAGATGTTGACTTAGCATTGTAAAGGTTGGGTGATTTGTGTTAAGCGGCTATTGCGAATGGCCAACACATTTGATGTGTATGCATTTTGAACTTTGCGTAGTAGGGTGGGTGCAGACGGAACTTTTGGCATTTGATAGCCATTTGCTTCCACTATTTACAACTCAACCCCCCCATGCACACACATGTGTGAGAGAGGGAGAGAGGGAGAGATTAGGTAAGATCTACTATATACTTTCTCCTGCCAACCTAGCAGTTCGAAAGCACATCAAAGTGCAAGCAGATAAATAGGTACCGCTCCGGCAGAAAGGTAAACGGTTTCCGTGTGCTGCTTTGGTTCGCCAGAAGTGGCTTAGTCATGCTGGCCACATGACCTGGAAGCTGTACGCCAGCTCCCTCGGCCAATAATGCGAGATGAGCGCCGCAACCTCAGAATCAGTCACGACTGGACCTAATGGTCAGGGGTCCCTTTACCTTTACTTTACTACCAGTATATACTTTGGAAAATGGATTGTCAGTTTGTTCTCTATGCAGTTGACGATCTCTTGAGATATTGTCACCAAACTTGGAGTGAGGGTTCCCAACGTCAGCACCATTTTGAATCAAGGTGGCATCTCTCAATTTTTGGCGTGACCGTTGCAAACTCACAAATTACATTATCTGTTTTGAAAAATAACATTTTTTTGATACACTGAAACAGAAGTCCCCAGACCCTGTTTCAGTATCTGAAGAAGTGTGCATGCACACGAAAGCTCATACCTATGACAAACTTAGTTGGTCTCTAAGCTGCTACTGGAAGGATTTTTTAAATTTTGTTTTGACTACGTCAGACCAACACGGCTACCTACCTGTAACTAACATTTTTTTTGGTTTCTAAAATTCCTGGGCAGTGCCCAGTACTCCCTTCTAATAGTTAAATTATCTGCTAATTGAGGATAATGCTTCATGCATCTGGAGTGTGCTCTAGTCAACAAAAACATTTGCCAGAATACTACTCCAGGTGCAACAAGGATATTTGTTATGCTTACCCAGTAACTCAGTATAACTTCTGGGCGGCTGGGGAAGTGGTGCCTTTGCTTCCTTACTGCACTCTGAAGGCGCCTTGCTTCTGTACAAGCCCCATTTAAGACAGTTAAGAAAGCCAAATTTCACATTATCCTGTGGAGAGTGAGACCTGTGTGTCTGTATTTGTCGTAGGATTCCCACCAAATGGCGTATAATTTTTCAGGGTCCTCCAAGCCTTTGGCCACCCACAATTTATGAGTCCACCCCCCAGCTAATGCTAAACTCCACATGTGCTTATGCCAAACCAAAAGCTGCAAATCATAGAATTACAGAATTATAAAGTTGGGAGGTCAATTGAGGTTCGGGCGGCTGCCAGCATCCGTATCAAGAGTTCCTGAGAGCTCAAACCTTTCAGCTGATCGTTGCATGGATTTATTTAACAAATCTGTGGTGAAGTTAGAAGGGGACATTTGAGTATTTTGGTCATTTCTGGACAAATCCAGAATCGGAATACATGTGGGCACTCCCACCACAGGTGGAAAAAGGTGCCCTTTTTCCCACAGGCCCTCCAACAGCTTGGAGAGGATTGTGACGCCACATGAGCAACTTGGATTTGCAGGATCCTTGGACTTGCAAGCACATGGCCACTTTTGAGAACGCCTTAGAGATGTCTGGAGTTCATCCCTTGGCCTCATATTTCATGTGTGTTTGTTAGAGGTGTCGGAGAGAGGCAGGCAGGCTGCTGCACGGCCCTCTTCCGGCTGAATGAAAGATGGATGCTTCACTTGCGCTTTTTATTTATTTATTCAGGGCGTGTGTCTTGTTTCCTACTAGCTCTGTGATTATGGTAATTAACACGACTTGATGGTCCAGAAGCTTTAATTAAAGGCTTATCGCTGCCTTCCCTGCTGAGTTGCATGGGTGGTTTCTCCAGTGCTGCAGGAGAGGCTGAATTGACTGCCAGTTTACAGCAATAGCTGCAGCTCTCTCTCTCTCTCTCTCTGTGTGTGTGTGTGTGTGTGTTTGTATGAGCGAGAGATGGGTGTGGGAGCAGAAGGCTGTTTCCTGAGGTCGGGATCAGCTGTTGTTTCTGCAGGAGCAAACAGACTTAGGCCAACTGAGAGGCGTGCTGTGAACTAAAATGCCACTCTGGTCCAGAACAGAGAATCTAAGTCAGATTGCCTGCTGCAGTAAGGAAGACCTGCATTTGTAGGTTCGAAGCTAAGGGGCATAGCTAAGTAGCCGGAAAGCTTGGTTTCCCTGAGCAGGCCTAAGCCCCAGGACCTCTCTGGAAGCACATGGATATCCTTGTGCTATCTGTGTGCTGGTTGAGAACCGTAACAATAAACTAACTAACTAACCTTGTGCTATCTCTTGTGTGCTGTCTGTCTGTCTCTCTCTGTACTTTCAGGTGCAGATATGGAGATATGGCCCTGGTGCAGTTTCATTATAATTTATTTAGTGTTAGCCAAGAGTGATGTGGACCCTGCCCCAAAGACAAGGTAGTCGAGCAAGGGAGAAAAGAAAGCCATTAAAGAAATCAAAGAAAGTACTTCTTCACGCAGAGTTAAACTATGGAACTCACTCCCACAGGAGGCAGTGACAGCTAAACTCCCCCCCCATGGTTTTAAAAGACAATTGGCTTTTTAAAAATGGGCTATCGGTTTCTACTAGCCACAATGGCTATGCTCTGCCTTCACAGTCGGAGATAGCAATGCCTCTGAATACCGTATCAGTTCCTGGAAACCGTAGGAGGGGACAAAGGCTTTGGGGCTTGGTCCTGCCTGCCAGTTCCCCATTGGGGCAGCTGGTTGACCCCTGTGAGAACAGGATGCTGTACTAGATGGGCCTCCTTTGGCTTGATCCACCAGGCTCATCTCATGTCCTTAGAAGTCAGGAGTTAAAAACCAAGTGGTGAGGAAGAGGCAGAAGTCATCTTGCAGCGGAAGAGCACATCAGATGAGCTTGTGTGGCTTCTTGAAAAAGGCCTGTTTTTTTTGTTTTTGTTTGTATGTTTGTTTTTTTTTTTTTTTTTTGTTATGATTATTATTTGTGGATATTACGGATTATTTTTTATGTTCATTGATTTACAGATTATTTGTTTATTGTTTATGTTGAGTTGTACAAAGATTGATGCTTAATAAATAAATGAAATTCAAAAAAAAAAAAAAAATAAAGAAAAAGGCCTACGGAGCACAAGCAAAGCTTATTCCTTTCCCATTTCCAAACACTCTTCCCTTTTGCGGAGGTGAGTAGATAGATACCTGGGATCGTTTTGCCCTGAATCACTCCAGGTGTGCTGGGAGGTGGATGCCTTTGCAGGCACACCCAAATCTTCCTCAAGACTCTTCCATGTGGCTGGGGCAGACTTTGGGAAAGGTTGAACACAAAGCCAAGCGGAGCTTGAATGTGTGTGTGTGTGTGTGTGTGTGTGTGTGTGTGTGTGTGTCTGCCTCTTCCCTTCTTGACCACAATGGAGCTGCTCTCTGTGGTCGGACTGTGGCTCTGGAGCATGAAACCTCCGTTTGCTAGCTCTGTGCAGAGAACATTCGCTTGTTTTAAAAAGTAATGCCACAAAACCCAAAGCTATTGTTAAAAGATCTTCCCCCCCCCCCGCACTTTCCTCCTTTCCCTGTCCAGGATGGTTCTGCAGCCAGAAGGGGCCCAGGATGGGCTTGTAACAGGATTGTGGCTCAGAGCACAGAGCTGAAGCAGCAAATGCTTTAAACATACAACCCTAAGCTCTGCTTGTGGAATCAGGAGGGGGTGCGGGGAGGAAGGTGCCTGTCCTGCAGAAGAAGGGGAAGAGGCTTTTCAGGGGCGGGAGGGAAGGCTTGCACTACAGAGTGCCTGGGAACATTTTCAGGCGAGGAGGAAAGCCAAATGGAGGAGGTGAGCTTCCCCCTGCCCTGCAGTGTGCAGTGGAGGGTGAAGATTCAGGCAAGTGGGGGTCTCAGCCAGAAGAGTGGCTGTTGTGAATAACAGGTAGGCAGTTAGGATGCTGCAAGCAGGGGTCAGAATTCACAGGGAGGCGGAGGGGCTTGGAAGGCGTTGGAGGGACGTCCATCTAAGCCCCGCCAAAGGCCACTCTCTTCTTCAACTCAACCAATCTCTTTGTTTCTCCTTTCCCACCTGACTCATCTTTCTGGGAAGCATTTTACTCAAAAGGGGAGATTTAAATAAATAAATAAATAAATAAATTACAGAGCATTTAAATATTGCTGCAGCGGACTGCCTTCATTGAAAGTGTTTAAGCAGAGGTTAGATGGCCACCTGTCAGGGATTCTTGAATTGTGCTTCCTGCATTGCAGGGGGTTGGACTAGATGGCCCAGCCCTACAATTCAATGATTCAAGTTTGTTGAGAGAAAGTTTGAGACCAGGATGGGAAAACCTTTGGCCCTCCAGATGTTGCTGGCTGGGGCTGATGGGAATTGTAGTTCAGCCACATCTGGAGGGTGAGGTTGGCTTCCCTTTCTGATGTGCCCCGCTGGAAATCTGGGCCCAGCCCAGCACTATTTAGTTTTATTTGTAACTCCACGAATGTTGCTCAAAAAGCTGTGACAAGGCTCACCAGTCGTTGTGGGCTATTAAGAACATCAGAACAATGCTTCTGAATGCCAGTTGCTGGAAACCCCAGGAGGGGAGAGTTGCTCTTGTTCTGGGACCCTGTTGGCTGGTTTCCCACTGGGGGCATCTGGTTGGCCCCTGTGAGAACACGATGCTGGGCTAGATGCTGCCCCCATTGGCCTGATCCAGTGCAGGACTCTTCTTATGGGTCACTCCCCTCCCTCCCTGCCTTCCCCACCCACATCCTGCTGCAAGCACTGGTCTTCATATTTCTGCCATGAACAGAGGCAAGCGTGGATTGTCTGGTTTCTGTCTGGGGCAGGGCGTTCACCCGCCTGCCCCGTGTTGCTTTTGTCCTGTGGCAAGTGTCTGGACTGGCACCAGGAGCTGTGGGTTTTATTGATGCCTTTCTCCTTCACTCCCTGCCTGTGGACCCAGATGAACTAGTTGGGCTGGGCTCATCTGGCTGGGAGGAGCTCTCAGAACAGGAAGGATCTCTTTGTTGGGATTCCAGGATGCTTATTCACTTATGTTAGTGCTCTCTCTTACACACACAAATATACACCCTTCAGGAATGCCAGCACTTTGGCTGGCTGCCCTTTTGGCTGGAGGAATGCAAATTGAGGGTCTAGAGTGAAGAAAGGGGGGGGGGGAAGGAAATATATTCTCCCTTCAGCTTGTTTTCGTCTTGGCCAAATTGATACTGCAAAAAAAAATGTAAGCAGCCGGCCCTCTTTGAAAAAAAGAGCATTGTTTAAAAGCAAATGCCACAGGCTGCAGACAGCTGTCCCACCAACATCTAAGGTTAGGCCTGAGTAGACAGGGCAGGGGCCTTCTCTGTGGGGTGCATAGACAGAGGAGCTTTCTCCCTGAGGAATGTAAGAGGAAGCTGGCTGCTGATCATTCTGCACTCATGGCAGTCAGGCAGATGCACAGGGCAGGACACCTTTAGGCACACTTGTTTCAAGAGACTCTTTCCCCCATTGTGATTATTTATTCCCTCACCTCCTCCAATGTCCTATTTTGTTCCAGCGCCCTGGCATTACCTTTTAGCGATTGCTGCTTATTGAATGTAGTGCCATTTCAGCTTTCATTCTTTGTGTGCATGTTTTAATGTTTGCAAGCCGTTTTGGGGACAGAAGCAGAAAAACACAGTTAAAATAACCGAGGTTTCAAGGAAAATGTTGGCTAAGTGCAGGGTATCTTAGCTTGGTGCCGCAAGTAGGGCAAACGGGACTCCTGCGTTCCCCTTCCCGTTTTACAATACTGCAAAAGGATTCTGATTGGGGTAGGGGTTTTAAATGCATATAAATTTAAATCAACCTTGGGAAGAGGAGGAAATGGATGGGGGGGCTGACACCTTCAAGGTTGTTGGAGGAAGCAATGTGTTTTTATTTGCTAGAAGTAAGTTAAACCAGTGTCTCCCATCCTTGTGACAAGCAATGTCCAGAGCAGTTGTCAGCAGTAGCATGAACATAGCAAAACACAATCATACAGGGGGTTGAACTAGATGACCCTTGTGGTCCCTTCCGACTTTACAAATTCTATGATTCCAAATCCCAGTTGCTGGAGACTGGGTGGGTGCTCTTGTGCTCGAATCCTGCTTGCATGCACCCTGCAATGGGCACCTGGCTGGTCACTGTGAGAACAGGATACTGGACGAGATGGGCTCCCTTTGCAGGCTCTTCTGATATTCTTAAGGGGTGGGGCTGGGGGGTGGCAAGGTGCCCATGCTCTGTTTCTAAGCTGGCTGGGCGGGGCGGAGGAGTTGCGAGCTTGATAGCCTCTTGCCAGAGCCTCTGTGCAAAATGCACGCCTGGCCTGTTTCATCTCTCTTCCCTTCCCGCTCTCGGTTGCCAGGGAACAGCTGTCTTGGCTAAAAATAATCCCCTTTTAGCTGTCATCGGCCATCATGTGAGCAAGTAGTTTTATTCCTCTATCTCTGCCCCCCCTCCCGTCTTCCTTTCATGTCCTTGGGATCACATTGTGGGTGGAGAAGGCACACGTGTTATTGTGTTTTTAAAAGGGGCTCAGTAGAGCAGCGTTTGGGGAGGAGGGGGGCTTTACTTTCATCCCACTCTATATTTTCTGCTTTCTCTGAAGATAAGCAGACTTGTGCTTTGACTTGCAGCTCAAAATCCCACGTTCAACTTGCGACACAATTTTCCTTTTCAGGAAAGAGTCAAACTGTAAAGCTGCCTATTCTGGTGTTCAAGAGGGCCTATAAAACTCATTGGTCAAGACATAAGAACATAAAATGACCCTGCTGGATCAGGCCACTGGCCCATCTAGTCCAGCATCTTCTTTTCACAGTGACCAAAGAGTTGCCCTCTATGGGAAACCCACAAGCAGGATCTGAGCACAAGAGCAACGTTCTCCCCTCCTGCGGTTTCCAGCAACTGGTGTTCAGATTTGTCCCATCCTCTTTTAAAGCCATCCAGGTCGGTGGCCACCCCTGCCTCCTGTAGGAGGGAGTTCCACAGTTTAACTCTGCTCCATGCGACAGACTTTCTTTTCTCTGTGCTGAACCTTCCAGCATTCAGCTTCATGAGATGCTCACGAGTTTTAGAGTTGTTACAAGAGTGCAAGGAAAATGTGTTCCTGCCACACTGCTAGCTGTCTCCTGCTTGGCACTGGGAGCAGTCCAAAGTACCCTTTCCAAGCTTTCAGTTTCGCCGCTGCCTGCGTGTTGGCAGCTTGCTATTGGGAAAGGAAAACATGTGCTCCTCTAACCCCAAATGACAGCTATAAACAGGTGTGCATGTATGTGTGAGAGAGAGAAGAGAGCAGGGTGGTTGGGAAACGTACATGTTTTTATCTGCCGTGACTCAGCAGGCCTGGCCCAGCCCAGACTCACAACAAGTCCTTCAAGCATAGTTCCCAGGTATTTATCCAGATAAGTCTTTTGCCAGCCTGGTGGGCCCCTCCCAGATGTTTTGGACTACAATCCCCATCAGCCTCCATCCAAGTGCAGCCAATGGGAATCGTAGTCCAGAACACTTGGAGGAAGCCAGGTTTGCAAAAGGCTGATCTTGAATCCTGGCAAGATGGAGGCGCTGTGGGTGACTAGCTCTCGTGTCCGACAAATCAGTTGCTGACCCTGGATGGGGTTGCCCTCCCACTGAAGGAGCAGGTTTGCAGTTGTGGGGGGGGGGAGCTTCTGGATCCATTTCTGTCCCTGGAGACTCAGGTACCTTCAGGGGCTGGAAGTACCTTTAATCAAATGCAGCTGGTTCAACAGCTCCTGCCATTTCTGGACGGGGAAAGCTTGGCCACCGTAATCCACTGGTGTCAAACTAGCTGGGTTCTCTTCCTGGTCTGACAGGTCTCTTCTTCCTAGGTTCGGCTGTTAAACATGAGAGCCCGGTTCCCTGGCTTTGGGGGTCTGTGGCTGCCGTCCCCTCCAAGGCCACCTGTGAGAGTGATGCTGTGCTCATTCACACCCAGTGGGCCTTTGGGCTTCCTGGAATAGCATCCCATGCTCGGGGAGGCTTCCAAAAATGGTTTGTGAGATGGCCTCAGAAGATGTTCACTCCACCGCTTCCATCGGCAGAACTGGCACTATATACAAGTGCCACATAATAATGCCCCTTCCACATGTAAGAGCTAGATATTTCAGTGTGGGGTCCTCTACTCTTTGGGACTCCCTGCCTGTTGGCATCAGGAAGGTGCCTTCACTGTACTCCTTTTGGCACCTGCCGAAAACATTTTTGTCTAGACAAGGAGTGGGGTGGAGCCTCCTTCTTTGGAAGTCTTTAAACAGAGGCTTGACAGGCATATGTCAAGAATGCTTTGATGGTGTTTCCTGCTTGGCAGGGGGTTGGACTGGATGGCCCTTGTGGTCTCTTCCAACTCTAGGATTCTAGACAACCCTACTCAGCTGTTTAGAAAGCTGGTGGCGAGTTTTAATATGTTCTTAGTCTTTATGGTTATTATCGCTGCTTATTTTACTTGCCGATAATTTTATTGTTTTATCTTTTTGAAGACCGCAGGCAGGTTTTTTGTTTGTTTGTGTTTACTATCAAATTGATCAAAGTGGGGTGGGGGTGGGTCCCGTCTTGAGTCCTGAAGAGAACCCACACCACCTCTTCTGCTTATAACGCGCACCTGTGGAAGCAATAAGTGCTGTCCCCGTAGGCACAGATGAGGGTCTCTTCCAACTCTAGAATTCTATGATTCCATGATTCATCTTTAGGGTGGGGAGGGTGGAAGAAGAGTCAGCTAGGGAGTGGGGGGTGGGGCTTGTACTTGCTGTAGTGCCTGATGATGGAGGAACGCAAATGGTGAGCTCTGCTCAGGTGTCACCCAACACCTGCCCTTTTCTAACATCTACTGTAGGAGTCATTGGAAAAGTCCACCTCTGTATTTTAAAGTCAGATATGGGGGTGGTTTTCATTGTGGGGAGGAAGCATAAGGGGCCTAGAGACTTACAGTGGTGCCTCGCTTAACGAATGCCCTGCTTAACGAAATTTCCGCTTAACGAAAGGTTTTTTCTAGCGAAGGTTTCCTTGCTAGACGAATGCGTTTTACGAAAAATTCGTCTAGTGAACCGCGGTTTCCCATAGGAATGCATTGAAATTCAATTAATGTGTTCCTACGGGCAAAAAAAAATTCAAAAAAATTTCAATGCATTCCTATGGGATTCGCTAGACGAATTTTTCGTTATAAGAAAAGACCTGTGGAACGAATTAAATTCGTCTAGCGAGGCACCACTGTACTCGCATTCTCTCTCCCCCCACCTCCCAATCCCAGATCCTGAAATCTGTTCAAACCCTACTTTTCTACATTATGCAAATTCTGTGGCCTTGCTTAAGTGGTGCATTCCTGCCTTGTGGCTTTTGAACAGTGAAAACCGCTGCTGTTAAGAATGCCGCAAAATTGTCTGAGAGCTTGAGGCGTTGGCAGCATGTGCCAAAGCCTTTCATGCAGGCTAAAATCACAGCCAGCTCCTTGGGCTACCAGCGGCTACCAGCCACGATGGCTGGGTTCTCCCCTCACTGTTGGAGGAGCACTGTGTTCTTTTTTACAGCTCTAGATGTTGTGTTATTTTTAGCAGCTGTATGTTGCATAGCATCAGTAACAGGAAGAACTTTCTGACAGTAAAAAGCTGTTGGATCATGGAACAGACTACCTTGGAGGGTGGTGGCCTCTCCTGGGTTGGAAGTTTTTAAGCATAGCCCTCTGTGGTGGATTATTGAGCTGTGCCTCCTGCATTGCAGGGGGTTGGGCTAGATGACCCTTGGGGGTACCCTCCTACTCTACAACTCTATGATTCCATGCAAATTTTCACATTTACGGTACTCATAGTCTGTATTTGTCCTGGTCCAGCAGAGGGAAAGAGGTTGAGGCAGAATACTGCCTGACCTCTGGGAATCCTGCTAAACATCATTCCTACCTCCCTGTCCATAAAATTTTGTAAATTTGTGCCCAAGTTCAAATGTGTCCTCACAGCTTTAAGGGCTGCTTCTGTTCTTTTCTCCTTTTTTTGCGATGGTGGTTGTGGCAGCTGGGAGCCTTCAAATGCTGCAGCCTTGTGCGCCCAGGACTTAATTCTCTGCTTCCTTTGTGTTGAATTTGCAGAATGTCCCAACCCAAACATCCCTGGATTTGCCCTGCTTAAAAGCTCCGACTGCAATTGGCAGATTAAAATCAGTAGCTCTGATGTCTTGCCGTAGGCCACTTTCCCCCTCCAGTAACATGATCAGTTCCTTTTGAAGATGTTGCTCCTGATTTTTAGATTAATTGACCTTTTGAAAATGTGATGTTGAGCCTGTTTTTTGCAAACACCACAAATGTCCCTGACTGCTTTGGGGAGAAGAGGCGACATAGAAGTTTAGAGAAGAGAAAAGTCCCACCACCCCCTGCCACCCAGTCTCTCACAACATGAGAATTCATGGACATCTAATAAAGCCAAATGTTGGAAGATTCAGGACGGATAGCAGAAAATCCTTCTCTATGCAGTGCCTAGTTAAACTATGGAACTCCCTCCTGCAGGAGGCAGTGATGGTCACTAACTTGGATGGATTTAAGAGAGGATTAAATATAAGGCTATGGGTGGCTCCTAGCCAGGATGGCTCGGCCTGGCTGCCACAGCTGGAAGCAGCAATGCTTCTGAATACCAGTTGCTGGAAACCACAGGAAGGGAGAGTTGCTCTTGTGCTCGAATCCTGCTTGCTTGTTTCCCATTGGGGCATCTGGTTGGCCGCTGGGAAAACAGGATGCTAGGTTAGACTGATCCTTATGTTTTTATGAATGTGGACCTCCACTTGTATGAATGTCTTCTATTATCATCATCATTATCATTGTCATTCATATTTATTAACCCCCAGCCTTCACCAGCAGGAGAGCTTAAATGTCGCAACAATCCAAATGTCAAAACTGAAAGCGGCAAAAACAGATCGCAATGACAGGAATGGGGTGGGCCCTAGAGACTGTTTTGGACAAGCACACCTGCGCACATGCATTCCGCATGATGCGTCCTGGCCCAAGCTATGATTACCCTGCTGCTGGACAGCTATGATTCAATGTTTTGGTGTTCAGAGGGCAGGCAAACATTTAATTTAATTCTCTGCAGCTCATTCGTGGAACCGGTTTTAATGGCAGCTTGTAGTGCAACAGAAAGATTGCTTTTGAGCACATCCAGAGTGATATTGGGCTCGGCTACATTAGTATATGGAAAAAGTTATAAATGTGTTATAACACTGAAACCAGATGGTGCTGTAGAGCTGAAATTGGAACTATGAAATTTTCAATTGTGAGCTTTAATTTTATTTTTTTTAAAGAGCTGTGTAGAAGCAGCCATTGTCTCGCTTCTGAGTACCCACAACTTAGCTCCCAGAACTCCTCTCTACCTGACACAGGAAGGGGTGTCTCTTGGGGGGGGCACGTGTCAGATTAGCTGCTGGAGCACCCACATGTAAGAACAATTAGACTTGTGGGCAGCATTTGAAATTCACCAGGTGCTTTTTGTACCTGGCTATTGGCCACCTGTGACCAAGCGAAGATGCCCAGATGGCGTCTGACGTCTCCACCACCTGGAGGTGCCTCCCTGGGGATCCTTGGATCTTGCCTGTTTTCACACTCCAGCAACACATCCTGTAGAATTCGGTCTGCGGTATTTTATCTGCACAATCAGAAGGAATTTCAGGAACCAAAAAGTCACTTTGGCAAATATGACTTGGAAGCCATCTGGCCCCCAAATGGCAACTAGGCATTCTGTTTCAGCGACTGTAACTCTGGCTTAAGGAGACATTCAGCGCCTAGTTTATATATCTGAGCTTCTAACACTGCATGTGGGACCTCCTCAGTGGTCGTCGTCGTCCCCGTCCCCCCCGGCCAATTACAGATCTCTTGTTCCAGCCAGGGCCTCATCCTTCTAATTTTAAATGGGCCTTAAAGGTAACCTCAAATTTCGGCTTAATCCAGAGGGCTGACCTAGGACATCAGACGGTGTTCTTCAGAGTTGAATAGGTTGTTTTTTTGTTCGTTTGGTACACTTGGGGTGGAATTGGGGTATTTTAATCTGGTTTTCTTGTTGGGCTTCATGTGGATGTAAACTACCCTGGGAGGCTAAAGGTAAAGGGGCCCCTGACCATCAGGTCCAGTCGTGTCCGACTCTGGGGTTCCGGCGCTCATCTCGCTCTATAGGCCAAGGGAGCCGGCGTTTGTCCGCAGACAGCTTCCGGGTCCTGTGGCCAGCATGACAAAGCTGCTTCTGGCGAACCAGAGCAGCGCACGGAAACACCGTTTACCTTCCCACCGGAGCGGTACCTATTTATCTACTTGCACTTTGGTGTGCTTTCGAACTGCTAGGTGGGCAGGAGCTGGGACCGAGCAACGGGAGCTCACCCCGTTGCAGGGATTTGAACTGCCGACCTTCTGATCAGCAAGCCCTAGACTCTGTGGTTTAACCCATAGCGCCACCTGGGTCCTACCCTGGGAGGCTATTATGCCTTAAAAGCCCATTGAACAAGCTCACCTGTCTCGCCTGCCTGCCTGAGTCTCCGTCTTGGAGCCAAGGGCGGTGGTGACTTTTTCTCAGCAACAGCTCCAAGGCTTTGCTGCTGCCCTTCTCCCTCTCTTTGAAGGTGCCTGGCACTCAGTATAATTATAGCCACCTTGAGTTTTTTAAACAGTTCAATAAATTTCCTGTGCACCTTGGAAACGTAATTCTGGAGAGCTGCAAGGTGTGTGCCTGTATAGTTAAACAGTGGAACTCCTTCCTGCAGGAGGTAGTGATGGCCACCAAATGGGATGGCTTTAAAAGAGGATTGGACGTATTCATAGAGGAAAATAAGGCTATTGATGGCTGCTAACCAACAATGGCTCTGCTCTGACCCTCCACAGTTGAAGGCAGCAGCACTTTTAAACGCCAGTTGCTGGAAGCTGCAGGGCTCGGTTGGCCCCTGTGAGAACAGGATGCTGGGCTAAGATGGTAACGCAAGGAGATTCACTGATAACTATAATTTGGACACCTTTAAGCATGTTGCAAAATACAACCCCTACGCACACACCCCAAACCAGCCTTGACGGGCCTTACGTTAAACTTATGAAGATGGACTATCTTAACCTGGAAGCAGGACAGAATGGGGTTTATCAGTGAATACCTACAAAAGGGACAGTGTGTGATCATTCATCCATAGTCAGTGCAAATTTCCTTTGTGGCTCTTGATGCAGGATGTGGGTGTCTATCCCCTCCCCCTAACCACCCACCCACCCACTAAAATAACTTTGGATGAAAAGTGCTGAAAATAAAAAAGTGTGTTTTGCTTTCTCTCTCCCCCCCTCTGCCCCCCTCCCCGCTTTTTTAGGTAATCCCACCTGTGAGCTGCAGCCAAATTTGACCCAAAATGGCCGGCGCTTCCGTCAAAGTGGCTGTCCGGGTCCGGCCATTCAACGCCCGCGAAATCAGCCGGGACGCCAAATGTATCATTCAGATGCAGGGGAAAACAACCTGTAAGTGGCCTTGTTGCTGTGGGTGTGGGTGTCTATCTGAGCCTCATCGATTTTTTAGTGTACTTTGGAACTCCCTGCCAATTGATGCCAAGCAGGCACCTTCACTGTACTCTTTTTGGTGCCTGCTGAAAACATTTTTATTTAGACAAGCCTGCATAGTACCTCTGGTTACGAACTTAATTCGTTCCGGAGGTCCATTCTTAACCAGAAACCATTCTTAACCTGAGGTACCACTTTAGCTAATGGGGCCTCCCGCTGCCGCACAATTTCTGTTCTCATGCTGGGGCAAAGTTCTTAACCCGAGGTACTACTTCTGGGTTAGCGGAATCTGTAACCCGAGGTGTTTGTAACCTGAGGTACCACTGCATTTAGTTTATTGATTGATTTTATTTTTTTGAATGTTGCTTTTACTGACACTTGCTATCCAGCGGCGTAATAATTTTGTAAAATAAAATAAATAAATATGATAGTTTGGATCCCACCAGAAAGCACCCAAATCATTGAGGTTGCGGCCACATTATAGGAAGAAGCTGTTGAAAAAGAAGGAAGCCTCCTACCTCCCTAACATGGAGCCAGGCTATCCACCAAGCTCAGTATTGGCAACACCGGCTGGCAGCAACCTTCCGGGCTTTCAGAGCCAGGGAGTGTCTCACAGCCCTACCTGGAAATGCCATCAGGGACTTGGGCTCATTCCCTGCCTTTGCTCCCCAGAAAAAAGACGGGTGCTTCCCTTCCCTTTGGGTGGATTTTCTTGTCCAGGAGGCAACAAAGGGAGGGTGAGGAGTGGGGTTTTTTGGAGGGGGGCGCGAAGCATGAGCAGCAGCCCATCATCTCCTTCGGTTTTGCACTTTAAATACACCCCTCCCCCCTTTATAGAAATGTGGTACTGCCGAGGTCAGGTGTCCACCTATTAGGGACACCGGTAATTTAACTGTGATTCCTGCATTGCTGGGGTTTGGGCCATATGACTCTTGGGGGGTCCCTTCCAACTCTGCGGTTCCTATTTGAGCAGGGGCTTTGAGTCTCCATCTGTGGTCTTCCCTCTGAACAAGCTGCCTGCTGTTTTGAGTTGCTGCTCACTTTAATTAAATCTCCCCAAAATGTCACCTGTAATGCCTGTCACATGGGCTGGCTTAATTAAATCAGTTAATCAGGGCAAAGCATTAATTGCCAAGAGCTGCCTGTGCCAAGCTTCCTGAGTTCTTCTGGGACACCTCCAGCCTCAAAAGGATTTTTTTTTTCGCAGGAGGGGAAGAGGTTGGCTTGTCTTTTCTCCCCCCCCCCCCCCGCCCCTGCTGGATCCAACCAGCCCTCTTTTCCTGCTCTGTAACTTTACGCAAAACAAAGCCCAGTTTGGAAAAAGTTTACAACGGATCAGGAAGGGGGGGAGGAGAGAATAAAAATCACATGAGAGGGAGTCATTTTGTTAAGGCAGTGGCAGGGACGGGGACCTTGCATCTGCTAATTTTATTAAGCCTTTGAAACATCTTACAAAACCTCTTCCAAGGAGTCTTTCCGATGATAAACAACTCCTCTTCTCTGCCAGTGAAAGGAAGTTGACGAGAAAGTTGTAGGTTGTTTTTTAAAGTGTTATATGGGAAGAAGAATTGTGTGTGATTCTGGCTGACCGAGCAAGTCAACAAGCCCTGGGCTTATAAAAACAGCCTGGATAAACCTCTTTTGGGGCTCATTTAAGTTGAATTAATCCTGTCGCCTGGTGGTGCCTGGGAGAGGGGTGGGGAGTGGGCTTTGTGGACACTCCAGACCCTCTTCCCATCCTGTCCTTGTGCAAACAGCCCCTTCGAAGCCTACAAAATGGAAAGGACTGGCTGCTTTGCCCTTTTTGAATCACTAACAGCCCAGCCAACTTTTGAGAAAGGCCACACAAAGGAACTTTCTCAAGTTCAAGTGGCCCACCTAGTCCAGCCTCCTGTTCTCTCAGATGACTCAGTGGGGAAGCCGCAGGCACAATCTGAGCCCCAGAGCACTTTCTCCCTTCCTGTAGTTTCTAGCAACTGGAATTCAGAAGCATCGCTGCCTCCAACTGCGAAAGCAGAGCACAGCCATTGTGGCTAGGAGCCAGGGATAGCCCTCTCGTCCTCCATGCGTTTGTCTGTTGTTGTTTAGTCGTTTAGTCGTGTCCGATGCTTCGTGACCCCATGGACCAGAGCACGCCAGGCACTCCTGTCTTCCACTGCCTCCCACAGTTTGGTCAGACTCATGTTGGTGGCTTTGAGAACACTATCCAACCATCTCATCCTCTGTCGTCCCCTTCTCCTTGTGCCCTCCATCTTTCCCAACATCAGGGTCTTTTCCAGGGAGTCTTCTCTTCTCATGAGGTGGCCAAAGTATTGGAGCCTCAGCTTCAGGATCTGTCCTTCCAGGGCTGATTTCCTTCAGAATGGATAGGTTTGATCTTCTTGCAGTCCATGGGACTCTCAAGAGTCTCCTCCAGCACCATAATTCAAAAGCATCCATTCTTCGGCGATCAGCCTTCTTTGTGGTCCAGCTCTCACTTCTATACATCACTACTGGGAAAACCATAGCTTTAACTATACAGACCTTTGTTGGCAAGGTGATGTCTCTGCTTTTTAAGATGCTGTCTAGGTTTGTCATTGCTTTTCTCCCAAGAAGCAGGCGTCTTAATTTCGTGACTGCTGTCACCATCTGCAGGGATCATGGAACCCAAGAAAGTAAAATCTCTCACTGCCTCCATTTCTTCCCCTTCTATTTGCCAGGAGGTGATGGGACCAGTGGCCATGATCTTTGTTTTTTTGATGTTGAGCTTCAGACCATATTTTGCGCTCTCCTCTTTCACCCTCATTAAAAGGTTCTTTAATTCCTCCTCACTTTCTGCCATCAAGGTTGTGTCATCTCCATATCTGAGGTTGTTGATATTTCTTCCAGCAATCTTAATTCTGGCTTGGGATTCATCCAGTGAATGAATTCTGCATACAAGTTAAATAAGCAGGGAGACAATATACAACCTTGTCGTACTCCTTTCCCAATTTTGAACCAATCAGTTATTCCATGTCCAGTTCTAACTGTAGCTTCTTGTCCCACATAGAGATTTCTCAGGAGACAGATGAGGTGATCAGGCACTCCCCATTTCTTTAAGAACTTGCCATGCATTTGTCTAATCCTCTTTTAAAGCCATCCAGGTTGGTGGCCATCACTGCCCCCTGTGGGAGGGAGCTCCGCTGTTCAACTTTGAGCTGTGGGGAAAAGGACTTCCTTTTATCCGTCCTGAATCTCCCAGCATTCACGGCACGTCCACGAGTTCCAGTTTTATGAGAGAGAGAGAGAGAAAAAAAAACTTTTCTCTATCCACTTTCTCCTAGCTGCTGATAATTTTACAAACTTCCATCATGTTGCCTCTTACTCACCTTTCCCCCAGCGCTGGAACCGTTGCTCCTAGGGGAGTCCCTCCAAGTACACAGCTCAGTCAGTAGAGCATGAGACTCTTCATCTCAGGATCATAGCTGTCAATTCCCTTATGCTGAATAGGCTTCCTCGCAAGAAAAGGGAAAACTTGACAGCTATGCTCAGGATCATGGGTTCAAGCCGCATGTTGGGCAAAAGAGGGGTTGGACTAGATGACCCTCAGGGGATCCCTTCCAACTCTAGGTGCCTTTCTCTACTGGAGGAAGAAGATGCTGACCCCAAGAGGACCTCGTCCAGATCCTGGTGCACCCTGTGCCCCAGCCTGATCTCACTCCCTGGCCTTGGCGTTTGTCGCTGTGTCTGTCAGGCCTCCCCACCAGCTGCTGCTTGACCCCTGTCTATATTTAGCCCCAGGACAGCTGAGGGGCCCTTGTGCAGGGGGTACCTGTTGGAGGAGGAAGAGGTGTTGGGGTGGCACCCAGGGGCACCCAGGCTTCCCACAGAGAGGAAGCCATTCCCCTTTCCCCAAACGCATTACCCCGGCCCGCGGGGTGCCGAGAAGGCAACTTCAAAGCCGCAGCTATTCAAGTTATGCAGGGAATGTTTTTCCAAGAGCTGAGGCTGAGTAATGCCACTGGGCCGGCTTTCCAAGGAGGGGAGGGCAGTGCTGATCCGCCTGCGGATTTCCTAGAACGCATATTCAGTGCAGGGGAGGGGGGACGTTGCCTATGTTTGTTCCCTGGTGCTTTTCACCCTGTCCTGCCCAGGGGCGGAGGAAGGGGGGGTGCGGTGTAGGCGGGCTGCCCCACGTGTCACCACTGAGGGGGTGGCAAAATGCCGGGTGGCACTCACTGCGGGGCCTGCAGCGTGCCCGAGCCACGCGTCTTGCCCGAGTGGCTTCCTTTGCTGCTGGTCCTGCCCTGGCTCTACTTTGAGGAAGGAGAACCTTCTAGCTTTTTGGAGAGGAAGCTTCCTTTCCCCTTTCCTTTCTTTCCTCCCAGATGTAACCATTGGCTGTGGTTGCTGCACTGCAGGGGGTTGGACTGGATGGCCCTTGAGGGTCCCCATGAACTCTGTTACTCTATTATTATACTCAGGGACAAACCTCCACTCCTTAAAGGCCAACCACCAGACCCAAATACCAGAGAGATGAGAACCCTTCCATTATTATTATTATTCCTCCAAGGAACTCAAGATTAGGGGCTTTAAAAGAGGATTGGACAAATTCATGGAGGAGGACAGGGCTATTGATGGCTCCTAGCCAGCGTGGTTGTGCTCTGCCTCCACAGCTGGAGGCACCGATGCTTCCGGATAACAGTTGCTGGAAAACACAGGAGGGGGAAGTTGCTCTTCTGCTCAGATCCTGCTTGCGAGTTTCCAGGATGCTGGGCTAGAGGCCTGATCCAGCAGCCAGGCTCATATGCTCTTAAGATGACACCCGTGGTTCTCTCTCCCCCTCTAATTCCCCAAACAACCCCACGAGGTGGGTTGCAGACTGAATTGCTCTGGACATCCATCCAACCTCCGAGCCAAGAGCGCTGTCTTCTGTGACCCAGCAGAGGTGATAAAAGCTGTAGAGATGGAAGGGATGCAGAGGGTCACCTGCCCTGACCCCCTGCAAAATTACGGTTGCGGCCATCAATATTAGCGGTGTCTCCCCACTTACTTAACCTCTTGCACCCTCCATGTCCCCAGGGAAAAGAAGGTCAATTAAGCCAGAGAATATGTAAAGTTGGAAGGGACCCCAAGGGTCTACTGGCAGTGGCGTAGCTAGCCGCTCAGGTGCACACAGTTCAGCGCGCACGTCCTGCAGCTGAGGGCAG
Source organism: Zootoca vivipara (assembly GCF_965207765.1). NCBI lineage: Eukaryota > Metazoa > Chordata > Lepidosauria > Squamata > Lacertidae > Zootoca > Zootoca vivipara. Next base: position 52,686,573 of record NC_142595.1, read on the forward strand.
GGCAAGCTGCCCATGGGGGTGGGGCGAGCCAAGGCAGGGTGCATTGCGTGGAGCCTCTCCGCAGTCTTCCCCTCAGCTGTAGGGCGGCTGAGGCGGTGGGCAGACGCAAGCCCCATGCTGCTCAAAAAAGCAGTGTGCAGGAGAGACGCGTGGCTCAGGCACACTGCAGGCCCTGCGGTGTGGCGCCCAGTGCCTCCCCGCCTCACCTGACTACCAGTGGCATAGGAAGCTGGGTGTGGGAGTTGTTGGGTTGTTTTTTTAAAAAAAAAGTGTCGTGAGCCCATTTTTAAAATTTTATTTTAAAAACTCATATTTTTGCCATTTTGTCACCCCCCCTTCAGTGATGACACCCGGGGCGGCCCGCACCCCCCTTCCTACACCACTGTCTCCTGGTCCAACCCATACCTGCCAAGTTCCTGTGGGTGAAATAAGGGACGGACCAGAAGTAGCAGACCGGAAATAGCGCTGCCGCCATTTTGGAACTGGGCAGAGCTGCATCAAAAGTCGCTTCTGAGCATGCTCCGCCCAGTTCCAAAATGGCCGTCGCGCCAGAATAAACCGGGGAAAAACAAAAAAATCCATTTTTTCAGCTGGGAACAGCTAGAAAAACGGGGGTTTCCCGGGGAATACGGGAGACTTGGCAGCTATGGTCCAACCCCACCCTGCAATGCAGGAATCCCAGCTAGGGAATCCCTGTTAGGCGGCCACCCGACCTCAGCAGTACCAAATCCCTAAAGTCTGGCTCTTTCGGAAACGCTCGACGCTTAAGTCCTTCTTTCCCCGCAGGTATCGCCAACCCCAAGCAGGCAAAAGATGCCCTCAAGAATTTCACCTTTGACTACTCCTACTGGTCTCACACCTCGGTGAGTTTCTTTGGGAGGTGGGCAGGTAGGATGAGGACCGGGTGCGGAACTATTGCTGATGGCGAATTGGCAGAATGGAGTTGAAACCTAAGCTGGCCTTCCACAACCAGGTGCCGTCTGGGTGTTTTGGACTACAACTCCCACTGGCACCCAGCACCCCATAAGGCTGTACTGGCTGGGGGGGATGATGGGAGTTGTAGTGCAAAACTTTGGGGAGGCTGGCTGAGGATGTTGCCAGCCCCTTGGGTTAGGAGGAAGGTGGCATTGGGGTTATAACCAAGTCAGTGTTCTCATATCATCAAGTTTAGATCCAGGCTTGTGACAAAGGTTGTCTTGAAAATGATTGTTCTACTGTATACAGTGGTGCCTCGACTTATGAATTTAATCCGTTCTGAAGGCAGCTTTGTAGGTCAAAAAATTCAAATTATGTGTAATTTTCTCCTTTGTAGCGTCCAAGTGTAAGATTTGGGGCTATTTTCCATATTTCATGTACTGCATAAGACCAATTCTTTTGACAACATATCTACATTGGTATCATAAAAAATGTTCAGTGGCATTAATTTTGGACAAAAGACAATAGTTTTCTTAGTAATATTTATTGTTTTTGTCAAAATTAAATTCCAAAAAACCTCGCTCCAGCCAGCACCAAATTTATTGCAACCCCTCCAATGATTAGGTGATACAGAAGGAAACATTTCTGGCATTTGCAAAGAGGTGCGATGCCATCTGTGTGGAGATTTCAAGGAGTTTTAAAAAACAAACTGGAAACAGATTTTAAGGGCGGCGACTGCCAGATTCTGTTCCAATTCTTGGGGAGGATTTGTGTGTGGGTGTCTCGTTCCCCCCTTTTTCTAAGGTGTTGCACTCGGTGCAGTGCTGGCTTTTTCTTTTCCCTTCCAGGAAGAGGACCCCAACTTTGCTTCCCAGAGGCAGGTCTACAAGGACATCGGGGAGGAGATGCTGCTGCACTCTTTCGAGGGCTACAACGTCTGCATCTTCGCCTACGGGCAGACGGGCGGCGGCAAGTCCTACACCATGATGGGCAAGCAGGAGAAGGACCAGCAAGGCATCATCCCTCAGGTGGGGCCCGGGGTCTGTGGGGCCAGGGCCTGGAGGGATAAATCCACTGCAAGCGCACCGTTATAGCATAGAAACATAGAACTGTAGAGTTGGAAGGGGCCCAATGGGTCATCTAGTTTAACCCGCTGCAGTGCAGAAATCACAGCTAAGGGACAGCTGAGCGTTCTAACCACTCGGCCAAATAAGTTGCACTCCGCTCCCCTGAAATGAGTGGCACTGAGGAGAGGAGGCAGTAAAGGTTGGTTTACGTCCTACAGTTTCAGCAAATACATGGTGCACAATACTAACCCATACCCCGAAACAAACAACCACCTCTGCCCGGCTGAATTGAAGCCTGGTCCCGTCCCACTGTGGTCCCACTGGGGTGTCTCACCTCCTCCATCTCTGTTTCCCCTCTCCAGCTCTGTGAAGACCTCTTTGCCCGAGTGAACGAGAACAAATGCCCCAACCTCTCGTATTCTGTGGAGGTAAGTCCTTCCCACTTCCCCGCCCGACCCCTGTGCTCCTCGTCTCTGCTGCCCTTCCCGCTGGTTGGCTGCGCCCTTTCACAGCCTGCCCCTCTCGCCCTGCCCGCTTTCCCAGGTGAGCTACATGGAAATCTACTGCGAGCGCGTGCGCGACCTCCTCAACCCCAAGAGCCGCGGGAACCTCCGCGTACGGGAACACCCCATCATGGGCCCTTACGTCGAGGACCTCTCCAAGCTGGCCGTCACCTCCTACGAAGACATTGCCGACCTTATGGACTGTGGCAACAAAGCCAGGTATGCCTCTGTGAACCGAGGAGCTGCCTCGCCTCGGAAAGGGTATTGTGGAGCTGGGAAAGGCAACCGGAATGATCGAGGGAGCAGTGTTGGAGTGACGGCCCTATGAGGAAAGGTTGCAGCGCCTGGGACTTTTCAGTCTGGAGGAAAGACGAGTGAGAAGCAACATGATAGAAGTTTATAAAACAATGCCTTGCATGGAGAAACCGGACAGAGAAAAGTTCTCTCCCAACACTAGGAACTGGGTGGATATCCCATGAAGGTTGGGAGAGCCAGGATGGGTAAAAGGAAGTCCTTCTTCATGCAGCACAAACTGTGGAACTCCTTGCCACAGGAGGCAGGGATGGCCAACCACCTGGATGGCTTTAAAAGAGAAAAAATTCGAGGGGGAGAGGGCTATCGATGGCTACTGGCCAGGATGGCTCTGCTCTGCCTCCACAGTCAGAGGCAGCGACGCTTCCGAAGGCCAGTTGCTGGAAATGGCATGAGGGGAGAGGGCCTCTTGTGCCCAGATCATGCTTGCTGCTTTCCCATATTGGGCATCAGGTTGGCCACTGTGAGAGCAGGATGCTGAACTTGATGGGCCCCTTCAGCCTGATCCAGCAGGCTCTTCTCATGACCAGGGGCTCCAGAACATCAGAACATAAGGTGAGCCTGCTGGAAAACCCAAAGGTCGGCCATCTAGTCAAGCACCCTGTTCTCACAGTGACCAACCAGGAAACCCACAAGCAGGATTCGAGTGCAAGAGCCATTCTCCCCTCCTGTGGTTTCCAGCAGCTGGGATTCAGAAGGCTTGCTTCCTCGGACCATGGAGACAGAGCAAGAGACCTCTCCTTCATGGAATTGTCCTAACCTGTTTTAAAGCCATCCAGGTTGGTGGCCTTGGTACTGCACTGGCCATGGCTGGACTTTTTATGTGGGGAGTTGTGGGTTTCCCCTCTTAGCTATGAGAGGAGATGGGGCTTAACGGAGGGACCCTGAACCAAGATATCCTTGGCTTCTTTTGGAACCAAAAGGAAGATTTCAAGTGAAATGGTACCTAAGAGAAGGAGGTGAGCCTAGATCTGTGGCTGGTTAGGAGGAGGGATGGGAGCCATTGACTCAGAATTGTAAAATTGGATGGGATCCCCAATAGTCATCTAGCCCAACCCCCTGCTGCAATGCAGGAACCACAGCTCCAGAATCCTGCCCTACCTCTGCTTAGAAACCTCCAAGGAAGGAGAGTCTACCACCATCCAAAGTGGAAATGCTCAGTTCTCTATCTCTCTCGCACACACCTGAATATTCTTCCCTGTTCCCAGGACTGTCGCAGCCACCAACATGAATGAAACCAGCAGCCGCTCCCATGCCGTTTTCACCATCGTGTTCACGCAGCGCCGCCACGACGAACTCACAGACCTTGACACAGAGAAGGTGAGGCGCCTGCAGCCTGCGGCCGCCTCCTATTCTTTCTTCTGCTACCTTAATGGCTGTGCATTGCCTGCTCCTTCAGCTTCGTGCCCAGGAACCCGTTTCTCTCAGCTCTGTGGTGGCAGTGTGGTGTAGAATCATGGAATTCTAGAGTTGGAAGGGACCCCGAGGGTCCTCTAGTCCAACCCCCTGCAGTGCAGGAATCTCAGCTAAAGCAGCCACCCAACCTCTGCTTAGAAACCTCAAAGGAAAGAGGGTCCACAACCTGCCGAGGGAGTCCACATCAATAAGGGAAGAAAATATGCCCATTTCTCTGCCATTGTCACCTCCTGTGATTCAGAAGTAAACAAAAAATTACAAGAACTCGGGCCAGAAAGGATAATTTCAAAAATTCTTCACAAAGTTTTATTCAGGATAACTTCCAGTGAGCATCAACATCAGGACAAGGCCCTGTTTCGATGATCCTTCATCAGCGAGGTTTCTCAGGTCTAAGTGTACCAAACATATTGGGGATCCCATCCTTGTCCTGATGTTGATGCTCACTGGAAGTTATCCTGAATAAAACTTTGTGAAGAATTTTTGAAATTATCCTTTCTGGCCCGAGTTCTTGTAATTTTTTGTTTACTTCTGAACTTACCAAGACCTCCTGTGATTCAGCATCTGGGACAGGAAGGGAGAAAGGGGGTCCTGATCGCAAGTATATACAGCACCATGGAACAAGGGAGGGCAGTCCTTCCTTTCCTTTCCTTTCCTTTCCTTTCCTTTCCTTTCCTTTCCTTTCCTTTCCTTTCCTTTCCTTTCCTTTCCTTTCCTTTCCTTCCCTTCCCTTCCCTTCCCTTCCCTTCCCTTCCCTTCCCTTCCCTTCCCTTCCCTTCCCTTCCCTTCCCTTCCCTTCCCTTCCCTTCCCTTCCCCCCACTGTGGTGTAGTGGTTAAGAGCGGTAGACTCGTAATCTGGGGAACCGGGTTCGCGTCTCCGCTCCTCCACATGCAGCTGCTGGATGACCTTGGGCTAGTCACACTTCTCTGAAATCTCTCAACCCCACTCACCTCACAGAGTGTTTGTTGTGGGGGAGGAAGGGAAAGGAGAATGTTAGCTGCTTTGAGACTCCTTCGGGTAGTGATAAAGTGGGATATCAAATCCAAACTCTTCTTCTTCTTCCTTCCTAACTGGGTCCTTTCTTTTCAGGTCAGCAAAATCAGCCTGGTGGACCTGGCAGGGAGCGAGCGGGCGGATTCATCAGGAGCCAAGGGCACAAGGCTAAAGGTGAGCGTTCCACCTGGCATGCTGAGAAGCCACCATCTTTGCAACCTACAGCAGTGGTTGGCAAAGTGGGTGGTTCCACCCCCTGGGGTGGGTGGTGGGATTACCTGGGGTGCTGCTGCTAAGAAGCAAGAGGCCCGTGACTACCAAACTTTGCAAAGCAGGCATCGTCAGGTCAAGTTTGTTGAATTAATTGAGCTAAGTTGTATTAACTGGGTTCTGAATATATGTGCAATTATCTGTTGCTACTTTGCCTTTTGTAGGGTTATTATTTTCCTCAGTCGGTCGTGCAAACTACTGTTCTAAATAATGCTTTTTTTATAGGGCAGGGGAGGGGGCAATGGGGGTGAGTAAATGGAACCAAGAGGGTAGTGGAGTTCCAAAAAGGTTTGGGAATCACTGAGCTAGAGTAAGACTCCCCTGCCAATGGGGCGCATGTGTGCCTGCCAGAGGGGGAGTGTGTGTGTGTGTGTGAGAGAGAGAGAGAGAGACAGACAGACAGACAGACAGACAGACAGACAGAGAAGTTAATTCTAACAAGTTAGTTGTGATTGCAGCTCTACAATTCTAAGATTCTGTAAGTTATTTTCACCTACTTTTTCAGGAAGGCGCCAACATCAACAAATCTCTGACCACGCTGGGCAAAGTTATCTCTGCGCTGGCAGAGATGGTGAGTGACCCTCTTGTGAGGGGTGGGGGGTCCTTCTTCTTAGCGGTTCCAGGCGTAACCCGTTTTTAGTCTTATTTTTATTTTAACTTCCAAAGGCTTTAATCATCAATGCAATGCAATGCTTTCCTAGTGGCAGTTCCATTGCTTTTTTTGGGTAAACTGCTCTTTTTTTTACAAAATCAAACGGTGTATTAAATTTTACGAAACAAATAAAAGCAATACCTGGAGTGCATTTATTTTAAAAACCAGTAGCTTATAAATAACCACATATGAATCTGGATAATAATAACACCTATACAGTAATACCTCGGGTTACGAACGCGATCCGTTCCGGATCGCAGTTCGTAACCCGAATAGTTCGCAAACCGAGCGCGATGGGCGCGCGCGGCGAAAACACTTCCGGGTTTGCGCAGTTCGTAACCCGAACTGTTCGCAAACCGAGGTGGTCGTAACCCGAGGTACGACTGTATACCTGTATACAAGAGAAGCATATATATGGAATTGTAGTCATTTGCATATAATTGCATAATTGTAGTTGTTTGCATATAAAGTGTTATACATTTCCCCTTTTTATTTATTCCCTTTTAAAATATTCATAATAATAATGATGATGATACAAAATAAATAAAAACAGGGAGGAGGTGGTGTTATTGGATGGGGCGGAGGGCAAAGAGAGGAATCCTCCCCCTTTCCTCACCTGCCTCCCTCCTTCTTGACCCCCCCCCCCAGCAAAACAACAAGAAAAAGAAGTCTGAGTTCATCCCCTATCGTGACTCGGTGCTCACCTGGTTGCTGAAAGAGAACTTGGGTGAGTTTTGAGGGTTGGGATGTGAGGCAAGGTGTGGGGAAGAGGTGGGAGGTGTAGGGAGCTGGAAAGCAGGTAGAGATGACTTTGGGTGGATTTAACAGTCTCCCATCTACAATCCTGGTTTTGGGAGCCTCTGTTGCCAGTGGTGGTGAGTAGTGGTTAGAGGGTCGGAACTAAGATCTGAGAAAGACCAGGGTTCAAGTCCTTCTCCCACACAGCGGCCATGAAGCTCACTGGGTGTGACCTTGGGGCTAGTCTCTGTCATCTCTCAGCCTAACCTACCTTGCAAGTTACAGGTAGGTAGCCGTGTTGGTCTGAGTCGAAGCAAAATAAAAAAATTCAAGGTTATTGTGGAGATTAAATGAGTAGGTGGGGAGCTCCCTGAAGGAAAAGCTGGCATATAAATGAGACAGAGAGCTAGATATAAACTATGTTGAGTGGGGACGCTGCTCCTGTACGGTTGGAGATAATAGGTTTCCGTGTCCTGCAATTTTTCCTGTGGATTCCTAACAAAAAAATATTATTTCCTGGGAGCCTTTGCATACAGCCTATTTGCTTTCTCGGACTTTCGCAAAGGGGTGGGGGGAATAAACTAGGAAGTAGAAGCACTTCCAGTCGCCCTCCATTTACCCTCTCTCCCCTCCCCTCCTTTTTTTATTTCTCAGGGGGCAATTCCCGCACAGCCATGATTGCTGCCCTCAGCCCGGCTGACATCAACTATGAGGAGACACTGAGCACCCTCCGGTGAGCCGAAGAAGCAAATAAATTGGGGTGGGGGCGGGGAGCTCTTGTCCCATTCTGTTCCCACTGCCCACCTCCTTCCTCATGTACAGAGTGTTTCCCCTCCATTTGTGGGGCAAAGACCACAGCAGCCCGGATATGCCCTCGCTGTTGCTTTCTCTTGCACACTCGCCTTCCCTTCAAAGAATCATAGCATTGTAGAGGGGGAGAAGAGCTGTACACCACCTTAAACTCCCTAGAGAAAAAGGTGGGAGATAAATGGAATAAATAAATAAACCTCCTGGCTTTCCCCCCTCCCCCCCCATCCAGTTATGCCGACCGCACCAAGCAGATTCGCTGCAACGCCGTCATCAACGAAGATCCCAATGCCCGCCTCATCCGGGAGCTCAAAGAGGAAGTGGCCAGGCTCCGGGACCTCCTCTCTGCCCAGGGGCTCTCAGCCACCACCTTCGCTGGTAAGGGGGCAGGAGAGTGCCCCAGAGGAACGGAGGGTAGGGGTGCTGGGGATTTAGCTCTTGCCATATAGGCAAGAAGCCAAGGCAATTTTCCCTGGTATTCTTCTATCAGGGTAGACGTTACACGAGGAAAGAGTGTGTGGGAGGGATGAGGAAAAAGAAATGAGGCTGATGTTGTAGCCTTGAGAACAGCTTGCGTACTCCCAAATCCTGCAGATGATTTCAGGTGACACACCTAGGATTCTGGGGTAGAGAAGCTACTAGCCACAGTGGCTAAGTTCTACCTCCACATTTGAAGGCAGCCATGCTTCCGATTGCCAGATGCTGGGAACCCCAGGAGGGGAGATCGTCTCTTCTGCCCAGATCCCATAATAGGCACCTGGTTGGCCACTGAGAGAACAGGATGCAGGACTAGATGGGGCCCCCTTTCGGCCTGATCCAGCAGGCTCTTCCTATTCTCTTAAGCAATTTCTGCTCCTCCCTCTCTGACAGATTAAAATAAGCAGCAGAGTTGGACGGGCCCCCCCAAGGGTCTTCCAGCCCAACCCCCTGCAGTGCTGCAATCATAGCTAAGCCTGCCTTGTTTCCTTGGCGGGTGGAGGAAGGGGGCGCGATGCTTGGCTTTCTGCGTGCCTGATGGTGGTGTTTCTTCCCCCCCGCAGGCGCGAAGCCTGACGACCCGGGGGGCGGACTGGGCCTGCCCATCTCCCCCTTTGCCCAGAGTGAGGACTCCTCCCTCCTCCTGGAGCCCCTGCCCCTCAACGGGGAGTCTGAGTCATACCCCGACATGGAGGAGGAGATGATTTGCACAGAAGAGGCCATGGAGAGGCTCCAGGTGAGATTGGGGGCGGGGGGCGGGCGGGCACTTAACTCCAAACCACTTGGAAAGGGGGACTTGCATCTAGCTAACCTGCCCCAGGGGAAAGCCCCAGGATTGGGAAAGCTGGGGAGGAGGCACCGTGTCTCGTTCTTCCTCCAACCCCTGACCCCCCTCCCTCAACTGTTCCTCCCAAGGCTTGGTTCCCAGACCCTCATTTATCTTGGTCACCCTCCGTCATCTCACCAAAGGCTTGGGCTGGCTTTCTAGGTGGTCCTGAGCTGAGGGTCCTCATGCGCACTTGTGTCCCATCAGACCGGCACATTTGCAGTGAAGCAAATCTTCAAGCCTTTAGCCATTTCCCCACATTCTGCCATTTCGAGCTTCTCCAATTCAGCGTCACTCACGGCAGAAACTCTCACTCCCTGCGGCCTGCTGCCTCGTCTTTTCTGCACCGCCGGCACTTGCTTATTATGGGCCGAAGGGAGTATTTGGGCGGGGAATGGTGGTAAACAGAGCTGCTTTCCTCGCCTGTGTCCTGAGTGGCTTCCCTGTCCTCGTAGGAGACGGAAAAGATCATTGCAGAACTCAATGAAACCTGGGAGGAAAAGCTGCGGAAAACAGAGGCCATCCGGATGGAGCGGTGAGTGGGATGAACCCCTCTGGCACGGGGGTCTCCCTTGCAGCGTGTAGTCTCTTTCCCTCAAGGAATGTGGTGGGTGCAAATATACTGGCTGGGGTGGGAAGGAGTTATAGTTCCAAACACTTGGAGGGCGCCACGTTGGCCAAGGCTGTTGTAGGCAGACAAGGCGGTGTTTAGCTGAGTTTTGTTTTATCAATGATTCATTTTGTCGCGTTTACGCCCCTCCTTCTTTCTCCAAGGAGCACAAAGTGGCCTGTGCATGCTTCTCCGCTTCCTCCTCATTTAATCCCCCAAATATCAATCCTGCGAGGATGGTTAGGATGAGAATAGACAGTGACTGGCACCCAAAGTCACCATCCAGTGTGCTTCATGGCCAAGTCGGAGGATTTGAACCCTGGTCCTCCCCCAGGCCCTAGTCCGACAATGCCACCACTACTCAGCCGCCACAGATTCAGAGAGTAGACACATTGAAATCCATTGATATAACTTAGTCACGCTGCTTTTTTTTTTTAATGGGCCTACTCTGAGAAAAAACTTGAGTTGAATACCACCCACAGATATTAGCATGAAATAATTCCTCAAGCTCTTCCTGGCTGTGAAAATGGGGAATGGAAGCACTTGAGCGCCAGCGGATGAATCATGCAAAGCCAAAAAGTGACCTGAGCCAAACTACCGAGATAGACTGCCTCTGGACCTGGAGGTTCTGAACAGCCATAAGAGCCTGGTTGCTGGATCAGGCCATTGGCCCATGCACTCCAGCATCCTTTTCTCACAGTGGCCAAACAGACGCATGTGGGAAGCCCATAAGCAGGATCCGAGCACAAGAGCAGTTGTTCCTGCGGTTTCAGCAATTGGTGACTCCAGAGCCACCATGGCTAATAGCCCTCCTCCTGCATGAATTTGTTCCGTCCTCTTTTCAAGCCTTCTGTGTTGCTGGCCATGCCTGCCTCCTGTGGGAGGGAGTTCCAAAGTTCAACTGCATGCTACACGAAGAAGAACTTCTTTTCACGTGTCCTGAACCTTCCAACCTTTATTGGTTCATTCCTTTGATTCTTGCACAGCCAGACACACACAGGGCAGCCCTGCCCTTTTGAGAACTGCGGAAATGTTGAACCCGTCCCCATCTTCTGAAACCTGTCTGTAAGCCTCCCTTTTCTCCCTGCAGAGAGGCTCTCCTGGCAGAGATGGGCGTGGCTCTCCGGGAAGATGGGGGCACGGTGGGGGTCTTTTCCCCCAAGAAGGTAAGCATTGATGTTGCAGTGACAGGCGTCCGTAGGCTTCACTGGGCACGGCCAGTGGGGTGAGGCCTGCAACTATCCCAAGGTCTCCTGGGATAGAGCTGGGGTGGGGGAGGGAGTTTTCCCCCCTATTGCCTAAGCCTTTTGAAACCCTCCACAAATCCTGAGTGGAGTCCCTAAGGCGGTCGGATGGCGCCTCGTATGCCTCCTTCCAGCAATTCCTGCAGCCAAACTTGTGCCCAGTGTCTTGCTCTGCTTTCCTTTGGACCCCCTCCATGAGGCCGAGATGGGGGGCCTTGTTGTCTGGGCAGCCCTGGATCCCCATATATACTGCCCAGGCTTACGCCCCGGGGAGGTCACGTCGGTGCTGCTAACACAGCAAAAGCAACATGGTAAGGAACCGTCATGAGATCCCAGTCTCTGCAGCCACAGCAGGCGCTGTGATTCCCCAGCAGTTTGACTTCAGCCTTGGAGGTGCACTCCATTGTGTCTCGAGACAGACGGGTGCCGTAATTTCAGAGATAGGGACAGCTGCGTATTCCTGCATTACAGAGGGTTGGACGGGATGATCCTCAGGGCCCCTTCCAATTTTATGCTTCTGTGAAATCAGCCTGTGGGAGGGTTTGCTGACCAGCTTAGTACCTTCTCCCTCTGTGTGTGTGTGTTTTCAAGTAATGGCCACATGGTGGTGCCAGCTTCTCCCAGCTGATGCATTTGCAGCAGGCAGCTCTGGTCTGGGCAGTGGTTTTTAAAAGCCACAGGTGTGAACTGCTCCCTTTTGTTGTGGTCACGAGGGGGCAGCACCACTGTTCTTTCTCTCTCCTGGCTTCCTCCTGACATAAGAGCCTGGCGGGATCAGGCCCACGGGGCCCCATCCAATCCGGCATCCTGATCTCACAGTGGCCAACCAGATGCCCCAATGGGGAGCCCGCAAGCAGGATCTGAGCACAAGAGCAACTCTCCCCTCCTGCGGTTTCCAGCAACTGGCATTCAGAAGCATGGCTGCCTCCGACTATTGGGCATTGAAACATGCCGCAGAGTGTGTGCAGAGTGGACCACACAGATGTAAACACTGAAGAGACGCAAAGATATCTTTGCAAGGTTTAATAACAACTTCCCAAACATACATCCTCCATAGTGTCTATAATCGTCACCCATCTATCCACCAGGGCAGAGTAAGGTACATACTGCACATTATATATCATCCACAATTGCTGACACAGCTAATTACAGTGACTTATCAGCACCTGCTACACTGCTACACAGCTATAAAAACTAGGTCAGGATATGCACCCTGGCTTTTAAAGTGGTACACATCCTGTGAAACAATAATGAACCCTAACATTTAAACAAACTATTCAACATCGACTGTGGAGGGCAGAGCATATGGCCTACCGTGTTTCTCTGAAAATAAGCCATACCCCGAAAATAAGCCATGGTGATAGGCGGTTTAACCTTGTAGGTTAAATTGTATCATACTTAATAAAAAAAATTAAGACATCCCCTGAAAATAAGCCACCGTGTTGTTGTTTTTTGAGGAAAAATAAATATAAGACGATGTCTTATTTTCGGAGAAACACGGTATGTGTGAAGGAGGGCTTCTGTTGATCTCTGCCTGCCTCTTGTCTTAACGCAGACTCCGCACCTGGTAAACCTGAACGAGGATCCGCTGATGTCTGAGTGCCTCCTCTACCACATCAAGGACGGCATCACCCGGTGAGGCCCTTGGGGCTGGGGTGGGTTTGTGGGATGGAGAGGCGAAAGGGGTCCTTCTGAGCTGATCCTTAGTCATATTACTAATTAATTAAAGTTGTATTTGTTCGAAGAGCCCAGGGCAGCTCACAACAAAAAGCATATTCGCCTGTCTCTTCCCCCCTCTCCCCGGGGACCCTTCTCCCCTTGCAGAGTTGGCCAGCAGAACGTGGACATCAAACTGACGGGGCAGTTCATCAGAGAGCAGCATTGCGTCTTCTGCAGTGTCACCAACGAGTCTGGAGAAGGTGAGCTGGGTGCCGGTGGGTGGCTTAAGGAGTGCAGGCACCTTTGAGAATTGGAGGGTCGCCTCCCTTTGGGATCCCGAGTTCCTTTTCTGTAATAACGCCTCCTCCTCCTCTCCCATCTTTTTTGTGCTTGCGTGGAGCAGGGGGGCCTCGCCGTAGGGCCACATGCCAACAGGTACTGGGGTGTCTGTGGGTCCTGGCGGGGGTGCGGGGAGGTGCCAGTGTGTGGGTCCAACCTGGGGGCCTGAGCTGTGAGCCCCCGTCTCCTGCCTCCCACCCTCTCAGTCTCTCATGCTGTATGTCAGTGATTCCCAAAGTAAGGAGGCCTTTCCGCCTGGGGGCCAGTGGGATTAATGGTGGGAAGCAGCCACTGCTAAGGGGCAAGAGAGTGTCCGGGGGGGGGCACTGGAGGTGGAAATGGCTATCAGACTTTGGGAAGCCAGTATCATGTTCACCAGTTTGGTGAGTTTAGGAAACTAAATAAGAGAAAGAAAGTAAAAACTTTCTGACAAGTAAGAGCTGTTTGACTGTGGAAGGGACTCCCTTGGGAGGGGGTGGACTCTCCTTCCTTGGAGGTTTCTAAGCAGAGGTTAAGCAATCTGTCTCGGATGCTTTAGTGGAGATTCCTGCATTGCAGGGGGAAGGATTACTGCTAGATGATTCTATGTACAGTGGTGCCTCGCTAGACGAATTTAATTCGTTCCACGGGTCTTTTCTTATAACGAAAAATTCGTCTAGCGAATCCCATAGGAATGCATTGAATTTTTTTTTTGCCCATAGGAACACATTTATTGAATTTCAATGCATTCCTATGGGAAACTGCAATTTGCTAGACGAATTTTTCATAAAATGAATTCGTCTAGCGAGGCAACCTCCGCTAGAAAAAACCTTTTGTTAAGCGGAAATTTCATTAAGCAGGGCATTCGTTAAGCGAGGCACCACTGTAATAGTTTAATAGAATCATCTACATTATAATAAATTATGAAATGTGTATGCTGACCTTCATCCAATGATCACAGGGCAGTTGACGATACGAAATGAGAACATAGAATTATAATCATGGAACTGTAGAGTTGGCAGGGACCCCCAGGGGTCATCTAGCCCAGCCCCATGCAGTGCAGGAATCCCAGCTCACACCATCTGCTCAGAAACCTCCCAACGGAGGAGACCTATACCACTGCCTCTTACTGTCAGAAAGTTCCTCCCAATTGGCTTTGAATATGTGTGCTTTCGATTGTCATGCTTTCGAATTTTATCTTCCTTAGTGGGTCATGCAAAGCGCTCTTCTGAGCAATGCTTATTTTCTAGGGTAGGGGCCCCTGGGGGTGAGTTTATAGAATCAGGGAGGCCATTGGGATAGGTGCTCCTGGTTTTTTTGTCTCGCATCCCAGTGGGGTCTTTCCCCCCTAGCAAAGCAACCCCAGAAGGCCTGGGGACTTAGGGGGCTAGAGAGGGTGCTAGTGGGTGCTGCTTGCTTCCTTATCACCAGCAGCCCACCCTTTCCGGGTAATTGTGCCCTGATCTTGGCCTCCCCCTCCTCCCTCTTTCAGTGGTTGTCACCCTGGAGCCGCATGAAGGTGCTGAGACCTATGTGAATGGGAAGCAGGTGCTGGAGCCGCTGGTGCTGAGATCAGGTCAGCTTTTCTTTCCCGAGTGGTGCAGTCAGCAATTGGTTCGCTTTACCAGTTGAATTATTGGAATTCTGTGCCGCTTTCCAATCAAACGAATCCCAAAACGGCTTGCAAACAATAAATGACAATGACAAAACAGAATGCCGCAAGTGTACAGTATAAATCACACAATGCAATTAGCAAATCACCAGTCAAACCACTGTGATCTATAAAACACTGTTTGCAAAACAGCAGCTAAAAAATAAGCTGAACGTCCAAATTACAGCATAAGTCATATTAGATGGTTCACAAATCAACAAGGCATTTATAATGTATAAAACAGTATTTACAAGATGACAACTAAAAAATAAACTAGACATACACACACCCCTCATTCTTGCAATGACTCATAATATTTCACTCTCTTCATTAAAATGCACCTAAACATCCATCCAACGGGAGGATCCTGATCTAACAGAGCAGAACTGTGCCTCCCTCCCTGCGAGACCCTCCTTGGGCCCATCTATGTGTGTGACGTGTTTGTGCAGGAAAAACATGCCCAAAAGCCAGAGGTGGTGCAGCATTTATTAGAGTGTTGAGCTACAAGGACCCAGGAGAGACCAGGGGTCAAATCCCCCCACTTGGCCATGAAGCTCACATTGGGGGCCGGTCACTCGCTCTCAGTCTAACCTACTTTGCAGGGCTATTTGGGGGGGGGGGTAAATGGGGAGGTGGGGAGAACCACATTAGCCACCTGGAGAAAAAAAGGCAGAACATAACCTGCCATAAATGAGCAATGGCTGCCACACGTAGGCATGTGCTGGTTTCTGTGGGTGCCGCTATAAACCCCATCCATATTCCCTGAATTATGGATGCCTTTAGAGCACCCTAATTATTCTTTCTCCTCCTTGGCTGACATGTCTCCTTCCCTCCTCCATCTTCTACTTATCTAGGGAACCGCATCGTCATGGGCAAGAACCACGTTTTCCGTTTCAACCACCCAGAGCAGGCGCGGCTGGAACGGGAGCGCAACACCCCCGCGGAGAGCCAGGCCGAGCCAGTCGACTGGAACTTTGCCCAGCGGGAGCTGCTGGAGAAGCAAGGAATCGACATCAAGCTGGAGATGGAGAAGAGGTGGGCGAGGCTTGGCTAGTCAGTGATATCATTTGCTGGAAGCTGGCACAATGAAGGTGCCAGGCTCACCGCTGTGGGGAGGGACTTGCAGAGCTCAGGGGCCACCGCAGAGCAGGCCCTGTCCTGGGTCACACCCACCCACCCCTTTGAGCTTCTGAGGGTGGAGGAACAACCAAGAGGGGACCCCCTCTGCCAATCTCAGCACCCAAGAAGGTCTTTAGGGAAGGAGGGGGCCTTTTGAGTGAGCTGTTTCTTATGACTTGTAGAGTGGGACCTCTCCTGTCTCTCTGTCACAATTTAGTGTTTCCGTCCTCTCCTTCCCCCATCACCCTTTTTTTTACAAAAAGGCTTCAGGACCTGGAGACGCAGTATCGCCGTGAGAAGGAGGAGGCGGACTTGCTTCTGGAGCAGCAAAGGCTGGTGTGTACATGTCTACATGTCTCGGTTGCCCCATACCTCTCCAGTGTAGGGTGGGAGGAGCAGGCAGGGCAGGAGTGACCCACTTTACAGAGCAGCACCCGATAGGCTGCCCTCTTTGTTGGCATTCTGTTGGAGAGGGGGTGGTCCTGGGTGCAGAGAGTTTGCAGGCCAGAAGCAAGCAGACAGTTGGTCAGCCTGTTCCAGCTCTGCCTATAAATCTCAAAGCCATTCTTGTTTCCAGGGTTGATTGCGGCCCCTATGCACCCCTCACCACCAGGTGTTTCTTTTTGCAACTCATCGATTTTTATAAAGTTAAAAGGTAAAGGTAAAAGGACCCCTGACAATTAAGTCCAGTTGCGAACAACTCTGGGGTTGTGGTACTAATCTCGCTTTACTGACCGAGGGAGCCAACGTTTGTCTGCAGACAGTTTTTCCAGGTCATGTGGCCAGCATGACTAAGCCGCTTTTGGTGGAACCAGAGCAGCACATGGAAACGCCGTTTACCTTCCTGCTGGAGCGGCACCTACCCTGTTTCTCCGAAAATAAGATGTAGCCATAAAATAAGCTGTAGCAGGATTTTTAAGCATTCAATGGTATAAGCCATACCCCGAAAATAAGATGTAGCCATAAAATAAGCCGTAGCAGGATTTTTAAGCATTCAAGGGTATAAGCCATACCCCGAAAATAAGACATAGTGATAGGCACAGCAGCAATGCCAGCTGCGGCAGGAGGAGGAGGAGGAGGAGGGGAAAAATAATACATCCCCTGAAAATAAGCCATAGTGGGGGGTTTTGAGGAAAAATATACATACAACGGTGTCTTATTTTCGGAGAAACAGGGTATTTATCTACTTGCACTTTGATGTGCTTTCAAACTGCTAGGTTGGCAGTAGCTGGGACCAAGCAATGGGAGCTCACCCCGTCATGGGGATTCGAACCGCCGACCTTCCAATCGGCAAGCCCTAGGCTCAGTGGTTTAGACCACAGTGCTACCCGCATCCCTTTAAAAAGTTACTAACTTGTTAAATTTTAAAGTGTCACACAGCCCAAAAGGATGAAAGGGCAACGACTTGGCACAGGCCCAAAGGGCTGAGAAAGTAGTAGTAACTCATTCAAAATATTCCCTTTACAAATGATAAAGGTTTTTTTAAAAAATAAAATAAACATACTCTTCACCTGTGAGAAGCTTGAGAGCAAAGTTTCTATATAGTATTAAATGAGCTGAACATTTGTATATATACTAATAGCACTGAGTGACTATGTGCCTCAATAGGAAATGGAATCACGTCCTGCACAAACACAGGCACACACAAACCTCTTCTGTTCGTGTGAGTGAGAAGGATTGGAGCTCTGCTCACCAAGGCAAAACTGTTTTGAGCATATAATGGCTGCACTGACTCTGACTCCGCAGTCAGGGGAAGCAGTGCTGCTGAATCCTACGCATAGGGCTGCCTTGGAAGACGGTTCGGAAACTTCAGCTAGTTGCTGTGAGCCTTCATTAGGCACCTGGCGAAAACATTCCTCTTCAGCCAGGCCTTTGGCTGTTAATCTATAGTCTTTTAAAGCAGTGGGGGTATTGTCCGACTCACTCCCCCCCAGATGGGTGGGGTGTAAATAATAAATAATAATAATTATTATTACATTATGTATTTTGTATTTTATGCCATGGCCTGTCGATGAAGGCGGTGTATAAATGAGATATGGGAATATTTTTTCAAGAAGGGCAGTTTGCTAAACCCTTGAATACTAAACCATTAAGACTGGAGGATTTTTGGGATTTGCCCAATACAGTCCCCGCTGCCCTCTGCAGAAACTCAGCTGTGCCCCCCCCTCCATCTCCCCAGTATGCAGATTCTGACAGCGGGGACGACTCAGACAAGCGCTCCTGCGAGGAGAGCTGGCGCCTGATCTCCTCTCTGCGCGAGAAGCTCCCGGCCACCAAGGTGCAGACCATTGTGCGCCGCTGCGGCCTGCCCAGCTCGGGCAAGAAGCGGGAGCCGCTCCGTGTCTACCAGATCCCCCAACGGCGGCGGGCAGCGAAGGACCCCCGCTGGCTGACCCTGGCCGACCTCAAGATGCAGGCGGTCAAGGAGATCTGCTACGAGGTGGCCCTCAACGACTTCCGCCACTCGCGCCAGGAGATCGAGGCCCTGAGCATCGTCAAAATGAAGGAGCTGTGCCGCCTCTACGGAAAGCGCGACCCCAACGAGCGCGACAGCTGGCGCGCCGTGGCCCGTGACGTCTGGGACACGGTGGGCGTGGGCGAGGCTGACGGCACGGCAGGGGGCGGAGGAGGAGGGGGCTCCTCGGAGGTCCGCACGGGAGGCACACCCAGCGCGGATGTGGACGACCTCCGGGCCCACATCGACAAGCTGACCGACATTCTGCAGGAGGTGAAGATCCAGAACAACATGAAGGACGAGGAGATTCGGGCGCTGAGGGACCGTGTGGTCAAGATGGAGCGTGTCATCCCCATCTCAGCCCAGGTGAGCTGGGGGGCCTACAAGGGGGGGTGGGGGGACAGTGATGGTAAGGTGAAGATTGTTGTTGTTGCCCACACAAACCAAGAATAGGAATCTGGCCTCTGACTTCTGGCAGAAATTGTAGTGGCTTCCTAAAAACACCAGGGGCCGTGTGGCTCAGTGAGGCTATCCATCTGGCTGGGCAGCAGATGCCCAGAAGTGGGGCAAGCAGGGTGTCGGCACAGAGAGTCTCAGCTGAGGACAGCAATCAGGGAATGGTAGAGTTGGAAGGGACCACAAGAAACATCTAGTTCAATGTGGGTGGAGACAGTAATAATAATTAGAGAACCCCTTTTGGACTTTTTGTGTGAAAAGGAAAATGAATGAATGGAGAGGCATTTGGGTCTGGGGATTGGGAAAACATCGCTTAACAGAAAGTAGAACGGTTGGAGGCCATCCTAGAGCAAATGTTTGGCATTATTCCTTCTATGTAATGGAGAGGCAGAAAACTGGAAGTTCTTCTTATATCTGTTTTCATTTGGATTAGTTTATTTCATTGCATTACGAAAAGGCTGTCATGAAATCTCCTTCAGACCCTTGTGCTTCTTCTTCTTCTTCTTCTTCTTCACCCAGGAGGACGAAGACCTCGAGAATGAGTGGGGCTCGCTGCTCTTCTCCGAGGGGCTCACTCCGTCGGAGGAGGATGACCCCAAGGAGGACCAGGCGGGTGGCCAGGACTCCCTGACCCCCAGGGAGGCTGGGGAGGAGAGGAGGGGCCCATCTCCGGCCTCCCCAACTTGCTGCGACCGCGTCTCCCGCCTGATGGAGAAGGACCCGGCCTTCCGCCGCGGGCGCCTCCGCTGGCTGCGCCAGGAGCAAGTACGACTCCAGAGCCTGCAGCAGCAGCAGCTGGCCAAGGCCCTGCGTCGCACGCAGCCCCACGCCACCCCGGGCAAATTCATTCCCCCCCAGGACTGCAAACTGCGGTTCCCCTTCAAGAGCAACCCCCAGCACCGCTACTCCTGGGCGCCTGGCTCCGCCTTCATGGTGGAGAGTGAGCCAGCCGCCGGCCAGGCGAAGGAGGAGAAGGGGCCCGAGTCCTTCCCCCCGCGGCCCGCCAGCCCCCGCCCCACCCGGAAGAACAGCCCCGCGCCCCAGCAGAACAGGCGCTCTGCCCCACCTCGCCGCAACTCCCTGGAAGGCGGGCAGGCGCGCGGGAGGCGGGGCCCTGCGCAGGAGCACTACCAGGCCCGCAAGCACAACTACTACCCCCGCCAGCACCAGCCCTACCCGCAGCACCGGCCCGCCAACCCCCCGGACGGCGGCCCCCCGCCCCGCATGCGCTGGCAGAGGTCAGCCCCCAACCTGCAAGAGCGTGAGAGTGCTGTGTGACCCAGGACGACCTGGCACTCCCTGGCCAGACGGATGCAGGAGGGGGGCGCACAGGGAAGTGGCAGCAGTAGCCTCAGATTATGGGAGCCCCCCCCCCCCCCCGGACGGCTGCCCACCTGCCATGGACGGACATGACCCTTGTTCTGCAGCACAGAGCTTCCTTTGGGTGGGGCAAGGGAAACTTGGGTGATGGAGGGTGGATGTTTGAGCGCTTTTGCAGATTCAGGAGGTGCCAAGTCGGATCAGCGGGGTCTTTTCTGGCGGGGAAAGCCAAAGAGGTCATTGTAGGGGTGATCATAGGAACGGGTTTAGGAGGGGGAAAGGATGGGTTGCTGTTTGGTTTTACGGTTGTGCGATAGAGGAGGTTGTGGAGGGTTTGTGCAAAGCAGGTTTGTGGGAGGAGGTCAGGAGAGTTTGGCGCAAGAGGCCTTCCGACCGTGGAAGGTGGTGGGCTTCCTCTTCAGCAGAGGTTGGACGTCCGCCTGTCAGGGATTCTTGGGCTGCGATTCCTGCATCACGGGGGTTGGACTAGAGGACCCTTGGGGGTGCCTTCCACCTCTACAAGTATAAGGAAAGAATGGGTGGGTTTGTCCAGAGAAGGCCATGGTAAGAATGGGGTGTGGGGTGGGGCTGAGGGGCTTCCCCTGCACCCCAGTTGCACCTCTCCCTAAAGTCAAAGCATGGGTGTCCTGCCTGCCTATTTTAGACAATTCCAAAGCGGGGCATAGGCGTAGTTCAGCCACCCCTTGGCTTGCTGGTGGAGGGGCGGTTGCTGCATTGGGACACTCCCATCCCCTTCTTTGTGTGGTAGGTGGGCTGGAGCACATTGGCGGCCTTTTAACTGGAGTTGCCCTGCCCTCCCCACCCCAAGTAACAGCCTGTTTTGTTGAAAGGGAACTTATGGGGGCAGAGGAGACCTCTCTGGGGCTACTGAGGGCTGGTGTCCTTTGTCAGAGATGCACACGCTTTGTCTTGGAGCAGCACACACTCTGCTTGTGGCTGGAATACTGCCGGGGGGGGGGAGTTGAAGTCCACTTTGAAGGCCAAGGTTGTGGCCACTGAGAAGCCCCCCCCCCCGATTTTCCTGCCCTCTGTGGAGGGGGCAGGAAGATCTCCTCTGTCCAATGCCACTCATGTGCTGTCAATCTTTCTTCTATTAGTCCTGGGTTTTTTTGGGGGGGGGGAGGAAGCACCTCTTCAGCTGCAATTCCCACACTGCAGGGGGTTGGACTAGATGACCCTTGGGGTCTCTTCCAGCTCTACAATTCTATGAAATGGGGCTACTCCTACGACACCCAGAAGGGCAATATGTCTAAATATCGTTCAGTGGGGCTTCCCCCGCCCCCGGGGAGATGGGCGGAAGAGGGGCAAGCCTCCTATCTCTGCGGCTGCAATATCCTATTTTTAACACACACTACAAAAAAACCACTGTAACCTGCTTGGGGAAGCTGATGGATGGGGCTTGGCTCCGCCTGTTGGCTGCTACTGTCCCCTGACCCCCTTGCTTTCTCACTGCGGCCAAAGGCCTGCCCCCTATTAGCAATCCTGTGGAAATCCCAAGAGGGGGCACCTCATGGTGCACTCTCTTCCCCCACCCCCACTTCGGACGTCACAAGCTTTGCACGAGCACAGCATGGGTTGGGCTAGATGACCCTTGGGGGTCCCTTCCAACTCTACAATTCTAGGGTTCTAAGTGGGTCTGTCCAGCCCTTCCAAAACTGCTTTTTGTGGTGTGTCCCCTGAGGGCTTTCTTGTGGTTTTTTTTCCCTCCTTTCATGAGAGGGATTTGTGGGGTGTATGTATGGGGCAGGGGGTGCCTGTCTGTGTGTGTCCATGTGCGTGTGGGGAGGGGGGGCTGAGTGGCTGCTGCCCCTGGAAATGTGGCTGAAGACCCTCTACCGTTATCCTGTTCCAATAAAGGTGGGAACAACCCACCGCATCTCTCAACGGACTCTCCTCCCTTCCTTGCAAACGGTGGTGGTTTGAGGGGCGATGTGGGTGTGGGGTGCTGGGCTGGCATGGGGGGGTGTCTTTATCACCTCCTTTGAGATGGGGGACACCTGGCTTGACAGATGCACATGTAAAAGGATCGACCACAAGCTGAGCATGAGCCCATAGGGTGATGCAGCAGCAAAAAAGGCTAATACTATTCTCAGCTGCATCCACAGAAGTCAAGTGTCCAGATGAAGGGAAGGAATAATCCTACTCTATTCTGCCTTGGACAAACTCCACTTGGAGTCCTGTGTCCGGTTCTGGGACACTGACAAGCTGGAAGGTGTGCAGAAGAAGGCAACCAAGAGGATTAAGGGTGTGGAAACCAAGCCTGGTGAGGAACGGTTGAAGGAGCTGGGTAGCTTTAGCCTGGAGAAGAGGAGATCTGAGCCAACATCAAATATCTTAAGGGCTGCCACGTGAAAGATGGAGCAAGCATGTTTCCTGCTGCTCCAAAGGGTAGGACTCGAATCCATGGCTTGATATTGCAAGAAAGGAGATTCTGACCAAGCATCAGGAATAACTGACCCACAACCATTTGACCGTGGGGTGGACTCCCTTGGGAGATGGTGGATTCTCCTCCACTGGAGGTTTTTAAGGACTGCCAGGGATTCCTTAGCTGTGACCCCTGCCTTGCAATCGGTTGGAGGGTCCCTTCCAACCCTGCGATTCTACAATCCAAGCACTGCAGGGCAGACCCTCCAAAGCCCCCCCCCCCCGAGAGCCTCCCAGTCTGGTCCTGCTCATTTTCTGGCCTGCTCAGCAAAACCAGGATGCGAGTCTCCCTGCCTTCCCTCCTTGGTGACGCAAATCCCTGTTTCTCTTGGCTGCCGACCCCAAAGGTCAAGCCCTCTCTTGTTTTCTGTTCCTTGCGCCTTGCTGAGGACGATGCTCCCCTGCCCCCCGCCCCCCCGCAAGCCTCTCGTCCAGGCAAGACCCAGCTGGTGAATTGTGAAGCATCACAGCACAAGACTTCCCATCACCGCCTCTGCGTGGCTCACTTTTATTTCAACATGTCAAAAAGGCGTTGCTGGCCTGAGCTCCCACGCCCCCAAAATCTCCTGCACCCCCCGACCCATTCCCTGATGTCTCTCCACTTTCCAGACCCAGCCAGCGGGGAGAAAGAATAACCCGGGCTTGCAAAAAACCCTGCCAGAATTCGCACTCGGAGGAAGGGTGGATGACCCTGGTGGGATATAGGGTGCTCTCCTTTGTTCTGCAGCCATGGTGGATAGGTGGGCACAGATCCCATTGGTAGGGGCGATGGAAGGGGAGAGAACAGGATTCATGGCCCTACTGGTCAAGCTGTCACCTTCCCCCAGGGGGTCACGATCGCAGGAATGCCATGGTTAAGAGGCCTGTAAGAAGAGCAAGAGAGGTGGAGATCAGGGATTTTTGCCTTGATCCCAGGGAGGGGCACAAATTCCATCAGCCCCCCCCCCCCCAGAGGGCTGAGGTCCAAAACCTCATGTGGTGGCTAGTGCTATTTGGGAGATGTATAATCTCTGTTCTAGTGGAGGCTCTTGAGCAAAGCATGATGGGAATATCCCTCCACCACTGCTCACACCAGCCATTGGGAAGGATTGAGGAACTGGGTCTAACTCAGTAAATTGCAAACGTCCAGTTTCCTCCCCCCTAACAGTGAGAGCCATTCAATAGCCTCCCTTGGGGGTTGTGAACTTCTTTGGAGGTTTTTAAGCAGAGTTTGGATATGGCCATTTTATTGTATAGCTATTTGAATGCCATAACTGTAATCCAATAGAATCCAATATATAAGGAATGAAAGCAGCAACCTGGCTGCTGGATCAGGCCAAAAGGGGCCCATCTAGTCCAGGATCCTGTCCTCACAGTGGCCAGCCTGATGCCCATGATGAGGAACCTGCAATCAGGATCTGAGTGCGAGAGACACGCCCCCCCCCCAAATCGCATTCCCCAGAGAAGCTCTCTCACCGAGGACATAAGCAGCCACCAGCTTCTGAGGGAGGGTGACGTGGAGGGCAGGGGGCACCCACGGGCTGGGCTGACCCTCCAGGGGCAGCATCAGGAGAACCACGCAGGTGCCGGCCAGCGCCAGGTAGAGGACAAAGACCCGGGGAGGGATGGGCTCAGCGTGGCCTGGAAAGGAGGAGGGAAGAAGCAGAAAGGTCTGTGTGTCAGTTGCAACAGGGAGAAGGGTTGTTTCCAAATGGAACAGAGGGGAAAGGGAGAGCCGTGGGGGGTTGGACTGGATGACCCCTGGGGCTCCCTTCCAGCTCTATGAATACAAATGCTGCTTCGGTTGATGGAGTTTGACCTCTCCAGGATGGTGGGGAACTTAGAGTGACTTTGACCTGAGCCACGTGAGGGGGGGGGTTGCTCTGCAGGCTGCCTGAACCCCCTTCCCCATTTCATTTGGGGGATCCACACACGCCCCCTCGGTGGGTGGGAGCAGCGAGGGGGGGCTGCCTTTGTGCCCTTGTCAAGGGCTCCCCCACCCCCACCTTTAACTCAGCCTGCCCATTCAAACTCTTGCTGCTGTGTGGCTCCTTTAAGAGGAAAGTCTGCCCCTTTCCTTCCAAGATGCCATTGTGTTGTAATAAGTTCAAGTGTTGGGCTCTGAGCTGGGAGAGACCAGGGTTCGAATCCCCCCACCTCATTCGGTGACTATGGTCCTATTACTGCCTCACCTACCTTGCAGGGTTGTTGTGGGGATTAACGAGGAGGAAAAGAGAACCAGTTTTTCTCTTTGGAGAAAAAGGCGAGGCATGAAATGCAGTAAATAAATAAATACAGATTCCCCCCCCCTGGGATCCCTACAGACAGCGGCCAGGCATGATGGGAACTGGAGTCCTGCGACATCTTGGGGGGGGGCAGAAGTGTCCCCACTGCTGGTCTGCCCTCCGGCTAGCCTTCAGGGTTTCATATAAGCCCTACCTGGCGACCAAATCCAGGACCTTCTGCCTTGCAGAGCAAATGCTGCACCCCCTTCCCTTCCCACAGATACCCTTTGACCTGCCTCTCCAGTGCTTTTGAAGTGGGACCTTCTTTCAGGTAACCTCAAGACCCTCCTACCTCTGCCACCAAAATCGCAAGAAATTTCACATTTCTTATTTTATATGGGTGCCTGCGTATATAGCAGAACGTTCCGCAGACTGCGTGTCTCAATGGGGGTGGCGAATTATAGACTCCCGGTGCTCTTTAACCCCCGCTCCCATCCCCTCCAGTGACTGATGGGAGTTGGATTCCAACAACAACACTGGGGAGAGTTACGCAGCAGCTAGAGCAGGCACCCCCAAACTTCGGCCCTCCAGATGTTTTGGCCTACAACTTCCCATGATCCCTAGCTAAAAGGACCAGTGGTCGGGGAAGATGGGAATTGTAGTCCAAAACATCTGGAGGGCCGAAGTTTGGGGATGCCTGAGCTAGAGGGACCCTGGGCCTTTATATGTGTGGGGCAGTCCTGCCACAGCAGGGACTAGCCTCTTGGACCCCATTCTGCTGCCGCCGCCTTGTGCTCAGCCACGGGAGACTCACCCAGGCCTCGTGGAGAAAGGGGTGCCCCATGTCGAATGGCTGCCCGCTGCTGCTGCCCTCTCCTTGCCGGGCCAGGCTGACTGCTTCCTGGGCGCAGGGTCGTCGCTTGCTCTCCGCCAGCAGTCAGATGTTCCTGGGCAAGGGGTAGAAGAAGGTGCCTGTGGGCATCGATCCGTCCCCCGTTCCTCAGCTGTCCTCTCAGCCTGAATGGGAGAGGCCGTCACTGCCCAGGGCCAGCAGCGGGGTGGGAAATGCACTCTGCGTATGCCCAGAGGAGCAGAGGTTCTAGGCTGGGGGAAGAGTCCCAGGATTTAAGAGTCGGGAAGGCAAAAGAGGAGCCTCGAAGGGGGTGGGGTTCCTGCCCAGTCTGCCGTCCTCTTCTCAGAGTGGGCATCCAGATGCCCAAAGACTGCAGCGCAACAGCGGAACACTCTTGCGCCTCTAACCGGGGGAGGGGCATCGCCAGGAGGTGGCATGAAACCACCCACCCACCCACACTGGATGGTGGCGTGGGGGTCCCATATTCTCCCTTGCTCCCGTGTCTTAATTCCCCGATACCCCCCTCCTCCCGCTTTTTCTCGGTCCTCTCGGCTCCTGCGTCCCCCTCCCCACCGAGGGATGCTCCCACCCCGAGGAGCAAATGCAGCAGTCCCGCCCCGCCCCGCCCCACCCTAGGGGGCTGCCCTGCCCCGGAGGAGTGGGGGGGGCTCTGCAGGGTCTGCCAGCCCCTTCTCAGCTCCGGGACCGTCCCGATTCCCCCCGCGCCCCCTCCCCCAGGGGCTGCCTCGGTCTCTGCCCCGAGGGGAAGGCCAGACAGCTCTGCCAGCCCCTGGATCGCTGCCCTGGAGGGGCAGAGGGGGCATTGACCAAGCCCCCCCCCATTTGCTTGGCCAGCCGCCCCTCTCTCACCAGCTGCCTTCTTCTCCTGTTGTCCGTCTGCACTCCGGCCCTCCCCTCCCCTCTCCCGATTTGTCCAGGTGCTTCCTACTCCGGCCCCCTGGTGGGCGGGACTCTCCCTTTCCCGCTTTTCTATTGGTCAGGCGCCTCAGGGAAACCCCCGCCAGCGCCTCCTGCGTCTCCATTGATCGCCGCCGCCGCCTTCCTGTCGTGGCAACTAAGCCACACCCACACAGCCCTCTTCGCGCGACCTGATTGGCGGGAGCTTCCTGTGACGCCACACACACCGCGGGCGGAGGTTCCCTCCGACGTGGGTCGCCCAGCTGAAAGAATCTTCTGGCGCCTCAATTGGGCGTAATTAATTATAGTAATTATTATTATTATTAATGATTTTAAGCCACCGGAAGACTCCATAATCATTCTTTGATAATTAATAATAATGTAATAATAATAGTAAATAGACCATAAAGAAGGCTGATCGCCAAAGAATGGATGCTTTTGAATTCTGGTGCTGGAGGAGACTCTTGAGAGTCCCATG